>NW_024503235.1:1141771-1568993 GCF_017590055.1 Onychostruthus taczanowskii
GCGCCCTGCCCGCCCGGCCGCCCTCAGGGGCCGCCGCGTGCCGCGCCGCCGCGGCCGCGCTGGTTTATTTATAATACCTTTAGGCTATCTAGCCGAGCCAGGTTTAAAAGAGATAGTTTTATTAGAGCTTTATTTGTTTATTTTGGTTTTTTTTTTTTGTTTCCTCAGAAAATCAACGGGCCGCCGCTGTGCAGAATCTGGGCTAAATCGAAGCGAAAGATAAGAGACGTTGGGGTTTTAGGAGGTTTTTGCCTTAAAGCGCTCGGGAGCTGGCGTATGAATTTCGGCGTCTTATCCCATCCCTGCTCTCCAGGAGGCTTAACTTTGGGGTGTTTTTGCTGATTTTTTTCAAGCTTGCACAACCCTCTCAGCTGCTCTGTCCTGGTGCCAGCCCCCCTTGCCCCAAGCTTCTGCCCGCCGCAGTTTAGGCTTTAATTAAGAGTTTGAGTGTTCCCCCAGAATTAATATTTATAAGAAGCTTGATTTGAGACCCCCCCCCCCCCGAGTGCAAAACCCCAGAGGTTGAGGGCGCCGAGGGGAAGATGAACACGGCCGCCAGCAGTTACCCCATGGCCTCGCTGTACGTGGGGGACCTGCACCCCGATATCACCGAGGCCATGCTCTATGAGAAGTTCAGCCCGGCTGGCCCCGTGCTGTCCATTCGGGTCTGCAGGGATATGATCACCCGCCGCTCCCTGGGCTACGCCTACGTCAACTTCCAGCAGCCCGCAGATGGTAAGTGACAATTGCAGCCACATCCGTAGTTTTCCCCCTCCTCATTTTTGCTCTTTTTCCCTCGCTGATTCACGTGTTGCCCGTCACAACGTTACAGGGCGAGTCGTCCCTTCCTGGTGATTGCAGCTGGAATATTTTTTTACTTCTTGGTGTCTGCAAAATGCGCTTCTTACTAACATCTCTAATTTTAGACAGGCTTGTTTCTTGCACTGATAGTAAATTTCAGAGATTTGTGGTTTTTTCCTCTCATGAGAAAATAATCCCCCGTGGTGTTTCCCTTCATTCTGGGGTAGTTTTGGGGCTGTTTCTGTGGGGATTTGTGCAGCCAGTCCTAGCAGAGAAAGCTCAGAGTAGGCTGAGTGCTCAGTTAAGTGACTGATCTGTGGCTGCTCCACACGCTCCCACTTTAATACATTTAATATTTCCTGTTGTTCAGGCAGCTGGATGTGCCTCCCAGTTGGGGAAGTGGCGTTCTTGCTTTAAAGTGAAACAAAACGCTTTGCTCAATGTGTGGAGAACCAGGTTGTCTCATGTGCAGAAGCCACGTTTGCTTTGCTCTTGCCAGACTCTCTTTGTTTTCACACTTTTGTTTCCTGCTCAAAGCCAGGTGTTGCAGAGCTGAAGCAGCACATGAAAGATGGGACAGGAGAGGTCATTTTGGAACACGTCTTTTCTGGAAGGAAAATGGGTCAGCGTTTTCTGCCCCAGTTTTCAGAGCTCTGCCTGCTGACTGCTGCAAGTTTCTTGCTCCGTGCTGGGGTTTAACAGCATCTCTGTGTGATAGAGGCATCCAAGTAGAGATAAGAGTGATCTTTTCCCTCGAGTTCAGAATCAGTTTACCACAGCACAGATTTCAGCAACAAGTAAACTTTACTTTACATTTTTGCAGAGCTTCCATCATCTCCCAGGGCAGTTCCTTGTGATGCCATTTCCTTGGACTGATCTGACCGAGCACTTTTGATCCTTTCCCTTGTCATGCTGATTAAAAGCTGACTTGCACCCCACTGCATCATTTCTCATTCATGGCACAAAAAAAGCTTTTGTTTTTGGGCAGTGTATTTGTGTTTTAAAGATTCTCAGAAAGAAGGAAGGAACCTGAGAGCCTCTGAGTATGGTCCTACCCTGCCCTGAGTGCCTCTTATTAAAGCACCTTGGTACATTTATGTCCTGAACAAATTTATCCCAGCTCACCTGCCTTCCTTAGGCTCTGATCTCATTTTACAGGATCAGAGACATAAAAACAAGCAGCAGAAACAAAGCCAGGAAGGAACTCCAGCATGGATTAGATAAATTTTGGAGAGATGGGCTGCAGAAGTGTAGATGAAGCTCTCTCAAAGCAGAGAAGAGTGATCTCAGAAGGGATCAGTGGCTGGTCCCACATGCTTTAGCAGAAGCATTCTGCACCTCGTACAAATGGGGGCCTTCCCAATATGTTCCAAGGTAATCTTTTATGGTAATAAATAGGCAGGAATTTAGGGGGAGGTTGCACCATTCTGGGCTGCTGGGGAGGCAGCAGACATTTTAGGAAGCTCCTGGGCTTGAAGTGATACTTGGAGCAAGTAGGTGGTGTCTTGTTACTGGTAGGTCTTAGAAGGTCAAGTGGTTTAAACCTAATGATTGAGTGAATATTGGGACAGGGAAATTGTCAAACTCCTCCTGCCCTCATGAAGAGATGTGAATTCTTGAATTTCTGCTGTCAAACTGCAGCATGTGTCACCCTGCATAAATAAAAAACCCAGCTGCTGCCCTCCATGTAATGCAGCAGGGCAGATAGTTTGGAAGAGGGTTGTGGTCTCTCCGAAACAAACTTGACTATAAAGAATCTAATTCTTGTTGTAAAATGCAGAAATTTGGACTGTTCTCAAGGTGGCACTTGCCTGCATGAGGCTTCCTGAGAGGAGGAGGGATTCTGTGTTTTCTTCCAGGAATGCATAATCAGAAATGCACTTGGCTTCATCCCACTAAATCTGAGAAAAGCTGAGAGGAGCACAGGAGGAATCTGGTTGGATTTATGGTTGAGAGTAGGTGCTTACAGTAATCAGGAGGTTTTGTGCTCTGCAGACTTCTTGTGGACACGTGGTATGTTTGAACTGGTAGTAGGTGTTAAAAAGTTGTTAAAAAGGTTGATAAATGATAGTTTGCATTTCCCTGGCATCTTCTGTAGAAGGGTGGGGGCTTTGTAAATCTGAAGAAAGCAATGTTTTGACTTTATTTTGGTGTGTTCTAAAGCAGGACTCTGCCCCTGTGTCCACAGAGCAAATCAAGCAGCCAGAACTCTTCCCCATTTCAGGACCACAAGGAGCTCACTGTCACATCTTAAGCATGTTCTGCACTTCCAGGTTCCTGTGTCCAAACTGGGCCAGAACTTGTGTTTTTCTTTACAGTTTTTTAGGTGCTGGAGTGATGCTGGACAGGCATTGTCTAACAGGCTGCAGAGAGGTTATTTTTAGGGAAAATGAGCTCTGCTGGTTTTGATTGCAGGTCCTTGCTGTAGTAACCAGGGAATGCTGAGTTCTGAGCCTGTCATCCTGTGATAGGCAGGGTAAGGAAACACTTCAAAGTTCTGGCTAGTTCAGGCTCAGCAGTGGTTGTTAATATTTATTCTTTTTGACTGTGCAGAAGGGAAAGAAAACAAACTCAACAAACAAGCTGAATTTCTCCTTTCTTGTGTTCCATGCAATTGAATTCTGAACATTGACAGTCACAAAAAGACAGCTCAAGGTAATGAAGCTGAGAAACTTCAGTTTGGCTGCAGAGATAAGGTGTTCTGAAAGTGTAGAACAAACAGAATGTTTCCCAAGCTAAGGAGGATCCCAGGGCTGGAAATAGATGTGTTTGTGTAGGAAAGTATAGATAAACTTGTTTGTTCTCCTCCTTGAAGACAGTGTAAAGGAGGAGCTGTGTAAGGCAAATTGTGGAGTTAAAAGGGAAGAGTTGGTACTGCCACAAGCTTCCTTGCAGCAGCATTTTGTTGTAACCTCAGTGACTGAGGAATTTAATTCTTTTGAATATGCACCATCTCTTTTTTAAAAAAAAAATAAGTGGCTGAATTTGCTCTGTGTGCTTTCCTTGTCAGGACTCTTTTGCTCAGTGACCTAAGTGAGAGCCTGGAGGTTTGGGGAGAACAAAACTCCTTGTGTGGAGTTTCTCCTGGGTGAATCTTGGGATGTGAGGTTGGTTATTGATCTTCATGGTGATCAACCACAGCCACTAATTCCAGCATTGTGTAACTCTGCATTTACAGGGGAGGTTAATTGCTCTTGAGGCCTGAGGCAAACTGCAGTGAGTGTTCAGGTGCTTTCTCTGTCCAGAAAGGGAATGAAAAGCCAGCCTGAAAGGGACTGTGGGTGTGTTTTATGTTCTGTATGAGCTGCAGTTGAGTCTGCTGGAAGGATGACAGGAACCAGTGGGAGAGAAACAGATACAGGAACTGAAATGGCTGAAGCTTTGTGGCTTAAATAGAAGAAAATGAGAAGGTGTTTGCTCAGATGAAGGAAGTGAATCAGATGTGCTTGGTGTGAGTCATTCACAGAACTCTTGCAGATCCTTTACGGGTTTTCTGAGGTCCTGGTGTAGAGGGGTTGCATCTCCACCTGTGGGTGTGGCACAGATCCCTTGGGGAATCCTTGTAGGGCTTTCACTGCTCACCAGAAGCGTCTGGGTGTAATAATAGAGTGGAACAGTAGCAACCTGTTGAAAGAGCAGTGCAATAGTATCTGCTCAGGGAGCTTGGGAGAGCCAGGAGGAACTTCCAACTTCTCTGGAGCTGGGTGCTGGCTGTGGAGCCTTCGTGCTCCCCCTGATTACAGCCACTGCTTGATCTGCTGTCACCTTCCAGCAGGAGCCTGTTCCTGCTGCAAATGGTATTATCCAGCCAGTTTGTGCCCTTGCCAGCACATGCTTCTGCAGGACCTCTGCCTGCTATAAATAAACACTGCCAAATTTGACGAGCTGCACCTCGGGTGCCTGCTGAGCTGCCTACACCAGGAAAGGACTGCAGGAAGAACCTGGCTTGCATGGACTTGGAGCAGCAGCTGAGGAATCATTTTAGCCTGGCAGTTAATTGCATTTAACACCTTGGTCTGAGCAGAGCTGTTGGAGTCCTTAAATTATATATTTTTTTTCAAGCAGAGCTTGTTTCCAGCTGGATTTGTGTGTGGGGAGAACAGTGATGGTCCCACTTTAAATTAAAAAGCAGCAAGAACAAAAAAACCACGTTTTAAAGCACATGAAAAATTCTGAGAAACTTCCATGCAGTGGTGGAGGCTGGCATTGGGGGTTAGGGAGTGCAGGTTTGGTGGGCAGTATTCCACTGGAATTCCTGGAGGTACTTTTGGGACATGCTGAGTAGTTAATCAGGCTGCACGAGCCAAGTCACGTGCAAAGTGTTCAGATTGTTTTTTTTTTTTCCTTGAATTTTCTGCTCCTAAAATCTAATCAGCAAATACCACAGGGTGAAGGTGGCCTGGGAGAACTGAGCCAAACAAATTTGGAAAACTTGGGTTCTGCCCTGTTAATTTTCCTTGATTTTAATACATGTCTTTCCATCTCTTTGCCTGCTCCATGCTGAGAATTAAGACTCTTTCTTTCTTCTGTGCTTGCTCCATGCTGGGAGTGTTTTTCTGGCACAGAACAGTGCAAGCATCTCAATTTTATGAACAAGATCCTGATGTGTGTACGTAATGATCCTTTTAATACCCCAGTAGGCAGCAGAAATAGCCTCGTGGAGGGGGGTTTCAGTGCAGCTTACAATGACAGTGCTGCGTTTGAGGGCTTAGATAAACACTTCCCTGTTAATCAGATGGGGTGTACAGACTTTTTTCCCCCCAGAATTTTCTCAGCTCTTTTGTCATCTTTAGCTTGAGCAACCTGGGAGTCGTTTTTTGGCCACATAAGTTATGTAGAGGCTGACTCATGTCCTCACAGCCAGCCATGTGTTCGTGCACATTTTCCCTGACCTGACAGGGAGATGATCCTTCTCTCTGAATAGAAATGAGGATGGGGAGATGTGAACTTCATGAAAAGCAAAACAGCCACACAGTCACTCTTTTTACTTCATTTTTTTTACCAGTTTCCTCTTTTTATTTTCCTTTTCTGTGTGGAGTAATTTACCTTCATAATAATTCAGAATATGGCTAATAAACCAGGCATTTTGATATCAGTTTTGCTGGGGTGGTGAATATATTGCTATAATGTAAATTTAAAGTCTGTGAAACCTTTTATATACTTAGTGACTGTGCTGCAAAGACCTCCCTTGAAACATTGAGTTAAAAGTCATTGATCACCTCTGATAATACCCCAAATGTCTCCATGAGCTGAGTAAAATTCAGAGAAAAGAATCACCCACCCACTGGAAACCTTTATTTTCTAACCAACCACAGAAAATCTGTTCTTGGCATCTCTTGCAGCTGAGCGAGCTCTTGATACCATGAATTTTGATGTGATCAAAGGGAAACCCATTCGCATCATGTGGTCTCAGAGGGACCCTTCCCTGAGGAAGTCAGGGGTTGGGAATGTCTTCATCAAGAACCTGGACAAATCCATTGATAACAAGGCACTTTACGACACATTCTCAGCCTTTGGAAACATTTTGTCCTGCAAGGTGAGATGTGATTTACATTGTCCAGTTCTTCTAGGGTGGGGACGTGATCAGAGATTTGAGTGTAGGTGGTGAAAGGGACACTCCTTGTCAAGTGTAAGGAGCAGAATTACAGAATATTCTGAGTTGGGACACACAAGGCTCATCAAGTCCAACTCTTTAGATGAACAGTGCCTACAGAGGTCAGACCTCTGACCTTGGTGTTAAAAACAAAATCTCTGAAAGGCAGAGTTGACCAAAAACTGAAATTACATCAGATTTGCTCATCAAGTGCAGGAATCTGACACTCAGGTGGTGCTGACCCTTGGCAGGAACTGCCGGGTGCTGACCCTTGGCAGTGACACATTTTCACCCGCTGGCCCGTGGCAGAGGAGGGTCGCTGACAGCTGCCTTTGCTCCCTCTCCTGCAGGTGGTGTGTGATGAGAATGGCTCTAAGGGCTACGCCTTTGTGCACTTTGAGACCCAGGATGCTGCAGATAGGGCCATCGAGAAGATGAACGGCATGCTGCTCAACGACCGCAAAGTGTGAGTGTCACAGGCGGCAGCAGCAGCGCTCACATGCTCCGGGATGCATCTCGGTATTAACAGGGACACACAAGGCACTGGTTCTCCTGGCCCAAGCCTTGGCCTGCTACCTCTCCACTCCAGGGCTGGTGAGTGACCCTGCCCAAGCCATGGCCTGCTACCCCTCCATTCCAGGACTGGTGGGTTTCCCTGAGCGAGCCTTGATTTGCCGCCTCTCTGCGGGCTGGTATTGTTGTGTTCGAAGGTTCCAGGACGAGGGAAGAGATGAGAATCTTGACTCCATGTTTCAGAAGGCTGATTTATTATATCATGATATATATTATGTTAAAAATGCTGTACTAAAAAGAATAGAGAGAAAGGATTCATCAGAAGGCTAGAAAGGAAAGGAAGGGAATCAATGACAAAATCCTGTGACTGCTCAGAGAGTCCACACAGCTGGACCACGATTGGTCAGTAAGTAGAAACAATCACATGGACCAATCAAAGATGCACCTGTTGCATTCCACAGCAGCAGATAATTATTGTTTTTCTTTTCCTCTGAGGCTTCTCAGGAGAAAAATCCTGGGTGAAGGGATTTTTCATAAAAATATCATGGTGACAGGCTGGGGTGGGTTCTGTGGGACTCCTTGGCCAGCCACAGCACAGGTGATTTTTCTGGTTGGTCTGTGGCCTGTTTGTTGTCCTCTGCTGTCACCCTTTCTTGTCCCCATTCCCAGCTCCTACTGCACACTCATTTTTTTTTGCCTCGCTGCAAGTCACACATTATTTTTTTTTGCTTTGAAACCGATCTGTTTATTGGGATTTTCATTTTTTTTGTCTTACAGGTTTGTCGGGAGATTCAAGTCTCGTAAAGAGAGGGAGGCTGAGCTGGGAGCCAAGGCGAAGGAATTCACCAATGTCTATATTAAAAACTTTGGGGATGACATGGATGATGAAAGACTAAAGGAGCTCTTTGGCAAATATGGTAAATACAGAAATACTTTTATTGAGGCTGTGAATTTCATGAAATGTGGTAGTTTGAGTGCTGCTGGGTAGTCCCTACCTGGGTCACTTTAAGGCTGAGGACATGAGGAGCTATTACATGGAACTTAATAATCTTGAAATACTTTTTATTAACCCTGTCCCTTGGTAACAGGTAAAACTCTGAGTGTTAAAGTGATGACAGACCCAACTGGAAAATCCAAAGGCTTTGGCTTTGTAAGCTTTGAAAAGCATGAAGAGGCCAACAAGGTATGACCAACTTTTATGTTGCTTAGATAACTTCAGGGAAGAAAAAACTTGGTTTATCTTGGGAGCCTGTTTCTGAAATGGAAGAAAATTCTGCCTTGGGCATGACCTCCTCTAGATGTGGGAACTTGGAAACCTTTTGCACCTTAATAACTTGACATTCAAGGGTAACTTGGCATCCCTCCAGTTTCCTAGATCCACACAGTGGTATAATCAAGAATGTTAATTGCTGAAGAAATACTACAGTGCAGGGCTGAAGGAGGAGGAGGGCACCTAGAGTGAGAACATTGCTCAAAAACGGTCTTTTCTAAGCAGAATGCTTGTTAAAATGTGGTTTTAATTACAAGAAAGGGTGGGGATGAAATTCCAAGTTAGTTCAGCACTTGGTGGTGTGTCAGCTTGATCTGTGTGATAACTTCAGCTTGTCCTTAATGAGCCTGTTGTTAACAGGAAAAGTGCAAAGGTAACATGCAAACTCTGATTTATTGACTGACAGGCAGGGACACAGTGACAGCTCTGGGCAGTCCTGTTCTGACAGGATCAGGGGCTGTCCTGCTGCAGCAGCTGAGAGTTTCCTCTTGAACCCTCTGTGCAGGCAGTGGAAGAAATGAATGGGAAGGACATCAATGGCAAAATGCTCTTTGTGGGCAGAGCACAGAAGAAGGCTGAGCGCCAGGCAGAGCTGAAAAGAAGGTTTGAACAGCTAAAACAAGAGAGACTCAGCAGGTACCAGGTGAATAATCTGTTTCTTTTCTCAATTTAAGCACTATTTCTGGTCTGTTGAAGGAATTGCCAGAGCAGTTATTGTCCTGTGAGATATCCTGGCTTAAAACACAGAGGTGTCTCTGTGGTATTTGGTGGCAGAGGGGGCATGAGGGCTTAGTCTTGGTACTGAAAGTGTTTAGGAGGATGTGAGACAACAGGCATGAAGTCTCCTTGACTTTCAAATGGGGATCCCTGGAGGGATGGGAAGAGACAGCACAACTCTGCACTGCTCTCTGTAATTTGTGGCAGAACTGGGTTGTGTCAGAGGTGGCATCTGAAACTCCCCCACTCCCTGAGGTGCAGTGCTGGACTGGGGACATGTGATGATGCCACAGGAAGGCAGAGGAAATCCAGACAAGCTCCCTTTCACCACAGTGGGTCTTGTCTCTACGCCTTTGCAACATTTATCACCTTCAGCTTTGGGTGGTGTGGAAGGAACATGATGCTAAATTAAGAGTTTTCAGATAAATTACAGCTCTGGCAGATGGGTAACAGTTGATGTGCTTAAGGATTTTTTTTTTTAATGTTGTGAATGCCATGCTGTTCTCTCCCTTCCAGGGTGTTAACCTGTACATTAAAAACCTAGATGACACTATAGATGATGAAAAACTGAGGAAAGAGTTCTCACCTTTTGGGTCAATAACAAGTGCCAAGGTACTGTGGGATTTGGGAGTTACTTGGATTTTAAAGCCTGAAGAAGGAATTGTTGTCTGACATGGGATTAAAGGGCTGTTCTTAACCTGTGGCTGTTGTGATTCTGAAAACACCTTGGCTATTAAATAGTGGGATTGTACTGAAAACTTCATTCCCTTACCAGAAGGGGAGGAAGGAAGTGGCAAACATGCTTGCTTGAGGTGGTAAGCATGAAATGACACTTTCCTCTGTGCATTTAGGACTGCACCAAATCTTTCCCATTCCTTACTGTGCAGTGTGGGCCTGGGGACACATGGTGCTGACAGCAACGCAGAGCAAATCCAGACAGGTGACTCTTCATGAGAACCTGTCTCTACACCTCTGCAACAAGTTATGTGCTACCTAAAATTTAAAAAACCACAGATTCTTCAGCTCATTTGTACTGGTACTCCATTAGCAATTGATCTTTGCTGCAGGTGATGCTGGAAGATGGACGGAGCAAAGGGTTTGGCTTTGTCTGCTTTTCCTCTCCAGAGGAGGCCACCAAAGCTGTGACGGAGATGAACGGGCGCATCGTGGGCTCCAAGCCCCTCTATGTGGCACTGGCCCAGAGGAAGGAGGAGAGGAAGGCCCATCTCACCAACCAGTACATGCAGCGCATCGCTGGCATGAGGGCCTTGCCTGCCAACACCATCATCAACCAGTTCCAGCCCGCTGCTGGCGGCTATTTCATGCCTGCTGTGCCCCAGGTGAGCTCCCGTGGGGTTTTTAACCCGTGGTCATCTCACTGAGCCTTTCTCATGCCTGTAAGCAGCAACTCCTAATGAGGGGTGCAGCAGTGGAGTTAATTCTGTGACTTGCCAGCTGCCTGCTCTCTTAATCCGACCTGAGTGTAGAGTCCTGGCAACGGCTGCCAAAACACGTTGTAAACAATGTTTGTGATGCTCTTGGATGTTGCCTCTGAGCTTATCTCATCTTCCTCCAGGCTCAGAGCAGACCCACTTACTATGCACCCAACCAAATGACACAGATGAGACCCAACCCACGATGGCAGCAAGGAGGGAGACCTCAAGGTGAGAGTGCCAGAGCCCTTTTTGCTTGGAGAGCCCTTTTTGCTTGGAGAGCCCTTTTTGCTTGGAGAACCCTTTTTGCTTGGAGAACCCTTTTTGCTTGTAGAGCCCTTTGTTGGGAAGCTGTACTTCCCAACAGGAACAATTCATGCTTTCCTTTGTGGGAATGATCCCGTGCAGAGCCAGGAGCTGGACTCTGATCCTTATGTGTCCCTTGCAACGCAGCATTTTCCATGATTCTCTGATACCACCCCTGTAGCTGACTGTCCTGCCCTGCCAGCTGGCTCCCTGTTGAGGATTTCTGTTCCTTGCATCCTTCAGGCTTCCAGGGAATGCCGAATGCCATGCGCCAGTCGGGGCCCCGGCCCGCCCTGCGCCACCTGGCCCCCGCCAACGCTCCGGCCTCCCGGGGCCTCCCCGCTGCTGCCCAGAGAGTTGGTAAGTCTCTTCCTGGGCTTTTCCCCTTCTCTGGGAAGGGAGGAGGATGCTGTGGAAACTTGACTTCTCCCAAGTTAGATCTGGGATGTCTGCAAAGAGCAGAGCCAGCACCTGCTGCTTTCCTGTTCCTCGCTGTGCGGTGCGGGTCTGGGGGCACTCGGTGCTACAGCACAGCAGTGGAAATCCAGATGGGTTCTTCTCCCCTGGTTTGGGACTTGTCTCTACACCCCTGCAACACCACCCAAAAATCTCTGTAGCTTATAGGTTTTGCTTTTGGAGGAGAGCACCCAAATTCATTTTTTTCCCCAGTGATCAGCTGTAAAACAAAAAGTGTGGAATCTAGGGATGGGTTCTAGGGAGAAGAACACCTCCTTCCTGAAGCAGCCAGCTACACTTTCTAAAGAAGTATTGCTGTGAAGAGCATAGTTTGAATTAAAACCAGACATCCCAACTTGTTAGCATGTTGCTGCAGGTGTGGTTCTAGGGAGAACACCCCTTTTCTGAAGCAGCCAGCTACACTTTCTAAAGAAGTATTGCTGTGAAGAGCATAGTTTGAATTAAAACCAGACATCCCAACTTGTTAGCATGTTGCTGCAGGTGTTTGTCACAGTGTTCTCCTTCCTTTGCAGGTGTTGGCACAGCAGCACAGAATTTGGCTCCCCGTCCTCCTGTAGCTGCCCCTGCTCCCAGGGCTGTCCCTCCTTACAAATATGCCTCAAGTGTCCGCAGCCCACACCCAGGTGTCCAGCCTCTGCAGGTACCACCAGGGCTGGGTGGGAAGTCCCTGCAGTTTCACATGCAACTGAAGTATTTTTATAGAAACTTCAAGCTCCTTTTATGACCCAGACAGTGTTAATTTGGAATTTAAAAACCTGGCAGTTGTCCCTTTGCCAGGGGCACCCTGGTTGGTTTATCTGTCTTGTACTCACAAGCCCTTTTGTAGCCAGACTGGCTCTAAGGATATTTTTCTTGGTTCTTTGTTCCCATTTTCAAACCATTTAAGTCTCTCTCCTCTTTACCAAGTTCTCACTGGGGTATCATTGAAAGAAGGAGCACCATCTACACCTGGCTTTCTCAACATCTCATGTTGTTTGATCCAGGTTTTTAAGATATGTGTGGTGTTCCTGTGTGACATTCCAGGGTTTTGAGCTCAAGACTTGCAGGGAGTGTTTGTGAACCAAGGGCACCTTACCTGCCCTTTTCTGAAGCTGAGGTGTTCTGTAGGCTTGACAAAGATTGTGTTTTAGGAGGGAACATCTTAGAAGTGTCTCAATATGAAGCAATCAGCCTCATCCTTATTTCAGAACCCTTGTCTGCCTTTTTCAGGCACCTCAGCCTGCAGTGCATGTGCAGGGCCAGGAGCCACTGACAGCTTCCATGCTGGCTGCTGCCCCTCCCCAGGAGCAGAAACAGATGCTGGGTGAGTAAAACCCCACTGCTCACCCATCATTTTTCATCCCCTCAGGTTTCAAAGACCCAAACTCATCCACCTGAACTCCTTTTTCTCCCTCAGGAGAGCGTTTGTTCCCTCTGATCCAAGCTATGCACCCCAGCCTGGCTGGGAAGATCACAGGAATGCTGCTAGAGATTGACAACTCAGAGCTGCTGCACATGCTGGAATCTCCAGAGTCCCTCCGCTCCAAGGTGAGCTGCTGTGTCCCTTTTTTTATCTAGAGGGGGCCTCTGAGCAGGGAGAAAATCTCACTGGATTTGTGTCCCCAGGTGGAGGAGGCTGTGGCAGTGCTGCAGGCTCACCAAGCCAAGAAAGAAGCTGCCCAGAAAGTGGGTGTGGTTGCTGCTACCTCTTGAACCAGGATGACTGGTGAGTGTCTCAGTCCTCAGCTTCAGTGGAAAGCTTCCAGAATCAGTAAATAAAACAGTTGTTAGTGAACAATTCATGTGGGTTTGTCACCAGCACTTACCTGACTGCAGTCCACTCTTCAACAACAAAAAGCTCCTAATGTAGTTTCTCCCAGCAGAATACTTGTGTAGAAGTTAAGAAATATTCATTCTGATGCTTATCTAAGGGATTTAAAGATGTTGAAGTCCCTGAGGTGTTCCTTGGAGCTGACAGGCTGGGGATGAGTCTTGTGGAACTGCTAGTTTGGGAAATAACCACATATTGAGGCTAAACAGGCTCTTAGTGCCCATTCCTCATCCTGGAAACCATCTGCCTTCAGGGTATAATAAATGTTGGAAATGTTCCACTGGATAGGTCTGTCCACACAAGTGTTGTCACCTGTGTTTGGGGTTGGCTCTGGTTTAATTTGTGAATAAGGATTTTGATTCTTGGAATGCCTCTTCCTGTCTTTTGTGATCCATTTTTCTGGGAGTTGTCTGGAATTGCCATCTCCAGGACTTCCTGTGCTGCTGTTTGTGATCAGATGTCACAACTCAAGCTGGTGCAGAACTCTTATTTTCACTGGGTGGTCTAGCAAAGAATTTGAGTGTCTTGTGGATAATAACAATTTCTGATTATCTCACCACCACGAGCAGCTTCTCTGTACCTTCCCAATTATATTGGAATCCTTATTCCTTGGAATGCTGGAATATTCCCTGTCCTGGAGCAGGGATGCTGTGAGTAACTTCTCAATTTTTCTCCTCTAGGATACAAAGAAGCCAAATAGCCCCTTCCTAGACATCAGCTCAAGATGTTTGAAGATCCTTCACTGTCCTG
This sequence comes from Onychostruthus taczanowskii, assembly GCF_017590055.1. NCBI lineage: Eukaryota > Metazoa > Chordata > Aves > Passeriformes > Passeridae > Onychostruthus > Onychostruthus taczanowskii. Next base: position 1,155,442 of record NW_024503235.1, read on the forward strand.
CAGATCTCAAGGCCATGCATTGTATCACATAGTTATATTGCATTTTGTAATTTAATCTTAAAAATCTTATTTAAAAAGCCAACTCTGAAGCTCGAGGTTTCCAAAACCAGAAGCTGGGGGGGTTTGCAAGCTTTTCCTTTGCCAGAACAGAGCTGCCCCCTGTGTCTTCTAAAGAGGACGTTGAGGATTTTAGGCTGGAAGTATTTTTGTGAGTTTGTGTTTAATTAAACAATCCAGTTTGGAAAGTTTGGGAAACATTTATCAATAAAGGAATAAACTTGCACTGTGTTTGTCATCATTTCTCTTTGTTGGATGAATAAATGTGGCTTTGTGAAATTAAACTGATGGGCAGTTATTGGGGGGGTGAATACATTAACCAGGGCTTTGACTTATTCTGCTTGCTAATTTTGGATGATGAGTATTTAAAGTCATGCCTGGGGCAGTGTCTGAAGGGGTGATGGCTGTAAACAGTGATCTGAGAAGGGCTGGGGAGGCATTTTCAAGTGAAGATTACAAGCGTTTGGGCTGCTCTTTGTTTACATTTCTGTTTTCAGCTGGGTTTTTAGTGGTCCCGCTGCTATTTTATACTCCAACGGCTGCCGAATTTTGGCACTGAGGTCGAAAATCCTTTGCAAACTTACTTACTAAAAACCATTATTCAGCCAAACACAGAGCACGCACTAAGCCGGGTGCAATCCCCCCCCAGTCAAAGCTCAAACCCCTCGCTGAGCCTGGGGCTGAACGCGCCCGTCCCGCCGAGCCTCGGAGGCTTTGGGAAAACCTGGGATGGGCTGGAAGGGCTGCACAGAGCTCGGGACGGGCTGGAAGGGATGCTCAAACGCCGGGATGGGCTGCACAGAGCCCGGGATGGGCTGGAAAGGAAAGCTCTAAGCCCGGGACCGGCTGGAAGGGCTGCACAAAGTCCGGGATGGGCTGGAAAGGAACGCTCAAAGCCCGGGAAGGGATGCACAAAGCCCGGGACGGGCTGGAAGGGCTGCACAAAGATTGGGATGGGCTGGAAGGGACGCTCAAAGCCCGGGACGGGCTGGAATGGACGCACAAAGCCCGGGACTGGCTGGAAGGGACGCTCAAAGCCCGGGATGGGCTGGAAGGGACGCTCAAAGCCCGGGAAGGGACGCTCAAAGCCCGGGATGGGCTGGAAGGGACGCTCAAAGCCCGGGATGGGCTGGAAGGGACGCTCAAAGCCCGGGATGGGCTGGAAGGGGCTGCACAAAGCCCGGGAAGGGATGCACAAAGCCCGGGACGGGCTGGAAGGGCTGCACAAAGATTGGGATGGGCTGGAAGGGACGCTCAAAGCCCGGGACGGGCTGGAATGGACGCACAAAGCCCGGGATGGGCTGGAAGGGACGCTCAAAGCCCGGGATGGGCTGGAATGGACGCACAAAGCCCGGGATGGGCTGGAATGGACGCTCAAAGCCCGGACGCGCTCTCCGCTCCATGCCCCAGCCGCCGAGGGCGGAGCGCTGCCGCCGTTCCGGGGCGGGCCGTGCCGTGCCGAGCCGTTCCGGGGCACCGGGACGCGATGGCGGCCACCAAGAGGGTGCTGTACGTGGGTGAGTGGCCGGGCTGGGGCAGCCCCGAGGGGCCGGGGCCGCCGGCGGTGCCCGGTGACCGCTGGCCGCCCCGCAGGCGGGCTGGCCGAGGAGGTGGACGAGAAGGTGCTGCACGCTGCCTTCATCCCCTTCGGAGACATCACCGACATCCAGATCCCGCTGGACTACGAGACCGGTGTGTGCCCGAGGGGCTGGAGCATCCCCGGGATGCGGGTTTGGTGTGGGGGACCCCCCCCTTTCCCCCCGGGGCCGGTGTGTCCGTGCTGCCCCTGACCCCTCTGTCCGTCCTTCCTTCCTTCCCTCCAGAAAAGCACCGGGGATTCGCCTTCGTGGAGTTTGAGCTGGCAGAGGTGAGGAACCAGCAAGTGCTTGAGCCATTTGGGGTTTTTGCTCCCCTTGGGGTTTTTGTTCCCCCTGGGGTTTTGGGATGGATCCTCTTCCTGCTGGAGAAATCTGTGAAATGGTTACCCACCATAACATTCGGGTGTTGTTCTGCTCTTTCAAATTCCCACTTTTGCCATTTTCTCTAAGGCTGAAGTTCCCATTTTTCCTGTTTCCAACCCAAATTGCTGCCCCGCCACCATCCCTGGCTGAGTTCCTTGGTTTCATGGGCTGTCATATATTTGTCCACTGATTGTGTGTCCTGGGCTTTGTACACAAATCTCTCCTCTCCCAAAAGCTCATGGCAGCAATAAAACATCTTAAATGCAAGGGGTTAGTGAGTTTTTGGAAGATGAGACCCACATGGGGTTTGGAAACCCCACATGGATGGGGCTGGGATATGGCTTTTACAAAACCCATCAGTTCATACATCCCTGGGATAAATGGGGTTTAGGAAAACTTGGCAGTTGTCTTTATAATGAGAGGCTATGCTGGACCTGGAGAATAAATGTTAATAATGATTTTATTTTGATTTTTTTCTGGCAGGATGCAGCAGCAGCTATTGACAACATGGTATGGACCCTGCTCCCACTCCTGCTCCCTGCCCTGGGTGCTGTGGGCTACAGAGAGAGCAGAAGCTCTGTCCTCTGAGCTCTGCAGGGCTTTGGGGGGCACGGTGGTTTTATACCTTTTGGTGGGCTTTGCTGTGCTTTTTTCCCCTCTGCAGAACGAGTCTGAGCTCTTTGGCAGGACAATCCGAGTGAACCTGGCCAAACCCATGAGGATTAAAGAAGGATCATCCAGGCCTGGTGAGCTGGGGAGCAGAACATCCCTGGCCATGCTCGGAGCTCCATGGCCCTTTGGGTCAATTCCTGTGCTCTGACCTTTCCTTTTGTGGCCACAGTCTGGTCAGATGATGAGTGGCTGAAGAAGTTTTCAGGGAAGACTTTGGAGGAGAACAAGGAGGAGGGAGGAGCAGAGGCCCCCAAAGCAGAGGCACAGGAGGTAGGAAAAACAACCAGAGCCATCTGCATCCCCGTTATCCCACAGGATGAGGATGCAAAGCAGAGAAATATCACCTCAACTTGCTTTTTTTTTTTTTTTTTTCCTTTCTTTTCCTGCCCAGGACGAGCCTCCCACCAAGAAATCCCGGGTCAACCCCCAGGTCTACATGGACATCAAGATCGGGAACAAGCCCGCGGGGCGGCTGCGGATCCTGCTGCGCTCCGACGTGGTGCCCATGACTGCAGGTGGGGACAGGGCTCAGCCTCCCCTCCTGGGCACCCCCGGGGGGGGGCACAGCCCTCACCTGGCTCCCCTTTGTGCCCCCCGCACGCAGAGAATTTCCGCTGCCTCTGCACCCACGAGAAAGGGTTTGGCTTCAAAGGCAGCAGCTTCCACCGCGTCATCCCCCAGTTCATGTGCCAGGCCGGAGACTTCACCAACCACAACGGCACCGGCGGCAAATCCATCTACGGGAAGAAGTTTGATGATGAAAACTTCATCCTCAAGCACACAGGGCCAGGTAAAGCCATCTCCTTTAGAGATGGACTGGAGAGAAAATGGCTCAGCGTCACCTAGGGCTGTTTTAGCCATGTTGATAGCAGCAGCCCTGAATTCCAGTTCTAATTCTAATTCTAATTATTATCATCTACATTGGCCAGATTTTTCTGCCACGTTCAGACCCTTGTATCTCACCAAATGCATCACTCCCTCCTCATCCACTTCATTTACAGTATTACATGAAGGAAAAACAATTTCAAAGCTGCTTTTCCTGCTTGATTTTAAACGAGGAATGTCACAGCGTGGCTGTGAAAGGCAGGAGCAAGCAAGCAGGTTTATCTTGCAGACAGCTTTGCTGATGCTGCAGCTAAAAATAGCTGAGCATCTTTCACACTCACAAGTGTTTCTCGGCATAATTGATTTCCAGTGGTTTCTGTGGATTTTGATATCCAGCAGCGTTCTGTGGGGCGTGGGAGCGGGGCTGGGCTGAAGGAGCAGCCATCACTCTGCCCTCTCTGACCCCAGGGATGGTGTCCATGGCAAACTCGGGCCCAAACACCAACGGCTCCCAGTTCTTCATCACCTGTGACAAAACAGACTGGCTGGACGGGAAGCACGTGGTGTTCGGCGAGGTGACGGAGGGCATGGACGTGGTGAGGGAGATCGAGGTAGGTGAGGGCAGGGGGGAGCTGGGGGCAGAGCCCGCTTCCTTCCTGCCCTGAGGAGTCACCCCTGGAATTCCTGCTGCTCTTCTCTCCAAGGCTCAGGGCACCAAAGATGGGAAGCCAAAGCAGAAGGTGATCATCTCGGACTGCGGGGAGTGCGCGTGAGCTCGGTGCTTGGAGGGGCTGGATGGGGGAGCCTGGCCTGGAGGGACAGGAACCAGCAGGGATGGGACACCCCAGGGACTCCCCAGCACTGCCCCTCCTGCAGCTTCCATAGGAATTCCCCCACCAAGGTTCCTGTGAGAAGGATTTATCCTTCCTGGGGTAAATCGCTTCCAGCCTGAGCTGCCCGAGCTGGTCCTGCTGCTGTGTTCTGGAAAAAAAATTTATGTTTGGTAAAAATAAAGCCTAGTTTTGAAAATACTGAGGGCCTGGCTGCTGAATTCCCTCTGTGGGAGGCTGATCTTTGAGCAAAGATGTTTTTTTTTTGTTGTATTTGCTCTCCTCTTCATTAATCCTGTGCCTAAATCCTGACTCCAGGGGAGGGTACCTGTGCCAGGGAGAGAAGAGCAGAGCTGAACCTCTCGTGTTTGTTGCACAGCAGCATCTCCTGGAGGTGCTTTTGGCTTTGTAGTGTCCTTTTCCAGCAGCAGAGGGAGGCAGGTCCCTGGCTGGTGTCTCAACTGTCCCAGCTCCATCCCCAAACCAGAGGAAGGGCATTCACTGGGATGTGTGAGCTGGAAAACACAGGACAGGGAACCCCTGGAAATGAGGGAGCCCTTTGGATGATGAAAAAGAGAAAAACCCAGAGTGGTGAGGCTGTAGGAAGGGATTCCCAGCCTCCAGGTTGCAGAGTGGGATAAACCACGTGGATTTAGAGTTCCTGTGGTGGGCAGCCCTGGCTTTGCACTTAGAGGTGACTGGGAAGCGATGGATTTTGGGTTTCCAGTGAGATTATGGAAGGGATGTTTGGTTCTGAGCTTGTGCAGGTATTGGCAGGAGGGATGAGGCTGCTGAGGTGGAGAGGAGGGGCTGGTGTTGGGATTTTGGGGATGTTTGGAAGTGCTTGTGCCATTGGGGATTTTGGGTTTGCCCAGACCAGCCCCTCACAAGTCGTGGTGTTGTTTTTCCATAAGGATTGCTTTTTTTCACTGCCTGGTCTCCTAGGGTGGTTGAGGGTTCTGCATTGTCCTAAAACTGAGACAAAGTGAGGTGCAAGGGTGTGATTCCTGACAGACAAACCAGCCCAGCTTTCCCTTCCCTTGCTCCCTTCTTTTTGTTTAAATCCCACATTTTAAAGTCAGGCACCTGCAGCCAAGAGTCCAGAGTCAGTGCAAGGCTTGGCTGTTCTCTCTGCAGGAGGCACCAAATCCCACGGAGCCAGGATTGCACCCTGAGCTGGATTTCGTGTGGAATTAAACACCCAGACAAGCAAAACCTTTCCTTGGGAAGCTGGGCACTGACAGGGAACAAATCTCCCTCATTTTGGTGGGGTTTTATTGGGATTTTTCCCTGACTGTTCCAGGTTCTTTCCTTATTTATTGATGTAAGGTTCCCCAGGTATCCGAGCTGAGAACCAGGACAGGCCTTTTCCTTTTCAAATCAGAGCAAATAAATAATTTAATTGTGCAAATAACCTGGGGAAGCTGCCTGGGACAGCTCACAGCCCCGCTGGGAGCCCACGGGATGGGCACAGCCTGACCTAAAACTCACATCAGGGCTCATTTTCAAGCAAATAGGTACAATTTTAGCCAATTCTGAGTCTTTTTTTTTCATTGCAAAAGGCCCTGTGAACAGAGCCCTGTTGTGCTGTGACATTAAAAAACAAAGAGCAAGAGAAACTCCGTGTTTACTTTCCAAACTTTGCGTTTATTTTATAACAGTGCTGTAGCTCAATATGGATATTTTATTTTTTTTCCAACTGGCTGAGTTTGGTGAACTTTGGGTAAACAGGAGGGGGGTTAGTCAGCCAGCTACTTAATTGGCTGATGATATTTTCATTAAGGGAATTAAAAGCACTTGGGTAGAGGTGGGTTAGTGGAGAAATACACAGCTAGAAACTGTGCTCAGTCCCAGAGCAACCTGGATGCTGCCTTCCTCCAAACTGCCTCCAGCTCAGGGAAAACACATCAGTCACAGACAAAACAGAATCAGCCAAAAATCCTCTCTTTCCTATATATATATATATGTGTTTGTATATTTCTGTGTCTCATCAAGCAGGATAAGAAAAAGGAAGTTTTATACTATTTACATCCACTTCTAGAAAGGGGTGGGAAGGGTTTATTTTTTGCTTTTTTGATTATTATTATTATTATTATTAATGGATTTTGCTCTGATGCAGCCCACAAAGCTCCTCTTCCATACGTGCAGCAGAAAGCCAGGGTGACATTGCTCTGGTGGGAATGGGAGGGGACACTCAGGGGTGGGGATGGGACATCCAGGAACAGGAATGGGACATCCAGGAGTGGGAATGGGGTGTCCAGGGTTGGGGATGGGACATCCAGGGACAGGAATGGAACATCAAGGGACAGGAATGGACACTCAAGGACAGGAATGGGATGCTCAGAGGTGGGAATGGGACATCCAGGGATGGGAAAGGGGCATCCAGGGGTGGGAAAGGGGCGTCCAGGGGTGGGAAAGGGACACTCAGGAGTGGGAATGGGACACTCAGGAGTGGGAATGGAACATCCAGGGGGGGAATGGGACACTCAGGAGGGGGAATGGAACATCCAGGGGGGGAATGGGACACTCAGGAGTGGGAATGGGACACTCAGGGACAGGAATGGGATGCTCAGAGGTGGGGATGGGACATCAGGGATGGGATGGGACACTCAGGGGTGGGGAATGGGACACTCAGGAGTGGGAATGGAACATCCAGGGGTGGAATGGGACACTCAGGGACAGGAATGGGACACTCAGGGGTGGGAATGGGACATCAAGGGCTGGGAATGGGACGCTCAGGGACTGGATTTGGAGGATTTGGACACTCAGGGGTGGGATGGGACCTGTCCATCAGTGGCAGCCGCAGGATTTCACCACCATGTTCCGATGCTTTTTGAGGATGACGTTGTTGTTGCTGTCGTAGTAGAGGACAGAGGTGGCACTGAGCTTGGTGGGGGCACAGCATGCCTTGGGCACGGCCTCAGGCTTCATCAGGTGGACCTGGGGGATGGATGGAGCCCATCAGTGCCAGCAAACGTGGCTCCAGGCAACAAACCAACCAGAAAAACCCTGGGTGAATGGGGGGATTATTTCCATCTTTTTGCAAAAATATTTATTCTAAACTCCAGGCAGTCCCTGCTGCGGTTTATATTGGATCAGGGCTCATGGCACTGCGTGGGCCAGGCAGCCCCTTCATTAATTTGGGATTTCAGGGCCCTTTTTCTCACAAAAACAGACAAATGACTAAAAAAAAAAATCCCCATAAATCAGCACAGCACGGGTCAGGCTCCGGTGTGGGCGGGGGGCGCTGGGTGTTGTTCCAACAGAGATTCTCCACCCCAAACTCCCATCCTAAAGTCCACAACACCTCTGTGACCAGGACCCCACTCTTGGATGGCTTTTCCCTGCTGGGGACAGGCGTTATCCCGGTGTTTTCCTGCAGGGCAGGAGCCGGAGGAGGCTGGCAGGACACAGGAGCCCTGCTGGCTGCCCCGACATGTGCGATTCATTTACAGCAGGGGCAGCCGAGCTCTCCCAGCTCGGAAGTCCGGTGTTTTTGCTGTCCAACCCTGCTATTTGCAGCTCAGGCTGGGGCTGGCATGGCTCCACAGCCGCCTTTGCCCTGGCTCTTCCCAGAAGGGCCGGATCCAGGTGATTCACATCCTGCCCCAACGGCTCCGTTTTGGGAACAGAGCTGGGTTTGGGGGTGATGGGTGGGTGTAGAGGGGGGAAAAAAAAAAAGAGCCCCTCCCTGCCACTGCCAGGATGGTTCCCAGCCCCTGGATGGGCCCTGGAAGTTTTAATGTCAAAATTAAACCCAGCCAGGCGACACCTTCAAAGGCTGGGCCGAGGGCTCGGCGCTCCCTGTAATTAACCGCGAGCACCGGAGCCGGGGTGGCTCTGCCATTGGGAAACCAAACACTCACAGGGCAGGAAATTCCAGAAATTAAAGCGCTGCCTGGGATGTGGGGTGGGTTTGGGAAAAAAAACAAACCCAAGGCATTAAAGCTTTCTTGCTCGGAATATGCTGAGCCGAAGGTTTGGGTGCCGGGGCTGTGGATAAAACCCTGGGAAGCGCCTGGAGAGGAGGATGCAGGGATGGCACAGAGCCTTTTTTGGGGGGCTCTGGTGTGCCCTGGGCTTGTCCCTGCTGCCCAGCTCGCTGCCAGGGGAGAGGGATCACTAATCTGCCAGAAATCATCAGTTTTGCCCCAGCTGCTGTGGAACTGGAGCAGGATGGTGTCAGTCAGAAAACCAAGAGGTGAGGGAGCTCTGGGGTGACAAAATCCCGCTGTTGCAGCCTTCTGGTTGAGGATGAGGGGCAGAGCTTCGTGCCCTCACCCTGGGTCTCTCCATGAATGCCTTGAAATTCCATATTGGAACCTCCCTTGAGCCTGTGGTGGGGGCCAGCCTGTGAGCAGCCACTCAGATGTGCAAGCACCCACCCAGATGAGCATGAGACCCCCAGATGTGCATTCACCTATCCAGATGTGCATTCACCCACCCAGATGTGCACTCACCCACCCAGATGTGCATTCACCCACCCAGATGAGCATGAGCCCCCCCAGATGTGCACTCACCCACCCAGATGTGCAAGCACCCACCCAGACATGCAAGCACCCACCCAGATGTGCATTCACCCACCCAGATGTGCACTCACCCACGCAGATGTGCACCCTCAAGCCCATTCAATATTTCAACCAGGAGCCCAACTGCACCCTCCCAGCTGAGCACCCTCAAGCCCAGCCACTCTCATCCCAAAATCCCAGCTGTTCCTCAGCACCTGCCGGGCTCTGGGTGCTCCCCAGGACCCTGGATGTCCCCCCAGGGTTGCCCTGCTGGGCTGCACTGACCAGGGACTGCAGGATGGCGTGGTTGGTGGCGTTCATGCAGGAGTCCAGTGGGAATGCACACTCCCCCTCACAGTAGTAGGCTGAGTATCCCTGTGGAGCAATCACCCAGTCCTGGAAAAAAAGAAAAAAAAAAAAAAAAAAGGGATTACATTGAGGGCTTCACCCTTCTGTGCCCCCTCATCCATTCCCCACCTGCATAAACAGCTCAGCAAGGGTTTATTTTGGTTTTTTTGGATCAGCCAGGAGTTGTTCAGGGTCGCTGGTGAGGTTTGGGGTTGTGGCAGTTCGTGTTTGCCTTCCCAGCTCCTGGGATGGTTCCATGGGCGGGAGAATCCAGCCTGGGAGGGAGCCCAGGGTGGGGGAATGGAATGATAGGGGGGGTTTTTTTGTCATTTACTTCTCCCAGCAGACAAGTACCAGCCAGCCAAGGTCCTGGAAGCTGACGTAGAGCTCGTGGCGCCGGCAGACCTGCCGCCCATCCGTGGCGTGGACATCATCTGTGGGAAAAGGGGACAGGGAATTCAGCCCTGGAATTCCCCCTCAGAGGTGGGACACAGCCCCTGGGATTGGGATTGACCCAGGAGAACAAAAGGAGAGGAGACTTTGTTGCTGCATTAAGGGAAAAGCAGCTCCAGACTGGCCTGGAATTGGAATTGGAATTGATATTCCAATATTGGGATGAAGGAATTCAGCCTTGGAAGAGCTAAACCCCAGCTGTGCTCGCTTTGAGGGTTTCCCAAACTCAGGCCTTCCTGTTCCCCTCCTGCCTGAGCTTTCTGGAGCTGTGACACCTTCCCAGGGCTCCAAAGCCAAGGGCAATGAGGCAAAAATTCCAATATTCAGTAATCCTGACACGCTCACAAAACACCATTTCCTTGAGGGCATCCAACCCAAACCCTCTCTGCACCTCCCAAACTGCAGAAACCTCCAATCCTAAAATCTCAGAACTTTTTGCTCCGTTTCCCTTGGGCCCAAAAAAAATTATCAGGATTTCAAGGTGCTGACGAGCAGAGAGCCTCGTGTTTTCCGCAGGGAGATCCCTTAAAACACCTTACCAAAAATTCCTGGGAGCTTGTTTGGGTGGGGGAGGTCGTTGGATTTTTTGGGCTGTCGCCTCCTCGGGGTTTTGGCTGCTCGTGTGACACGGGAGGGGCTGGGGCTGGCCCGGAAAAATGTCACCATGAAGGGCTGCTTGGAGCGGGGTCCCCGGCGCCCCAGGAGCCCAGCTGAGCCTGGATCCACGCTGTGCCCTGCAGGGACAGGACCATTTTTGGGGTTTGTCCTCAAATAGAACTCGTTTTGGTTAAAGGAGAGGTTAAAAATACAGGGAATTTGCAGCAGGAGGTGTGGTTTGGGGGTTGGAGCCTCCTGAGGGTCCCTGTTCCAGCAGGAAATGGTCACACAGGGATATTAAAGGGTTAAAACTGATTTTCTGCTTCACCCCAAGGAATGGATGGGGCTGTGATTCTTCCTCCCGTGGAAGAGGAGCTGCTCTTTGTGTGCCTTCCCACCTGGAAAAGGCCCTGCTGGAGCAGATTTAATCCCGTGGGGAAGAGAGGGTTAATCCTCTGCCCCACACACACACAGAGATCCCTCCAGGTAAGGAGTTCATTAAGTATTAATGAGGTTAATTACAATCCACAGCCATCAGAACCTGCAAACCCAGACTGCTGGCACCCGTCAGAGCTGGAAATTTAAAACTGCACCGAGATCAACCCCCCAGCACATCCACGGCACCGAGAGGACTCCAATTCCTGGGAATTTGTCCCCAAACTCTGCGGGCAGCTCGGGCAGGCTCACCATCGTCTGTCTCCACACAGAGCCGCAGCCCCAGGGTGGGTTTCTGATCCACTGACCAGTGGCTGCTGGCAGCTGTGACATCAAACACCAGCCAGCCCTCTGTCCCAGCACGCAGGTCCTGCACGTCCAGCAGGAACAGGTCGGATTCCCTGCAGGAGCAGGGGGAAAGGAGCAGGTGAGTAACAGCACCCAAAGGGCTCCAGCAGGAGGGATAATTCATGGAAATGACTCCTGGAGCTGTGTCCGGGCACATCCCGGCTCTCAGTGCCACTGGCTGTGCTGGACACCACGGGGGTGGCCTGGGAAAAGCTGCCTCCCTGCCCAGGTGGAGATGGCAGGGTGTGGGTCCCCACCGTCTTCATTTCCATCCCCATCACCCCATTCCCAACCCCCTTCCCCTCTCATTCTTCCCCACACCCTTTCCCTTCCCATTACCTTCATCTTCACCCCCATTCCCATCCTCTTCATTCCCTTCCTATCTCCTCCACTCCCACACCCTTTCCCATGCCCATCACCTTCATCCTCACTCCTACTCCCATCATCTTCATTCCCACACCCTTTCCCTTCCCATCTCCTTCACTCCCATCCCCACCACCTTCATCCTCACCCCCATTGCCATCATCTTCATTCCTACCCCCATTCCCTTCCCACCTCCTTCATTCCCACACCCTTTCCCACCCCATTACCTTCATCCTCACCCCCACCACCTTCACCCTCACCCCCATTCCCACCATCTTCATTTTTATCCCATTCCCTTCCCCTCTCCTTCTTCCTCACCCCCATTCCCACCATCTTCATTCCTATCCCCATTCCCTTCCCATCTCCTTCACCCCCACACCCTGTCCCATGCCCATCACCTTCATCCTCACTCCTACTCCCATCATCTTCATTCCCACACCCTTTCCCTTCCCATCTCCTTCACTCCCATCCCCACCACCTTCATCCTCACCCCATCCCCATCCCCTTCATTCCTATCCCCATTCCCTTCCCCTCTCCTTCATCCCCACACCGTTTCCCTTCCCATTACCTTCATCCTCATCCCCATCACCTTCATCCTCACCCCCATTCCCATCATCTTCATTCCTTTCCCCTCTCCTTCATCCCCACACCCTTTCCCTTCCCATTACCTTCACCCTCACCCCCATTCCCATCATCTTCATTCCTTTCCCCTCTCCTTCATCCCCACTCCCATCCCCATCCTCTTCACCCCATCCCCACCACCCCACACCGTTTTCTCCGCGCCACCCCCGCTCCCACCCTCCTCATCCTCATTCCCAGCCCCTGACCTGTTGGGATGCTGCCCAGCCACCTCGTAGATGCTGACGTGGAGGCTGCTGTTGGCGTGCCTGGCGACACCCCGGGATTTGTAGATGCGGAACTCGGCGGCCGTCACGGCCTCTCCCGCCGGCACCTGGGTCAGGTCGAACCTGAACTCCTTCCAGTAGGGCTTGGGTGACAACAGATCCCGGTCCTGCTCCACTGAGGAGGGAAAAAAAAGCGCTCAGGGGTGGCTGAGCCAAGCCTGGAACCTCCCCGCTGAGCCCCACCAAGTGGATTTTGGGGATAAACTCGCTGGTTCTGGGCTGCTCGCCCTTGGTTGGATGTTCCCGTCTCCCGAGGGTTTGAATTCAGATCATCCTCCCCTGTTTCTGCAGTTTATTTTGCTGTAGACCCACCAGCTTCCCCTCCCAGCCCTTTTCATTATTAATTAAAATTGAAATAAATTAAAATTAAAAGCACAAGCGCTGGCTGTGGGAGGAGCACAGAGAATCTGACAGGCTTTAGGGGCTGCTTCATCAAAAGGGGAAAAACACATTCAAAATGTTGAGGTTTGGGGGCTCAGCAGGACCATCTGGAGCAGGAATTGGGGTTTTCCAAACTTTTCTTGCAGCAGACAAACCCAGGGCTCATCACTGGATATCACAGGTCCACAAGTAAAGATATGTCCACAAGCAAAAATTTAGCCACAAATAAAAATTTTTATCCTGTGTGTTTTTGGGGAGCTGGGGGGGGGATTATCAGGTCACTGCTCTGTAAAAAATCCCCTCCCTTTTTCCTGAAAACACCTTATTTCTCCACCACACTGGGACAGGAAAAATCTGATTTTATTTTGTTCATCCATAAAGAATAAACCTCCCTTTCTCTATGGTAATGCAGCCCCCACAGTTCTGCTAATGTGCAATCATTTGCTTCAAATTGTTCTTTAAAAACACCCCTATCTTCCTGGTCTGAGCATAATTAAAGTTTATGATTAAATCTGATTCAATGTGACTAAAGCTTCTCCCGCTTCAGGCGCAAAAGCAACGTAACCTGGCGCTTACTTTTAAAACTAAACCAAATCATTAACTAAAGAAAAAAAATAAACAGCTTAAATGCATTTTAAAACCAATTCCAGGGGGGAAATATTCCAAATTTTACCCACCATAACCTTGCCATTCCCATTTACACGGAGGGAGCAGCACATCCCTCCAAACCCAACACGGAGATTTTACTTACCCACAAATTCTTTTCCTTCTTATTTTTTCCTCCTTTTTCTTTTTTTTTTTTTTTTTTTTTGTTTTGTTTTTTTTTCAAATCCCACATTCCCTCCAGCTCCTGGCCTCACCACAAGCTGTGTTCTAAAACGAGCCCGGGGCGGATGCGGAGAGCGCTTCCTGCCCTGCCAGGGTGGCTGCCAGCTGGGCAGGAGGATGCTCTGGGAACCCGACCCAACCCCTCAGGGGGGGACACAGAGCCCCCCAAACCCTCCTCAGTCCCTCAGCCTCTTCCCTCTTTGCCATTCCTTCCACCATCCCATCGTGGGGTGGTTTTATTCTCGTGGGTTGTTGGCGCTGCCAAAGCTGCCGAGGCAAAAATCCTTAAATTCCCCCCAAAATATGAGCAGAGGAGTCACCTCGGGGTTTTGGCACGGATAAGCCCCCAGTGGGTGTCCCCTGGTCGGTCCCCTTGGGTGTTTTTGGTCACTTTGCTCCAAAATTTTTGCCTGCAGCTGGACCCTCACCCAGGGATGGGCAGAAGGATTTTTTTGGTCAGAGCCAAGGAAGTCACAGAGAACCCACACCAGATGAAAAAGCCAAAAAGGTGATTTTTGTCCCTAGAGAAGAGTGAAAGCCTCTGCTAAAAATTTTTAATGAAATTTTCCTGTTGCTGTGGAGGTGATGGAGGGGTCTGGGGATGAAGGCAGAGGAGGGGATTTGGTGGGAGGGGAGCCCAGGGACACCTTGGCAGCAGGAGAAATGCAAAAATTAGCTGAGCTGCAATTAGCTGAGCTCCTTGATGAACCAAATAAGCTGGATTTGTCTGTGTTTGGGATGAAATTCTGGGAGGAATCCCTGAACTCTCTGCTTCTTCAGGGAGGAAAAAAGTGAACCCCTTTGGAGGGGGAGGACTGAGGGAGAAGCTCCCCCTTCTGTGCCACGACTGCTGCACAAAGAGCAGCTTGGAGAGGGCTCAACACTCCCCTGTTTGCTGCTAAAATCAAAATGTTTGTAAAATGAGAGCCCTGCAGTCTCCCCTGAGCAGCCAGCAGAGCTGTGGGTGCTCAGATGCTGCTGGGGGTGTGCTGGAGGTGCCCCCCCCGGGGGCTTTGGGGAGCCCAGGGTGCCTGGGAACCTGCCCCTGCTTGGGGTTGACTCAGCCACACCACCAACCCTCAATTAAATGTGGGTGGATTCTCCGGATTGCAGAGGAGAGGCAGGAAAAAAGCCCAACCCAAGCGCTTTGCTCTCCTTTCCCCCCTCCTTTGGCAGCTGCTGCACCTTCCCCCAAAGCTGAGTGTGCTCCATCACCCCCAAAAATAATATTAAAATTATTACAAACCAATATAAACAGCCTTAGGGCCGTTCCCCTGGGAGGGGATGCCCAGCTCCATCTCAGCTGAGCCTCCTGGTGTCTCCCATTCCCTGAGCATTCCCAGACCTCTTCCCAGATCCCACCCTTCCTCCTGCTCCCCAGGTTATTCTTAGCTGCACGTTTTTCCTTGTGCACTTTCTGGGCTTCTATAAAACTGTGCATCAGTCGTAATTACCGGGCCTGGCTGCTCCCAGTGGGTCCCCATGATCATTTCAGACACCAAATTAAAAGGAAATGCCAGGATATTCGACCACATCAAGTGCTCTGGATCCTAAAATAGGTTTAAAGGAGATGCAGGGAAGATGCTGTCCTTTGAGCAGGAAAAAATAAGCTCTGGAAGGTTTCTGAAGTGGGGAGGGATTTAGGAGTCATCCCAGCACATCCAGACTCCCAGTTTGCCTCCTCCATCCTCCTGGGATGAGCTCTGGGAGCTCTGGACACCCCCAGCCCAGCTGGGACACAGCCTTGGCCCCTGCCCTACACACATCCAGCTGGAGCACTGTGTCCCAGGTGGATCCCAGGATTTTTTGGGGAAGATTTCCCCATTAAAACACACGGAGGGTCCATGGAGAGCGCTGACACCTCGGCGCAGCTCAAACGGCTGCGAAACGGAGCCAGGGGTGGGAAAATCCTGAGCCAGCTGCTGACAGCAGCTGGATTTCAGTGGTAATTGTGTGGGATGAGGGCAGTGGGTGATGAACTTCCACAGTGTGGAGTGGAGCAGCTCTTCCCAACTCCTAAAATTCAATTAAAGAGGCTGCTCTGAGCTCCCACCCCACATTTAGGGTTCCCTGAAGTGCCCGGGGTGCTGTGGCTGGTTTTGCCAAGGTGTCCTGTGTTCCTATCCAGGGTTTTTGTTCATCCCTGGATTTTCCAGGAAGATGTTTGGGCACAGCCTCATCCCAAACAGCCACGGGGGAGTCCAGCCAAGGAATCACAGGCTGCTTTGGGTTGGGAGGAACTTAAAGATCATCTAATTCCAACCCCTTGCCATGGGACACCTTCCAATAATGATGGTTGCCAGCAGGGAAAGGGGGATGTGTGTGCTGGGGGGGCTCAGGAATGCTGTGAGCCCTCACCCCCTTTCCCTTCCACATCTCCCTGCTCCACAATCACACCCTGCCCGTATCCATGACTCACAGCTGAGGAGAAATCCCAAAACCCATCCTCACATCCTCAAAAACCTGGGCTCAAAAACCCAACATCCCGCCCGGCTGCTGCAGCCAGGGCACAGGAACAGCCCAGGGAAGGCTTCACCCCCTCCAGGAGGAGCAGGAGGGGTGGGATGGGCAGATCCATGATCCCCAAAAGCAGCTGGGGCTGTCCCTGTCCCCCAGAGTTGGTGCTCCAGGGAGGTTTGTCTCTCCCCATTCCCAGGAACAAGGAGCCCTGCTCGCACAGGGACGGCTCCAAAAAGGTCCAAGTGCCCAACTTTGCATGTCCCATCAGGATAATTGTGCAGCTAATTATGTATGCAAATGAGAGCTGGCCTTCTCCCACAAAAAAAAAAAAAAAAAAAAAAAAAACAAAAAAAAAACCAAACCTCCTTATTTAATTAACATGAAGGGGCTGACGAAGCCGCAGAAATCAAAGCCATTCAAATTGAAGGCTGGAGCTGTGCTCCCCAAACTCTCCTGGCTACTCTGGGAGCACTGGGAAGGGGAGCAGTGCCCACAGCCCTGTGCCAGCAGTGACACCTCCCAAAGGCTCCCTGAACACCCCACCGTGGCTGCCACCACACCTGACTCCTTTAAAGCACATTTTGGTGCTTGAGTGTTGTCCCAAGTGCTGAGGGGATTTGGTGCTTCAGCTTTTGTCTCCATCACAGGATGCTGAACTCCACCCCAGTTCTCTCAGGATTTTGGAGGGGAGCTGGGTGCCTGCACCTGGGGGCACCCCAAGCACCTGGGTCTGTGCCAGGGAGACTCCTCACAGCCACACGTGGTACAGGGGGAGTAGGAATGAGTGGGAGACACCTCTGCAGCCCCTGCCTCGCCTAAACCTCCTCCCAAGGGTGCAGACCCCCCTCCCACCTCCAATCTCCAAGGAGGGATTCTCCCCTTCCTCAGAGGTTTTGGGGGATTTTCTGCTTGGGGCAACAAACATCCCTTAAAGCAACGAGCAGGGACAGGGAAAAGCTCCATATCCGAGCTCCCGGTGTGCAAATCCCCCTGGGTTCAGTCACCCCAGTGCCTGTCCTGGCAGAGGATTCATCCCATCCCGAGTGTTCGCGGCCCCGCTGGCGCTGGGATCAGCTCTGCTGCTGCTCCAGCGGCTGCCTGGAAATCCGAAGGATGCTGGAGCCTGGTAACCAGCTGGACGGGATTCCAGCAATAATTAACAGCCTCGAGGATTTTATTTGGAGCCGTGATGCAGTGTCCCATCGAGGGTCACCCTGCTGCTGGCACCAGAGCTGCTGTCCCGGCTGTCCCGAGCCCCGTTCGCCCGGTGCCTTGTGCCCGCTGAGTCGGGGAGAGCTTCCCTCAGCTCCCCCTTCTCCATTTCCTCTTTTTAAACGGATTTGGGATTCATCCCGGCCACTTTCACCCCACCCCCGTGTCCCTCACCGCCACCGCGTCCCTCACCGCCGCTCCCCCCGTTACTGAGCTCAGCTTTGGGCATAAAAGTTCCTTATTTGAGCAAGGACTGAGAAACCACACCGAGGGATGCTCGGAGCTGTCGGTACCACGGTCACGGACCAGGAGATGGGGTTGGGGTCGGCTCAGCCCCGTGCCCGTCCCCCCGGTGTCCCCTCGGTGCCTTGCTTTGGTCCCCCCGGTCCCTCCGTGCGTCCCGGTCCCCCTCCGGTCCTGCCTAAACCACCGGGATCATCCCCGTACGCTCCGATCGTCCCGGTGCCCCCGGTCCTGCCAAAGCCGCCGGGATCCTGCCCGCACATCCCGGTACCCCCCGGTGCCCTCCGGTTCTCCCGGTGCCCCGCACATGCCGGTATCCTCTCCCGGTACCCCCGGGGAGCCCCGGTGTGCTCCGATCGCCCCGATCCTGCTAAAGCCGCCTGGATCCTGCCCGCACATCCCGGTATCCCCCGGTACCCTCCGGTCCTCCCGGTGCCCCGCACATCCCGTTGCTCCCGGTGCCCCCGGTGCGCTCCGGTCCTCCCGGTGCCCCGCACATCCCGGTGCCCCCCGGTGCTCCCAGTGCCCCGTACATCCCGGTGACCCACGGTGCCTCCCGGTTCTCCCAGAGCCCCGCACATCCCGTTGCTCCCGGTGCCCCGCACATCCCGGTGCCCCCAGTGCCCCGCACATCCCGGTGCCCCCCGGTGCTCCCAGAGCCCCGTACATCCCGGTGACCCACGGTGCCTCCCGGTTCTCCCGGTGCTCCCAGAGCCCCGTACATCCCGGTGACCCACGGTGCCCCCCGGTTCTCCCGGTGCTCCCAGTGCCCCGCACATCCCGGTGCCCCCCGGTTCTCCCGCTGCCCCGCAGCCGTTCTCACCCATATTAACGAGGCTGACCACGGTGTCCGCTCGGCTCACGACGCTGCCGGGCGGGGGGCTCTGCGTGCTGAGCCCGGTGAGCACCGGCCGCGACACCGCCGCTTCCTCGCCCTCCTCCTCCTCCTCCTCCTCGCCGGCCACGGCGTGGTACAGATCGAGCATGAAGAGCGGCGCGGCGGCGGCGGGGGCGCGGGTCGGGGCGCGGGGCCGGGGCCGGCCGGGCAGCCCCAGCACGGCCAGGATCTCCCGCTGCACGTCCCGCCGCTCGCCGCCGCCGCCCGGTGCGGCACCGGGCACCGGCACGGCCCCGGCTCCGGCACCGGCACCGGACCGCCCCGGCGGGGAGAGGGAAAGGGACGGTCCCTCCAGCGGCACCGCCCCGGCCCTCCCCGCCCGGTGGCTCCGGGGTACGGGGAGCATCGCTGGGCATGAGGAGTGGTAGGAAGTCAAAGCTGTGGAGATGTAAATTCATGGGAATCCGTCCCCGGGGATGGTTATCCTCGTGGGCACCCAAAGATGTGGAGATGTAAATTCATGGGAATCCATCCCCGGGGATGGTTATCCTCGTGGGCACCCAAAGCTGTGGAGATGTAAATTCAGGGGAATCCATCCCCGGGGATGGTTATCCTCGTGGGCACCCAAAGCCGTGGGTTCCCAGCCTCACCCACACCCAAAACCGTGGCACCCATCCCTAGGGATGCTCCTGCTCCTGTGGGTGCACAAATGCATGGAGATCCATTCCTAGGGATGCTCATCCCATGGGCACCCGCTTCTAAAGAGGATCCCCCTTGTAGGCAACCAAACCCAGAGGCACCCAAATCCATGAACATCCACACCTGGGGATTCTGACCTTTGTGGGAAACCAAACCCAGGGGTACCAAAATCCATGAACATCCACACGTGGGGACTCTGACCTTTGTGGGAAACCAAACCCAGGGGTACCAAAATCCATGAACATCCACACCTGGGGATTCTGACCCTTGTGGGAAACCAAATCCAGGGGCACCCACCCTCACTGGCACCCAAATCCATGAACTTCCACACCTGGGGACACTGACCCACCTGGGCATCCACTCCCAAGGCCACCCAAACTCTTGGACACCCCTTTGCATCCCTTCTCCTCACAGGCACCCAATTCCCCACTCCACTGAGCACCTCACCAGCCTCACCCTGCACCACTTAATTTTGGGGCTGAGTGGTTCCCTGCTCCATCCCACAAAAAAACCTGGGTGCAAACACCCCCTGACTTCCACAGCCACTGCCTTCCCACACGGGATAACCAGCTCCAGCTCATCCTTACAAAGCTAACACTGGGGAATAAAGCAGGAGGCAAGATTGTTTATTACCGCAAGCAATTTTAATACAAAAATGTGTCTGGTTCTTTTAAACAATTCATTGGTAGAGCTTCAGTTTTGCCTCAATTTGAAACCAATTGAGAGAATCACACAGCAACACGGTCAGAGCCGGAGAGGAACAATATTTAATAAATACAGGAGCTGTGCAGAGCCCTCGCCCCCGGCCCGTCTCCTGGTCACTTGGTCAGTTGGATTTTATTACAAAGAAAAAGGAGCGTACAAAAGCGAGACAGGACTTGCAGCGAGTGTGCTGGTGAGACTCGTTTCAAGGACAAGCAACTGTGCGTGTAAGTCCAGATTTCTCCTAGGAGCAGAGTTCACATCAATCTCAGCCTGGCTGGAAGTGGAATGACCAGTTAAATAATAAATAGGAAACAAAGAGATGCAGATAAAACAGTGATTGTGTAAGGAACGCCTCGGGGCGGGCTGGTTAAGCCATCAATCCAGAAGAATCCTTGATTGTGGAGGGCCCACCACCTCTAAGGGATGCATCCCAGTGATCCAGACCTGCAATCCTCTGGTGTGAAAACCCCTCCTCAAACCCCTCCCCAAACCCTTCACCCTCGGTTTGTTCTTTAAAAACAAAGTTGTCAGGACAGTATTTTCAAGACAGCAAAATTGTCACGGCCTTTGCTGTAGTGTGTGCAAATTTTATTAAAGTCAAACTCCGCTTTCTTCAGATAAAACCACGTAGCTTTAAAAAAAATGGAAACATAAGCCCCAAGTCCCCTCACCTCATGTTTCTCTGGTTGAGGTATCTGTGATTTACAAAAAGAGAGTTCCTTGAACACTGCAGGATTCAGGTCTTTGCTTTTAAATATAATTTACCTTGCTGAGACAGCAAGTTAAGTTTATAAAGATGCATTTAGGAAACAATCCTAAAAGATAAAGCAGGTTCACACCCTGCACCGCGCAGAAATCCTATTTATATTTTAGTTTTTCTTTACACTTTCACATCTTGACCTTTTTTTTTTTTTTGCTTCCTTTTTTTTTTTTTTAAAATCTTTTTCTTGATTTTTTTTTTCTTTCTCTCCCACATTTCAGTTTTCCAGGCCCCTCTCTAAACAGGGGTCACCGAGAGGCAATTTTTTTTTTTTATCTACATAAATATTCACATGAAAATAGTAACTTACAAAAAAGAAAAAAAAAAACCCAAAAAACCAAAACAAAAAAAAACCCAAATAAGGCAGCTTCATAACACAACTTTTCTTTTACACTTTTAACAATATAGTTTCTCCCATTTAGAATAAATATACATCCAATGTACGGAGCAGGGTTAAAAACTGGACACAGGTCGGGTGCTTTTTTTTTTGTTGTTTTTTTTGTCATCGCTGTCGTTTGTTGTCGTTTCCTAGTTTTTCCTTCCTCTCTCCCATCAAGGTACAGTATTATCTCTTAGGGCCCGGAGTTTTTGGGGTGGCGGCGGGCGTTTTCTTGGACATGGTGGGGATTTTGGAGGGTTTGGCGGCGGCGCCGCGGCGCGAGCCCTGCCCGCCGGCCGCGCTGCTCTCCGAGGTGTCCGAGCAGGCCGACTGGGTCTCCAGCAGGTCGAAGTCCGAGGCGTCGCTGCCCCGCCGGCTGCTGGCCCGGCTCCCCGTGCGGCTCCCGGCGCGGCTCGTGGGACGGCTGGCGGCTTTCTTGGGGTCTGCAAGGAGGGCCCGCAGAGCCGTCAGAAGGGAGGTCTGCTCCTCCCCATGCCCTCAGGTCTGCTCCTCCCCATGCCCTCAGGTCTGCTCCTCCCCATGCCCTCAGGTCTGCTCCTCCCCATGCCCTCAGGTCTGCTCCTCCCCATGCCCTCAGGTTTGTTCCTCCTGATGCCCTAAGGGTTTGTTCCTCCTGATGCCCTCAGGTTTGTTCCTCCTGATGCCCTAAAGTTTGCTCCTCCTGATGCCCTCAGGTTTGTTCCTCCCAATGTCCCTCTTCCTCCTGATGCCCTCAGGTTTGTTCGTCCTGATGCCCTTATTCCTTCTGATGCCCTCAGGTTTGTTCCTCCTGATTCTCTAAGGTTTGTTCCTCCTGATGCCCTTTTTCCTCCTGATGCCCTAAGGTTTGTTCCTCCCAATGCCCTTAATTTTCTTCCTCCTGATGCCTTAAGTTTTGTTCCTCCTAATGCCCTAAGGTTTGCTCCTCCTGATGCCCTCAGGTTTGTTCCTCCCAATGTCCCTCTTCCTCCTGATGCCCTCAGGTTTGTTCGTCCTGATGCCCTTATTCCTTCTGATGCCCTCAGGTTTGTTCCTCCCGATTCTCTAAGGTTTGCTCCTCCTGATGCCCTCAGATTTGTTCCTCCTGCTGCCTTTTTTCCTCCTGATGCCCTAAGGTTTGTTCCTCCCAATGCCCTTAATTTTCTTCCTCCTGATGCCTTAAGTTTTGTTCCTCCTAATGCCCTAAGGTTTGCTCCTCCTGATGCCCTCAGGTTTGCTCCTCCCAATGTCCCTCTTCCTCCTGATGCCCTCAGGTTTGTTCCTCCCAATGTCCTTTTTCCTCCTGATGCCCTCAGGTTTGCTCCCCCTGATGCCCTCAGGTTTGTTCCTCCTGATGCCCTCAGGTTTGCTCCCCCTGATGCCCTCAGGTTTGTTCCTCCTGATGCCCTCAGGTTTGTCCCTCCTGATGCCCTTTTTCCTCCTGATGCCCTAAGATTTGTTCCTCCCAATGCCCTTAATTTTCTTCCTCCTGATGCCTTAAGTTTTGCTCTTCCTGAAGCACTAAGTTTTGTTCCTCCTGATTGCCCTAAGGTTTGCTCCTCCTGCCCTTGTTCCTCCTGATGCCCTTTTTCCTCCTGATGCTCCAAGGTTTGCTCCTCCTGATGCTCTAAAGTCTGCTCCTCCCGATGCCCTCAGGTTTGTTCCTCCTGATGCACTAAGATTTGTTCTTCCTGATCCCTTGTTCCTCCTCATGCCTTAAGTTCTGCTCCTCCTGATGCCCTTCGTTCCTCCTGATGCCCTAAATTTTGTTCCCATCCTGATGCCTTAAGTTTTGCTCCTCCTGATGCCCTCAGGTTTATTCCTCCTGATGCCCTTTTTCCTCCTGATGCCCTAAGGTTTGCTCCTCCTGATGCCCTCAGGTTTATTCCTCCTGATGCCCTTTTTCCTCCTGATGCCCTAAGGTTTGCTCCTCCTGATGCCCTCAGGTTTATTCCTCCTGATGCCCTTTTTCCTCCTGATGCCCTAAGGTTTGCTCCTCCTGATGCCCTCAGGTTTATTCCTCCTGATGCCCTTTTTCCTCCTGATGCCCTAAGGTTTGCTCCTCCTGATGCCCTAAGGTTTGTTCCTCCTGATGTCCTAAATTTTGTTCCTCCTGATGCCTTAAGTTTCATTCCTCCTGATGCCCTCTGTTCCTCCTGATGCCCTAAGGTTTGCTCCTCCCGATGCCCTCAGGTATGCTCCTCCTGATGCCCTAAGGGTTGTTTCTCCCAATGCCCTTTTTCCTCCTGATGCCCTAAGGTTTTTTCCTCCCAATGTCCTTTTTCCTTCTGATGCCCTCAGGTTTGCTCCTCCTCATGCCTTAAGTTTTGCTCCTCCTGATACCCTTTGTTCCTCCCGATGCTCTAAGGTTTGTTCCTCCTGATGTCCTAAATTTTGTTCCTCCTGATGCCTTAAGTTTCATTCCTCCTGATGCCCTCTGTTCCTCCTGATGCCCTAAGTTTTGTTCCTCCTGATTGCCCTAAGGTTTGCTCCTCCTGATGCCTTAATTTTTGTATCTCCTGATGCCCTAAGTTTTAGCACTTATTTTTTCCAGATTCTGTACTGTGTTAGTGTGTAACTCTGAACTCCATATAAAGTGTTAACAAACAGTTCAGTCACACAAAACAATCAATTTCCAGCCCAGAACCAAGGACACCACTGCAGCTTCAGGCACAAAAAGTGCAAACAACAGGGAATGGAGGAGAGCAAACTGGGAGGGTGGGACTACATCCCCTGGAGCTGGAATTGGACAATTAACCCCAATATGGAAATGGACCAAAACTCATAAAAGTGTGAAACTCATGACTCAGGGTCCATCTTGGGTGGAACCATGGCTGGGTTCCTGTGCTGCCCAAGGTGTATCCATTAAAGGCATTTTAATAAATCCCTATTTTATTCCTTTAACTCTGTCCAGCCTCTGTCCCAGGGAGCCTCTCCAGGCATATTTCCCCCATCCCCAGATCAACAGCAAAATCCCCAACCCCTCTGTGGGTGCTTCACCACCACCCCTGAGATGGGAGCTTCAACATCAGCCTTGGTTCCTCCCCAAATTTCAGCAATTCCTCGGAGTGCAGAGCCGTGCCAGCATCTCCTCCCTTGCTGCCCATCCCTGAAATATTCTGTATTTGAATAATGGGGGCAGTTTTTCCACCTCTTCCCTTCGCTCACCTGCCCGAGTGGTTTTGGCACCTGTTGAGACGGGTGAGGAGCTGTTACTGGTGTCCCCAGCCAGCGAGGTCCGGCTGGAGTGGAAGGTGGGGCGCTTCAGCTTGCTGCCAGCCGAGGGGGTCACCTTGGGAGGAAGCACACACAGGGCATCCTTCAGCTGTCACCTGCACTGTGACGGGCCCAGGTCACGTCCCAGATCAGCAAAAAGGTGGGCATTTAAGGAACCCCCCCACATCTCAATGGTCAGGGGAAGGCACAAGCTGCTGTTGCAGTGGTTTGTAAAACAAGGGGAAAGACCAAATGTTGAAAATTTGGAGGGGAACGGCAGTTTGTGAGCTGCAGGCTGATGAAAGGGAATTTTTTGGGAAAAAAGAAAATTCTGAGGAAAGCTGTTGAGGGACAGCATCAGCTGGGCTTGAAACCTCCACAAAGGGAATGTGGAGTATGGAAAAACAAGGATTTTAGCATCCAAGCAGCTCAGGAGCATTTTGGAAGGTCAAGTCCAACTCAGGATCAAGAGTAACACAACCCATTGTAGGCAGGGACACCCTGGTGCTGATGTCCACACCAGTCCCAGTGACCAGAGGCAGCCAAACTGGAAAAGTGATGGACAGGGACACAAAGCACAGCAGCTCAGCTCTGGCTGCATCCTGAAACTGTGCCTTTTCCTGACCTTGGAGATGTTGGAAGTGCAGCTGGTGTGGGCTAAAGCAGCACAACAGGCAACTCTGCTCCCTCTGCTGCTGCAGAAAGCCAAGGGGAAGGTGCCAGCAGGGCGAGGGCACCTGGATCCAGCTGGAAAAGGCAGCTCCAGTTCCAGTTCACCATCCAAAGCTCTGGGTTCGGGGCAGAGCTGCAGGAAAGTTTCTGCCTGTGGTGTCCCCAGCCCTGGGGGTTTTAGGGGTGTTGCATCCCTGGAGAGATGGACACAGATCCCAGAGGGCATTTCCCACAGCTGGAGGGGTTTTTCTGTGATTTTGTGATATTTGGGAACCTCAGAAATGTTGGGATGTGATGAAACTGGAGCTGCAGGGAGAGAGGGGCAGCTGAGGGAATCAAAATCCATTAAGACGCGATTTTCGGGTACCACTGTGATCACCAGAGATTTCGATTCTCATCCTGGATCCTATCTCAAAATAGGCAGCAAGCATCAATTTGGGGGCAATTGGGGAAGCGCTCCTGACCTCCTGGTGAATCAAATTAATCCATTTTCCACATGGAAGCTAAGCAAGACACAGTTACCTCACCAGCACAGCAAACCACCGGGATCTACCCAGCGCTTCTCATCACCCACTCGCAAGGGCAGGAAAAGTCCACGAGGAGGCTGAAAACTTTAGGGAAACCAAAGCCTCAGCCCAAATTCATCCTCCTGGGAGCATCAAGGCGGTGGCTGGACACACCAGACGTGCTTCAACACGGTGATAAAGACAAGCTCTCCATAAAACTGAGGCGGTGTGCTTACGGTGCATGCGCTGCAGCTGATTTTCAAGTCTCAACTCGGCTGCTGGATTTCAATTTTTGGGAAGCCAAAAAACGCGGCCCCTTTCCAATAAAGCTCGGAAAATTAAAACATTTTTCAAAGCACAAGAGGATTAACACGGTTTGGAAGCAGGTGAGGGTGAATGGAAAGCGTCGTGCTTCGCTCTGAAGCCGATATTTAAATTTTAATCCGAGTTGGAGACTCATGAAAAACGCCAACAGTCGGAGCGTTAGCGGAGCTACAAGCGCTGCTCTACCACGAGGAAAGCGTTAAGAGCAGGCAGGGGAGTGGGATGACTCCGTGCCAGGGGCACTCCAGCCTGGCAGCAGCTCCTGGGGGCTGGCAGACCATACTCTACCTCGGCGCTCGGGAGCTGGAAGTCGGAATAATCGATTCCCCTCAGGGGGGTGCCCGCTTTACTGTTTATCAACCAGGGTTTGTCATAACATCGAGAGAAGTGATGTGGAGTCTGTGAAATGGAAAAGCCAAGGAAGGGGGGGAGAGGTGGGATGAGTGGTAAAAAAAAAAAAAAAAAAAAAAAAAAGAGAAATGGGAGAGCATCTGGAAAACGGGGTGGGGGGAACGGCACTAAAATGGTGCGAGAACCAAACGGGAACTACATAAATTAAAACAAAGGGGAAAAAAAACCCAAAAGGCGATGAAATAATGGCATGGTGGGGAAGGAGAGATGAGGGGTGATGGCTTCCTCCTGACACCACAGCCCTCAGGCAGCAGGAGCCTTCAGCTGCACGGCGATCCACAGGGATCCAAGTGTGGGCTGGAAACCTGGCAACCTGTCCTGCACATCCCACCCACCAAGGAGCACCTTCTGCAGCCCTCCTCAAGCCCCCAAGCCCCAACCTTCCTCCTCCCTACACCTGCAGCTCCTCACGTGGGTTTTGGAGACCACCAGCTCCTAAAGGGAAGGAACATCCCCTCCCTGTGCCCACCTTGGCTCCGCTGGCGGGGGTGGCTGGAGAGGAGGGCATGGAGGCGCAGCTGTGGTTGCTCTGGCTGGCGCTGGAGCTGGAGCGGGTCGGGGAGGCCGCTCGGGACGAGGGTTTGGACCTGCGGCCCCGCGAGCGGAACGGGGTCATTCCCTGCGAGGCTCCTTCCGGCAGGATGAACTTCTCCCGCAGCTCCAGGTTGGTCCGGCCTCGTGCTGGAAGGGGAGAGAGGAGAACTCAGCTCTGGAGGGAGACAATATCCTCACGTAGGGCTCAGGAGGCTCCAGGGATGGGAGCAGCTTCTTTGGGCATCTCCCCACGCCCGTCTCAGAGCGGCAATGTCACAGATACATTTTAGGAAAAATCCTTTTGTCGGGATCTTTTCTGCTGAGAAGCTGGGAAGCTTCAGCTTCTCCATGTTTTGCTGCTTTGGAATGTGATTTGGAGGATTGTTTAGCCAGCATGTGAAATTGTTTTTACGTGATGACCAATGACAGCCACCTGTGTCGGGGCTGTGAGCAGTCGCAAGATTTTATTATCATTCCTTTGCTTTTCTTTTCCAGCTTTCTGATGGATCCTTTCTTTCTATTCTTTTTAGTATAGTTTAGTATAGTTAACATAATATAATAATATAATAAATCAGCCTTCTGAAACATGGAGTCAAGATTCTCATCTCTTCCCTCATCCTGGGACCCTGGAACATGACCATACAGCAAGGCTGCCCTGGTTCTCCTGCTCTGCCTTAAAACCACCTCCTGCCATGGATCAGCTCTTTGAGAAACTGGCTGATTAAAAGCTGCGCCAGGAATTCACATGGGATGCTCCGTTCCTCTCTTGTGGAAAAGCATCCTGGTGGCCTTCAAACTCACCATGTCACAACAGCAGCCACTGTAATCTTTAACGTGGCTTAGAAATAGCAAAAGCACCTTTGAAGGGTTGAGATTCTTGAGAATCTGAGAGAGATTCTGCTCTCTCACAGCTCTGGGCAGCTCTCTATGCATTTTTTGGGGAGAAAGGAGAGAAAACCACCCTCCCAACTTTTCCAACCAGCCACTGAAAACCAACTTTTCAAAAACTTTCATCCAAACGCCTCAAAGAGCTGGAGGGTCTCCCTTTGACAAGCAAGGAGCAACCAAGCAGGGAGAAGGTCTGTGGGCTTCTGCTGACGTGTGCCAGAGTGCTTCATGCTCAGGGGTGTTCAAACAGAGAGCGAGGGCATGCACTGAGCCTTACAGAACACTGGAGGAATTCCGGGGCTGACGGATTACGGACCAGAAAAGCCAAGAAAGCAATTGCAGGAGGGGAAGCACCACGCTGAGATAAGCAAGGGCTAGAAACAACCTCGATGTCACAGCGCTGCAAAACATCTGCTGCAAAGCGTGAAGGGCGGAGGAGGAGCAGGAAAACCCCGAGGGCTCTCCCCGGAGCTCGCTGTAAATCATGCTGCTTTCAGCAACAGCCGTCGGGCAGCCGGAGCACGGAATGCAGCAGCTTGAACAAGACACAGCCGAAGCAATTAACATCCCAGAGACCCCAGGGAAACATGGAGCACTCTCCAAAACATGCTCCAGTCCTGGCCAGCCCCTGGTTAATCTTGCTCTGTCCCCCTGGGTATGGCTCTGGTCCAGCCCAGTGGCTCTGACCGGTGTCACACATCAAGGTTTTGGGGAGGAGGTGACCCCAGCTGCGCTTGCTGAGGTCTTAAAACCAAGGACAACACAACCCTTCCCTCTTTCCCTGGATAAACACTGCCAGGCTTGCTGCAGCATCACCAAATCTGGTGATTCCGAATTCTTGGTTTGCTTTGGATCTGTTTCCTCCAGCTCCTGCCCACCTGGATAATGACCCACGCTGGTCACCCTGCCACAGCATCCAAACTCCCCTCTGTGAGTGGGAAGACTCTGATTGCATCAAGCCTTACCTCTGCACGGGTCATTCTTCACTAGAAACTCATCCAGGGCCATCCAGCCTCCACCCACACGGACCATGACCGTGCTCCTCAGGATACGGACCAGCCGCAGCTGCTGGGAATCGCCGAACTGTGGGGCAAGGAAAAGCTCAGGGAAAGGGCAACAACCAAGGGAACAAGGTTCCTTCCCTCCCCAGGCTGCACCAAAGGCTTTCATCCACCTATTCCACAGTTTAAAGGCTTCTCCAGACAGGTTCTTCTGGAATAAGTGAGAGGTAATCCCAATTGATGAGGAGTTTTCCTGCTTGGTTTGAAGACGATGCAACCAACCCAAATGCTTTCATTTTAAAGCTGTTTTTTTTTAGAGCAACAAAGGTAATTTTAGAATTTGGGCTTGGATGGGTTTTCTCAACCAGAATTCTAGTTTTTTTCCTCTTTTTTTTTTTTGGTGAAGGAAAGAGAGGCTGGCAATGCCCTGACCCTCCTGGTGCAGCCCACGTGGGAAGGAGCCGGCTGATTCAGCAGGGCAAGCCCAGCCAGACACCTCTGATCACCAGCAAGTCTGAAACCCAGGGGTTCCCCTGAGCCTCAGGCTTGACCCCAGCAGCCACAAAGCCCCTGCTGCAGCAATTGCCCAGTGAGGATGTTTGGGTGAGTGCAGAGTGATGGGAATCCAGGCAGGAATCCCCAGCAATGTTGATTAGTGATTGCGATGTTCATTAGTGGTTTGAAATGCCTGTGGTATCAAAAAAAGTGCACCCCAGATCAAAAGCATGTGCTTATAAAGCTCCCCTGAATCTCCTGGACACCCAAGGCCAGGCTCCTGGGTGTCTGCCAGACCTGGGAGGGACATGGAGAGCCTGGCTTGGATGTGGCAGCTCTGCATCCAGGTCTGCAGAGCACCTGCTGGGATGAGAAGACAGGAGGACCAGGTTTTGGAAGCAAGACCTTCTCCAGAATGATTAAAAAAAGGGAAAAAAAAAAAAAAACAACCCAAACAGGAACATTTTCTGTGGGTGGAAATGCAAAAAATAAGAGATTTAATGAAAACAGAGAATGCAAAGTGACAGGGACGGGTCAGGGCAGGAGGTGACACCTCTGGCCTGCAGGGATTTGGGACCTGGACCATTGGATCTCCCTGCTCAAGGGTCCTACCAAGCTGTCCTTGTCTCAGTTAAAGGGCTGCCACTGTGCTCCCAGGCAGGGAAAGGAGCAGAGAAACTTTTTCCTTCTCTCCAGGCTCTACAAGAGGTGTCCTTCAAGAGCCAACCCCAGGGACGAATCAATTCTCATTATTTTTCAGTTTTTGTTGAAGACATTTCTATAATCACTGCCTAAATTAAAGCCAGAACTCTCAGGAGTCATCCACTTCCAACATCCAAGTTTGTTTCATTTTGGGCATCTTTTGGGGCATCTTTTTGGCTGGGCACCATCACTGCATGTGAAAAAGAAGATTTTTTTTCATTTGGGCAGGGGCAGTGGGGACATGAGAGGGACACAGGGTGCTCCAGCCCTGCTCAAAAGGAGGCTGGGCTTATCTCAGGTCACAACACACTCAGGACACATGCAGGTTCTGGGAGGGGAGCCTTGCCCCAGTGAGGAGTTACTCAGTGGGAGTAGCAGGGATGAGGGTTTAGTTGTCCTACAGGATTACTCAGTGCTCTCATTCCATGGTGATTGCAGTCCAAACCCACCCCGAGCCTGGTGCAGGTTGTGCCCCCTGGGCTGGCTGTGCCCCTCAGGAGAACACCTCCATCTGTGCCCCAGTGCCACGATTCACCACCATGAACATCCCCAACAAATCCAGGGGAGGATCCCAGAGAGAAAAACCTCTCTGCTTTTGCCAAATCCTGCTTTTTCCATCCAATTTTTTCTCTTTTTTCCGCCCAATTTTTTTTTCTTTTTTTTTTTAGGGGGGTGGCACTCCTCTGTACCAGGCTCTGCTGAGCAGAGCTCCCAGATCACATCCTCCCACAGCACCACAGGACAGAGCAGCATCACAACACACAGAGCTACGGTGGTTAAAAAAAAAAAAAATCCCAGAGGTGAGAGAGACAGCACCACAAGGTAAACTGTACCTGATTGCCGAGGAAGAACTATGGAGGGAGAGGAGTTGTGTAGGGAGAAGGAAGGGGGAGAGGGGAGGAAAGTCCAGAGGAAGAGGAGGGGAAAGAAAAACAAGAAAAACAAGAAAAACATTTATGGGATTAACAGTGCAATAATCATGAAATCTGTTAACTGCAGGAGTTAGAAATCTGGGGGGGGGGGGGTTTGGGCTACTTGGGGGGAAGGAGAAGCTCTGGGAGCTTGGGGCTGCTGGAGGGGGATCAGCTCCTCCCAGCTGGAACATCAACCCCAAACCCAGCTGGGGCAGGAAAATGGGAATTCTGCCCTCGGTGAAGGGTTTGAAACACAACCAGCAGCTCGTTACAAAGAGATCCTGTCAGGAAATTATTCTCCCTTCTTCGGGAGCGAGCTAAGAAAAACACAGGCACAAGGAACACTCCTCCAGGAGGGAAACTTCAAGGGCGGCTCCGGCCGAGTGAATGCGGCGTTTCACGGGGCCCCCGGGCTGCCTGCCCCAGAACAGGGACACTTTTATGTTCTCCCAATCCAGGGAACGCCCTGGGGCCAAGGATGGAGCTGGGAAAACACATCCCAGCCACCTCCACCAGTGCCAGGGGACGAGGTCTCTGCCTCAGCCCGGGTCCCCCACCCTGTGCCAAGCTGGGTGATGCCCCCTCCCTCGGGTGGGAAGGGGGAGGAGGATTTGGGGGAGGTTTCCATCCCCCTCTGCCTTACCCTGTATTTGTTCTCGCCGATCTGCTCCACCTGGAACCTCTTGGCACACTTGCACTGGGCCACTTGCCTGGTGACCTGCCACCACCAACACGAGAGGTGAGGAAGCAGGATTTTTGGGAGGCTCCCCCAGTGCAAACCACTGCTCTGATAAAACAGCCCCAAGCAGCCTTTCCTTCTAAAACACTCTCAGTTCCAACCAATTAACTTGGCTCAGCACCACCAAAATCCTCTTTTAATTGAATTTTTCTCTTCCCCACTGCCAACCCGCAGCCTGAACCGCCCCCCAACCCTGCTGAGCACCCCCTTTTTTTGGTGCTTCACCTCGTCCTCGATCTTGTCAGCATCAGTGGTGGGTCTGTAGGCATCCTTGTTGGGATGGAGGGCAGCCACAAACTCGTAGTAGTCGATGTAGCCGTCACCGTCGCGGTCAAAGATATCGGCCACCGCCGTCATCTCCAGCTTGGTGGTGGGGAATTCTGCAAGGAGAAGGAAATGGGCTCCTCAATCACAAACAGGCATGCAGGAGCAGCGAGGCTGTTTTGTCCCAGGGACTCACTGGAAGCCAGGATGCCGTCGATGAATTCCTGCCGCGTGATTTTCCCGTCCTGGTCCTTGTCGATGCGCCGGAAGAAATCCATCACCCGGGATTTCTTGTGGTTCATCCAGCGCATGTACTTCTTCCTCCAGACGTCGAAGTCGAAGTTTGCAAACTCCTTCAACTGGAAGGAAAAGCCAGGGAGAGTCAGTGGGGGAAATCCCAAAGGAGCAGCACTCACAGATCCACCCCAAAACGCCTTCGGGTGAGCTCCCGGCGCCAGCGCTCCCTGCCCGCCCTCCTGGGAAGCTTTATCTGGATTTTTCCAGACAATTCCCAGTGAGGGTTTGCCCAAAGTGAATTCCCAGCACAGGACACACAGCGGAGCCGACAGCCAGCACGTGGATTGTGCATCCCAGGAGCTCGGGATGCAGCGCTGCCCACGCTGCTGTGGGGACACACAGGCAGGGAAGATCAGCTACAGGCACACAGACACACACACACCCCGTCTGCTCGGCCTTCTGGGGAGGTTTCCTCACCTTGCCAGGGAGGAATTCCCACTGCCAGCATCAATCTGGGCACGGATCTCCCCTCTCCCTTTCCCTCTGGGCAGCCAAGAAGGGATTTCTTGCTCATTTTCCAGCTCTACAAGTCCCCTCCAATTTAAAACCCTTCTTATCTCCCCACCCCAAAAGGACCCCACCAGCTCAAGCAGCTCACACCAAGGTAAGACAACAATTTTAAGGTGGTTTTTTTTTTTTTTGGTCTCTCTCTAAACATTCTTGGGGTGAAAAGCAACAAAGAAAAAACATGGATACGAAGGAACTGAACTGACCTACAGCAAAAGCAACAGAAAACAAAAAAAAACCACTCACTTCTGGGCATAGCTGCTTTGTTAAGCATAAATAAAAACAAAAATGACATTAGATGGTTGGATAAAATAGAGACAGTAATTGTTAAACTAATTACTAGGAGGAAAGCAGGGCCTGGCTGTCATTAACTCTACAGATACCAAATACAGGGGCACAAAGCTGGTTAATGTGCATTTAATTACATAATTACCGAAAGGTTTTTAGCCTTAATATTTCAGGAATATTTGATTTCTGAAAAGGCAGAAGGAACTGTCTGTAAGAGCTGGGGCAACACTGATTTAAAATGCTTCTTGCACCTCCCTGGGGATGAAATCCCAACTCCCACCCTGCCCAGAGCAGCCAGGGGCTGTTACCTCCTCCAGCCTGTCCAGGGCATCGTTGAGCTTCCTCTGCCTCTCCAGGGCCAGCAGCCAGACCTGCTGCCAGCGTGCTGAGAGCTGGTTTATCCTGGGATTCTTCGTTTCTGACTGGGAGATAATGGGCATGCTGGGGGGAGCAGCCTGCCCCAGGCATTTCCCTGGAAAAAATGGGAGAGGAATTGTTTGAGGTGCTGTTCATGGAGTCTGAAGAGCAGCAGTGAAATGTGTTTTGGTTTTTTTGGGAGGGAAAACCTCCCACAGCCTTGCTGGATGCTGTCCCCAGGTAGGAGGACAGGGTGACAGACAGCTCTACACCCACACCCCCAGCACTCAGGAATCCACACTGGCCTCTGGCTTCAAGAAACCACATAAAAAGACCCCAAAACTTCATCCCAAAGGAACTGCAGAGAGAGAGAGAGAGAGAGGGGAGCAGTGCTGGCCCAAGCACCCCCAGGAACAGCACACCCAGCACGGCTGTTTTGGGAAATGTCACCTGGATTCTCCCCTCCTGAGGAGGCTCAGCCGCCTTCCTGGTGGCTGTTAGCGCAGGATGCCTCGTTAATTGATAATCAAAGCTAATTATCTTCCTAGGAATTTCATTTCCTGCCATCCCAGGACCCAAAGCAGACTCACTGTTGCTGCGGGATTTGTCGATGAAGGGCCCGTGGGGAGGCTCAGTTGCTTTCCTTTTGTAAGTTTTCGTCACTCGGTCCACGTCCGGCTGTTTCCGTGTCATCTCCTCCATAAAGGACTGTCAAAAACACAGAAAGGAGAAAAAAAAAACCTTTGTGATTTCAGCCTTTTTTGCTTTCCAGCCTCGCTGGGTCATGCCAGGCCTGTAGAGGGAGGTGAGCATCAAGCACCAGCGACTGGGGATTGCGGCTGAGCTGCTGCTCAGGGCTGGCTTGGATTTGCCAGATCATCCCTAGGTTGGTTTTGCTCCAGTTGGGAATAGGGAATTCCAGGAGAAGGCAGTGCCTCCTCCACCCAGGGAGCCAGGGGAAGCCTCCCTCCCCTGCCCCTCTCCTGAGCTCAGCTCAGGGCTCACCTGGTGCTCGGAGATGAGCGCTTTGACCTGATCAATATTCTGGGGCATGGGGTCCTGGTCCCGCTGGATCAGGGTGGTCTCAGCCCACTGGATCCACGCCAGGAGCTCCTCCAGAAGCTCTGCATTGGCCACCAGCTCGGAAAGGGCTGACTCCAGCCTCTGCTGGTGCTGCTTTGCCCACGTCAGAACCTGTTGGAAACATGAGGTGACCACTCAGCGTGGGAAACCTGGAGCAGGATCCAGCACTCCGTGGCCATCCCCGGAACCACCACCAGCCTGGAACTAACCCTGCAGGACTCACCTCCTCGAACCTGGCTCGGATGATGGTGATCCAGTGCTTGATGGTGGTGATGCAGTCGGGGTGGCAGGCGCCCAGGATGACCTCGCCCATCCCCACGGCCGCATTCACGTCCACCCTCTTCTCCTCCACCTTCTTCATGAACTCCTGCAAACCCCAAAGGAATTATTTGCTGATATTCCCCACCCCCGGCTCTAAACTTGCCCTGGGTTGTGTTTTGGAGCTCCCCCTTACCTTGTGGGCATCGATGAGGGCCTGCAGGGCCTCGGCGTCGTCGGGCAGCGCTCCCCGAAAACGCAGGGACTGCTCTGCTTCCGAGAGCCACTCCAGCAGCATGTGCACGGCTGTCCTGAACTCCTCAGCCTGCAGCAACCACAGCACAGCCTTCTGTCAGCCCTCCTCCTCCCCAAACAGCCTGCTGCCTTCACTCCTGGCAGCTGGAGGGCTGAAAAGGGCTTTAAAAATACATAAAAAGGGGGAAAAGCCCTGTTTGGGGCTGGGGTTTGGGCTGCCGGGTCCTGCAGAACTCCTGGCACCTCCCTCCCCTCGGCATCAGCTGCACTGAAGAAGGAAATGTTTTTTAGAACAGCACAAGTGCTGTATCCTGAGCAATTTGGCACCTGGGTAGTTTATTCTGTAAATTGCCTACTTGCAAGTAAAAGCTGCTTAAGAGCCTTTGACCTTTTTGGTTGGTTTTTTTTTCATTTTTTTAGCTCCAGTCGAGTCTCTCTGGACACTGGCAAACACCGGCCTGGCCTGTCTGATCACTGCTGTGCACATCAGTGAGATCTTTCCATCCTCCCTTTTCAAACCAGCCTTTATCTGCTCATTTTTTTTAGGAAAACCAATCAGTAACAGCCTGATACCACCCCACTGCTCCTGCAGGGCTGGCGTGTCCTGCCTGAAGGAGGCAAAACCTCCTTCTGGAGCCCAGCAAAGCACCCCAAGAGAGTTTCCAGCCACGGGTTTCCTCCTCACCTGCTTGAGGGCCTGTTCCAGGCGGGTTTGCTTGGACACAGACAGCTTGCACACCGTGTCCCAGCGGTTGCTCAGCTCCTGCAGCTGCACCTTCACCCAGGTGGTGTCGTCCCGGCTGTTGTCGATGAGCTCCCGGCCCGAGCGCTTCAGCACCTGCACCGTCCCCGTGCGCTTCCCCAGCTCCTTCTGGAACACCTGGATGAGCACAGCAGGAGCTCAGCAAGGCCAGGAAGCCCCACTCCTGTCACATTCTCAGCAATGTGGAAGTTCTCCCCGTTTTTTTGCTGTTTTTTCCCCTCTTTATCCACTACAGGAAAGCATGACGAGCAGCAAAGCACCAACTCTGCGCCTGTTCTTTGGCTCTTGGGGAGGACAAGCCCCACTCAGGACTCAGAGAAGAGCTGGGGAAAGGTGCTCTCACCTTGTGAGCATCCATCAGGTTCATGACCAGATCCAGGTCGCCGTGGACAGGCTGGTCCTCAGCTAACTGGGGTTCCACCTTGTAGAGCCAGTCCACCAGAGCCTGCAGCGCATCCATGAACTGCCCAGAGAACAGAAGGGCCTCCTCCAGCTTGTGCTGCCTGGAAAACAAACATCCCAGAGAACTCCCATGAGCAAACTCACCTCCTTTTGTCACATCCCAGTGACCCCACACCCACCCCGTGGCGCTGCTGGTGTAGCCTTGGGGCTGGGCTCACCTTTCCACGGATTTTCCACACAC
This sequence comes from Onychostruthus taczanowskii, assembly GCF_017590055.1. Taxonomy (NCBI): domain Eukaryota; kingdom Metazoa; phylum Chordata; class Aves; order Passeriformes; family Passeridae; genus Onychostruthus; species Onychostruthus taczanowskii. Next base: position 1,191,345 of record NW_024503235.1, read on the forward strand.
GGTGTCCCACTTATCCCGGACTTCTCCCAGCAAATTGTCCAGCTTTTGAGTGTCATCTGGAAGCAAGGCTTTTTCTTTGAGGGCTCTGCCTGTCCTGATGGTGGTGTCATACACAGGCTGTTTCCCACCCAGAGTCTTCTGGAACTCCTGGGAAATGGAGAGAACAGAAAACTGCTTCAGAAAGCCTGGCCTTGGCTGTGAGGATTCCCAGATTTCCATGGCAATGGGAGGCATGGACATGCTTTTCTCCTGTCCTGGCAGAGGAGATATTGCCCTGCTCACCCTCCCAACAGAGCCCCTTCCACCCCAGGTCCAGCACCAGCCTGGCTTTGGCAGAGCTTCACCTTGTGTTTGGAGAGCTGGAGCTTGATTTTGTCAGGATCATTGGAGATCTCCAGCTCTGAGTCCAGGTGATTCTCTGCATCCTCCAGCCAATCAATCAGCTTCTTCCAGGCTTCGTGGAACTGCAAGGCAACACGAGCAAGGCTGAAACTTCACACTGGTGGTGTCCCCAGTCCCTCTGTGCTCCTGGGACCTCCTGCTGGTCCTTCCTTGGGGTCCCACGCCCCTCACCTGCTTGGCTCTCTTCCTGGCATCATCCAGAGCCCGTCCCCGCTCCACTGAGCGCTGCACCACCTTCTCCCAGCGGGACTGGACGCTGACCAGCAGGTTCTTGATCAGCACCACGTCCTGCTTCTGGCTGAGGAACTTCAGCTGGTTCCCAGTCTGATCCAGCTCGATGATGCGATCCCGGTGCGCGTTCACCTCGTTGGCGAACACCTGCCAAGAGCAAAGGGTGTCCCACGTGTCAGAGGAGATGGATGCGACCTCCAGAAGCCACAGGAGAGGTGAGGAGCCACCCTGGCTGCCTGCACCCCGGGGATGGAGCCCTTGGGTACCTTGTGCTCATCGATCTGGGCCAGCACGGCGGCGAGGATGAGGCTGGGGGGTGGTGCAATGTTCAGGCTCTGCTCAGCCAGGGTCAGCCAGTTGATGAAATCCTGGAGGGAGTTCTGGAAGTCTGTGGCCAGGGCCAATGCCTCCTCCAGCTTTGCCTGTGGCAGCGAGGAGGGAGAGAAAGAGAGGAAAAAGCACAACACGGAGGGTGAGAGCTCTGATCTGCAGACAGAGGCAGCCTTTGTGTCCCTGCAACAGGAACCTCATCACCCCAGCCCGGGAACGCCACTGCTGTGCCAAGGGGAGGGGGCTGCAGTGAAAGGCAAGGCTTTCTCTCCAAACAAGAATGGTCCCTGAAAGAGGAGCCCTTCCTCAGCACACGAGCAGCTGCGTCACCCTCAGCTTCCTGGGAAAGGGATCTCCGTGGGGACAGGGCTGGGTGCATGGGGGATGAGGTTCTGCTGGCAGCAGCTGCAAATTTATTCTGGGCCCAGGCCACCACGGCCCTTGTTTTATCTCATCCCCAGCCAAAAGCTGAGGATGCAGTCAGCTTGGAGGAGGGTTTGGCTTGACCAACAAAGCCTGCCTTTGAGAGCTGCGGGAGGCTTCTTCCCACCTCCCTGAATTAACCCAAAATGCCATTTCACCCTCATTTTCTGTGTGATTTAACCAATTCTGATGATTACAAAAAAAACCTCACACCAACAGCTTGACACTCAGCACCACCTGAGAAACAGACTCAACCTTTACAGCCAAGGGAGACGGATAAAAAAACCCCAAACCCCAACTTTGTGTGGGAAAACAGGGAGCAGCTGCTGTCAGACCATGGGGCAAGGCTGGACGCATTTTTCCCCCATTGTTACCTTTCTCTCCTCCATCTTGGTGCTGACCAGACACCATTTCTGCTCCAGCAGGGCCACGCTCTGCTCTGTCTTCGAGCTGGAGCCGGAGTCGTCGCGGTTGAGCAGCATCAGCCTCCCCTTGGCCAGCAGCTGGCTGTAGACATCCTCCTTGGCTTTGAGCTGGCTGTACAGCTCCTGCAAAGAGCCACCAGCCAAGGGTTAGGCAGAGAAAAGCTCAGAGAGGGAACATGTCGTGCTGCAAGGCTGCAGGTGATGGGAACACGAGGTTGGGAATGACAGCAGAGCGACACTTTGAGCTGAGGAAAGGTGGTTAAAGCATCCTGATGGTTGTTCCAGGCATCAAGAGCAAAATGATCTGTAAGAGGAGACCAGAGCAGCCTGTTCTCCCCATCACACACAGAAAGGAGAAGTTTTGATGCTGATATTTGACAGGAACTTGCTGAATTCAAAGCATTAAAAAAAAAAAAACAAAAAACTCTCCTGAGAAATTACCATGTGGGCATTGAGCTGTTCCCGGGCAGTTTCTGGCAGACCTCCTGTGGGTTTTGATGCTGACAATTGGCTCTCCATCCTCGTTAGCCACAGGAGGAAGTCTTCAATCTCACCATGGAAACCCTGAGCCTGTTGGGGAACAGAGAATCGGCCCCGGATCAGATGACATCAGCCACCATTGATCATCTGCCAGGGGTAACGCTGTGTTTGCTTTGAAAGCAGATAAAGAGGCAGAGCTGGATGGGCCAGCGTGTTCAGGAGGGTGAGACCTGGTGTGCCCACAACCCACAGGTGTGCCTGGTCCCCACTGCACTTCTGAACCACAGGAACTGCAGAAAAACTTCCATTAAAAAATCCCAGTGTCTCCCCAACTCTTTTCCCCCTTTTATTTCTCCCTAAAAACAAAAGTGGCACCCACAGCACAGCGGGGGCATTCCCAAAGCCTCTTGCTGACCTGCTGGAGCGTGGACTGCAGCTGCTGCTCCCTCTCCTCTGTTTTCTGCAGCACTGATTCCCAGCAGGAATTCAGCTTCTCCAGGCGGTTCCGCAGGCTGCTGGCGTCGTCCCCTGCACTTGACTCCAGCAGCTCGTTCCCTGCTTTGTTCACTGTCTCCACAGTTGCTTGGTGGGCCAGGACATCGTTCTTCAGCACCTGAATGAGGTGGGCAAAAGTTGGACACCTCTCCTAAACACCTTGCCTGCTCCTAGGGAGCAAAACAGCTCAAACCCTTCATGAGAAACTGAGTCCTGCCACGGGAATGGGCTAAAAATGTATCTGGAGGGGGAAAATACTCACATGGTGCTTTGCAAGTTCGACCTCGATGACTTTTGGGTCCCCATTGATGGGTTTTTGGGCATCCAGCAGCTCCTCAGTGTGGGTCAGCCAGGCCATCAGCTCGGCCAGGGCGTGCTGGAACTGGCCCAGTGCCAGCAGGGCGGCTTCCAGCTTGTGCTGGGCAAGGACAGGGATGGAAAAGAGGAGTTTTAAAGGGTTGGGGAGCACCACAGCCAGTTTCATCCTGTGTCAGCCCCAGGTGGTCACTCTACCTGTCTGTGAGCAATTTTCTCGCCCAAGTTCTCCCAGAGATGTTTGAGCTCAGTCAGTGGCTCCTTGATGATGTCTCTGTCTGTCTCATCCGTAGCCTTTTTTAGCATCAGTTCACCTTGGTGATTAAGCTTTTCCATCTCAATCTGCTGCTGGTAAACCTCCATTTTAAACTCCTGCCAAGACAAGCAGGACAGAAACCAGAAGCAGAGTGAATCACTGGAGCTGAGCGAGGAGAAGCAGCGCCGCAGAACCGGTCCCTCCCCTCCCAGGTTACCTTCATCTCGTTCATCTGCTCCTTGACCGTGCTGAGGTCGGTGCCCACAGGGGACATGTTGCACAGTTTGATCACAGCGTTGTCCAGCCAGTCAAACATGGCCTGGAAGGAGCAAGGACAAGGTGAGGGAATGAGCAGTGTCCCCCCCTGAAGCTGATCAGGGGATGAAGGTGGTCCTTTCACCACCCCACAGCCATGAAATTCATAGGTCAGGGCAGCTCTGTCTGTCCAGTTCTCTCTTGCCTTCCCTCATCCTGCTGCTCTGAGCAGGAATCAAGCTTTGGGATGACCAATGCAGTCAAATATCTGCTCCTCCTCTGGTTGAGCTCAGGCTCCCTCAGAGCCTGCAGACACTCTCCCAGGAGATGATTCCTGATTTAAGGAAGCGCAAATCCCAGCACAGCTCCAGGGAGAGAGCTCACAGTGGTGCTCCCAAGGCCCAGCCACTCCACACCAGCAGCCCTGCCTCTTACTTGGAGTGTATCTTGGTACTGCACAGCTGACTGCATGGCTTCCTCCAGCTTCTCCAGCCTCTCCTTCCATGTTTTGTTTAGGTTTTCCCACGCGTTGTTCATCTGCGGAACACAAAACTCATTAGGCTCCTCAACCAGAGCTCCCACTTGCTCCCACCTGATTTTACCTGGAGGAGAAGCTCTCCCTACCTGGAACACAAAACTCGTTAGGCTCCTCAGCCAGAGCTCCCACCTGATTTTACCTGGAGGAGAAGCTCTCCCTACCTCATCAATGCTCTTTTTCACTTCTGGCTTCTCAGTCTCACCACAGGCAAAGATCAGATCAGTCCCGAGGAGGCGGATGAACTCCAGCTCTTCGTGCAACCCATCTGTCTCCTCCTTGATAGTCTGCAGAGGCACAGCCACAGAGAAAAACCTTTATGATCAAACTCTCTTCCAAAATTGCTCCATGAACAGGAGGGTCTTTCCTGCTCCACTGCCCTGCACCTTGGCCAACAGCCCAACTCCAAACCCCGAGAGCAGAGTGCTGCTGCTGAGATGGTCGCACAGAACAATTCTGGAAATAACAAATCCTGAAATTTATACAATTTCAGAAGGCTCCTCTCATCTCTCTTTGTTTCAAGATTCCCAAATCTTGATTGTAACAGCATGCTGTCTTTTATACCTTCCCACAAAGTTTATGCTTTACTCATTAGTTACAACAGATCAACACAGTGTTCATTGGTACAGAGCAGTCCCCACCACTGTTTCCAGCTAACATCCAACTGCAGGTTTCTTTGCTTTATCTTTTCCTTCTTCTCAGTTTCCATGTCAACGACCTCGGCAGAACTCCTTGCAGGGGTAAACGTGAACCTTATCAGCTTCTTCTTCAGCTGACTCTCCCTGGCTCACAGAGCAGCTGTCAGCCCCTTCCACAACAGAGAGCAGGTGGCCACTTTTGTCACCAGCACCACCCTGCTCTGCTCCCACCTCTGGGACTAAAATAAGAACATCTGTATTTAGCTGCGAGCCTGAACTGTCCTGGCTGAAGATGTTGTTTACAGGAGATGTGTGTTTACAGGAGCGTTTTGTCAATACAGGAGTGAGGATTTTGAGGTTCAAAAGGTACAAACCAGAGCTGGAATGGTTATGAAAAGGGAGCAGCAAGGCTAAACTTAGCAAAGCATAAAGAAACATCCCTGCTCCTCAAGGCCTGAGTCAATTCAAATCCACCTGAAGTGGATTTTGCCACTTATTTGAAGCAACCAGCAACACACAAATCCAAACACTTATCTCTGGTCTGACCAAAATCTAAATATACTCTTCCCAAGCCAGCCAGCCTCTGGCTTGGGTTGGGAGCAGAGCCCTGCAAGCTTCCACATCACTCCAAGCAAGTGGGCACAGAGCTCTGACCACACAGAGCTCCATGTGCTTCCCAAAACAGCAGCAGATAATGTGATTTAAGGTGAAGGATATGTGAAATCCACTTCTGGCTTTTTCCTTGCAGCTCCAAACTGCAATGGAAATAAGTCTTCATAATCTGACTGACCACCCACAAAACTGATTTACCTCTGGCCACAGTCATGAGCTAAGATCTTCCCAATTCAGCAGATAAGCTGAGGGCAGACAAGCTCCAGACTGAGGAACAGCCCCACGGGCCTCACCTCTGCTGCTTCCACCTGCTGCTTGATGATGGAGGGGTCAATGCCCGGGCTCTCCAGGTCGTGGACAATGTCCTGGGTGTCCTTGATGGTTGTCAGGAGCGCTGCCATGTCGTACCAGAACTTCTCTGCAAGCTCCAGGACATCAAGGAACTTCATCTCCCGTTCCTCGGTCCGGGCTTTGATGTCTTCCCAGAAGAAAACCATCTGATCCAACTTGTCCTGGATGACTGTGGAAGGAAATTAAAGTGTCCAGTGAAGAAGGAAACCTTCTGAAAATGCAAGAGCATTTTGAAAACGCTCAGAAACAGCCAAGAGAATATCCAGAGGGGAATAAAGATGGCCAGGGCTATCAGAGCATTAACTCAGGGGGACGTGAGAAACTCCAGCTTGCAGAAAAGCCTTTATTTATGTGCAAGCTCGGGGCAAATTTGCCCACACACTCTCCCTCCAACAAACCTCTGTTCTGGCCACCTCTAGCATGAAGTCCCTGCTCACTCAGTGCATGAGCTGCCTGTTGATCTGCCAAGGAAGGTGCCAATTAGTGCCAATGGTGCTGACGGGCTTTTTGTGCTGGGGGATGTCCCTCCCCTCCATTAGATGCCGAAGCAACATCAACAAATCCTGTCCCAGGGGCCACCAACAAGAGGCCAGCTGGGCTGAGAAGCCACAAATGCTTCTTTTCTCTTCTGACTGATGGCACCCTGTCTGTTCCAGATGGAAGCAGGTCTCTCCATCCATCCACCCATCCATCCATCCATCCATCCATCCATCCATCCATCCATCCATCCATCCCACTCATCCTTGGTCCTAAAGCCAGGAGAACCTCCCAAATCCATACAGAGGACTCAACCTTGGTCCTAAGTCTAGAAGAACCTCCCACATCCATCCAGAATACTCATCCTTCCTCCTAAAACCAGGAGAACCTCCAAAACACACCCCCCCGTGACACCAAATCCTCGCCAGCAGTGATGGAGCCACGGTTTGGGGAGAAGTTGAGTGCTTAAATCCACCCAGAGCTACCTTTGGCTGCCAGGTCCTTATCAGCTCCCTGGGAGCGGGCGATGAGCTCCTCCCCACGGCGTTTGAGGGCCTCGAAGGAGGGCTGCAGCTTCTCCAGCTCCACCGTGGAGTTTTTGTTCTCGCTGATGCACTCCCGGATCTTGTCGACCTCGGCGGGGATCAGGGGCGGCAGCCGCAGGCGGGAGGAGAGGCTCTCCAGGGTCTCCAGCATGGGCTCGATCTTGTCGTGGAACTGGAGAGGAGCAGAGCCATTAGGGCAGGAGGGAGGGGACAAGGTGACACCACAGAGCTGCCAGCGTGAGCCACGGCCGCGAGCGCTGCGCCGCCTCGGAGAGGGGACGGACAAGGACGGCAGCAAGGACACCCCTGCAGCAGCAAGGACACCTCTGCAGCAGCAAGGACACCTCTGCAGCAGCAGTGACACCCCTGCAGCAGCAAGGACACCCCTGCAGCAGCAACGAGACCCCTGCAGCAGCAGTGACACCCCTGCAGCAGCAACGACACCCCTGCAGCAGCAAGGACACCCCTGCTCACACCTGCTCCAGCAGAGCCCACAGAGCACCCACAGACACCATGACCCAAACACGGCGGCACCCTAAAAATTCACTTTTTTTGCTGCTGTCTCTGTTTCGGTGGCTGGGCACAAAACCTCAGTGCTGGTTGAGGGAACACCCAGGCAAAAAAATGCTGCTGGAAAAGCGCCCGTGTTTGGTGCTGATGGGAACCTCCACGTGCTGCAAGGCCAATGGAAACCCATCCCAGTTTTTAGGGTCAGCAGGAGCTGCATGCGGGTGGGGAGGAGCTGCGGCCTCAAAAGCAGAACCAGAAAGCCAGGAGTGAGCGAGGAAGGGGGGTCTAGCAGGATTTATTGTTGGTTTTTTTTGAGAGAGAAGTCAACTTTGGCCTTAAAGATCCCAAACTGTCTCTGCTGGTGGGAAGGACACCTCAGCACTGGGGCCACTGTTGTCCCTCTCCCAGTTCCTACTGGGAACACACCGGTGCAGGTGCCCATTAAATCCCAGCAGAGAGGGGCTGGGGCTCTCGGTGCAAAGTTGATCAGGACAGGCTGGCTCAGCCAAGAAGCAGGAGCAAGCCAGCACATCCAGCTGGAGCAGTGTGAGCCCTTCCAAAAGCAAAACCTCTGCCCTGCAGGAAGCATTCCCAGCGGAAGCTGAGAGCAGGCACCAACGCAACCAAAGCCATCCCAAAAAAATGTGCTTCCAGCCCCACCCCCAGCATTAAATTTGAAGCGAGTTCTGCTGAGCTGTGCATGGACCAGAAATGAAAGTCTGGGTGTCAGATAGAATCAGGCCAGGGAGGGTAAATGGACATCTGTGGAGGGGGGGACTCGCTTACCTCCGAAATCTGCAATGGTGGGGCGCAGTCAACACAAGAATGAAATGGGACCATGTGGGGAGGACGGGCACAGGCAGCAACACACACAGACAACACATTCCACAGTGGGAGTGAGAGATGAGAGGGGAGGGGAATGTGGAGGGGGGGGGAAAAACTCGGAGTTAATACAAGTGCAAACCAAGAGAAGTGACTACACAATACAGGAATTAAGAAAATAAACACCCAGGACGTGACAGAAACCAACTGCGCTACGGTGACACGGGGTGAAATGAAACATAACTGGGGGTCATCAACCCTCAGCAACAGGAGCACTTCACCCCCTTTTCTGGACTTTACCACCTCCAGTCTCTGCCCTTCCTTTCCCATTTCTCCTCCTGCACTCCTGCACTCCCACTTCCTCAGGAGATGCCCAGACCCCGGAGACATCCGTTACCTCTCCCATACAAAGCATCCCATGGCTGCCCACTGCACTCACAGCTTATCAGAAGTGAAAATTATCTCTTCAAGCTCTTTCAAGGGGCCCTTCCAACCTTGGGTGGATGCCACAGCAGCCCCTTTGAACCAGCATCGTTACTGAGGTTGTAAAAATTTACAACCCTATTTACTGTGTGGAGCCTCAAAACGCCTTCTCCTCTGCTCCCACAGCCAGCAGGAAACTACCCTGGAGGTGCCTGACCACGTTATGCCTTATAAAGGGCTTTTACAGGGGGAATAAAACCACATTCCAAAGCACATGGCTCTCCCAGGGGGCTGTGAGAGGAAGATTCACCTCCCTGGCATACCTGGGTGGACTGTGAGAATGCCTCATCCAGCGCCAGGGCCCGCTGGCAAACCTCCTCCTTGATTTTGGCATACAAAGCCTCAGCCCTGGAGTATTTTTCCTGCACCATCTCCCCTTCCTCAGGGTTGAGGTCCTTGAGCTGAGGCCCGATTTTCAGCAGCTTGTCGATGTGAGGTTTGTGTTCAGCGATGGACTCTCTCAGTTGCTAGGGAATAGAGGGAAGGGGGGGAGAAAAAAAAAACACATTTGTTTAGAAATCTGCTGTGAGCCGCTGCCTATTTATTCCAAACAGCACTCCAAGAGCAGGGATGGTATCTGGGAGGAACTCACACCCTGGATTTCATGCCCCAGCATCTGCCAAGCACATGGCACTCGGCTCTTCCCAACATGGCTGTGGCACAGTGCCTGGCACGGGTCCTTCCCCAGCCTCTGACCCTCCCCACAGCTCCACGGGGGACCCCACTGGGAATTTTTTGCTTTGCAGTCTCTACCCTAAAAGCACAAAGTGGTTTTTTTTTTCCTGCCACGAGCAGGAAGGAGATCCAAAAGCAGCCAGGTTTCCTTGGAAGCAAGCTGAATTTTGGTAAGGAGCGCTCCAATATAACAAGAGATTTTCATGTGGCTGTTGCATTACACAAGCAAACCCCCTCTCAAAAAAAAAAACCAGAAAAGGGGGAAAATGGAGAAAAACTGAGAAGAAAAAGGTGCTCTTGCCCTCTGTTGACAGACAAGAGGTGCAAACTCTGCATCCTCTTACCCTCATGTCATCCTGCTGCTGCTTGAGCTGCTCGTGGTCGATGGCTGGGGGTGGCAGCTGGGAGATGAGGGCTTGGGTCTCCTCAATCCATGGGTTCAGCTCCTCGTAGGTCTCCCAAAACTGGTTGACCAGGACCTGGGCACGCTCCAAGCGGGCGTAGCGCTCCGAGTTGAGCTGGCTCACAGCCTCATACTGCTGCACCAGGGACTCGGTTTTCTCCTAAAAAAAAAAAAAAAAACCAGGGGGGAGAGTTATGGGGAGGGATGCAAAAGGGCCCAGGAAAAGGGATAGCTCCATGCTGAGAGCTGGAAGAGAAGGAGGTGCCTTTGGTGGCCTTCCACGTTGTAATTCCAATTAAAGCAGCCTCGGGAATCTCCCCCTCCCCATCCCCAAACTTTGCAATAAAAACAGGCAATAAAGGAGAGTCATAACTGTAAAGGGATTTCTGCTAGCACTGGTGGGCATTACTGAAGGTGGAGTAATTTTAAACTCCTTCAGCCCGTGCAAGGGCTCAGGATTCACCTCTCTGTTGCAGTAAATAGCAGAGGGGGCTCACCTGGAGAACAGCTTTTTGTTCCTCACCACAGGTGCCAAAGATCTCGCTGCGCTGGCTGAAGAGCTCATCCATGGAGTCTTTGTGCCGGATGATGTCGATGGAAAACGCCTGCAGGAAGGGAAAGGGGAGAGCTCAGAGCTGAGCCCAGCCTCCCCCCAGCCCATCCACAGCATCCTCCTGCCAAAGAGACCCTGCAAAACTCAGAGCAAGTATCCTGTGGCAAACTGAAAATCTGGCTGGGAATGCAGATTCCTGCCTGTTTTCCTCATCTACACCAACCTCTCTCTTTCAAAGACCCCAAAACAGCTCTTAAAATTAGGTATAATCCCCACCCAAGGTCCTCAGTGGAGGAAAAGCTCCATCACCCATTTGTTAGTGAATGTTATCCCACAAAATGATGCTCTCCAGAGCTGCATCCACCAATAACTTTGCCATTCCCAAGGTCCACGAGATTAACAGCGGGAAGCTGAGCTCAATTTAACTTAATGCTCGATGGTTCAATCCCCCCTCTCTTATAACACTGTCTGATTTTCCTTTTTTTTTTTCCTTTAATTTTAAATCCAATAAGCCTGCGTGCTGCTCTGATTGCCCAGGCAGAGGGAAGAAAAGGGCCGTTTATTTCAAGTGCATGTTCTTTCAGGCATGAGCTCATCTCAAAGATACACAGAAAAAAAAAAAACAAAAAAAAACCAACCCCTCCAGCACCTCTTTGTTCCACGTCTGGCTGCCGGGAGGGAACTGTGGAGTCCCTCACTGCAGGGAACAATGAGCAAAAAGCAAATGGAAACCACCCTCATTAATCAATATATACATTTCTCAAAACCCTTCCTGCTGCCAGCTCCGGTGAGACCCTGGCAGAGCTTGCTCTGGTGGCCACAAGGAAAGGCTTCAATGGGAGCAGTTCTCCCAAGGGAGACCAAAGCAAAGCACCCATCAAGCCCTAAATGGCTCCTGTGAACAGACAGGAAGCTTTTTCCTTGGGAAGCCCAGCACTTGGATGATTTACAGCAATTTTTTCCTTTGTTTGTTTTTCCTTTCACATCTCAAGGACAAGCGTTGCATCTCTGCTGCTGCTCTGAGCTCAGCACTGCACACCTCTGGGTAAAGCTGCTCCCCCAAAATGCATCCCATGACCCAAACTGGACCATCCCTCCTTGCTGCCCACCCCCCAGAACCCACCAGGGAGTGCACACAGACCTTCTGCACCTGCAGCTGAGCCGTTGTCTGGTCCTGCTCCAGGCGGATGGGACCCAGAGCCATCAGCTTCCTCTTGGTCTCAGCCACCCAGGCCAGCTCTGCATCAGCTGCCTGCTCATACTGGCACAGGGGAGAGGAGGGACACTGGTCAGTGCTGGGCAGCAGGGGTGGAGCACACGGGGAGCTGGGCACAGTGGGAATCACAGAGGGACCCAGCAGGGACAAACGCCTCACCCCAGTGTGTGGAGAAAGGGACAACTGGGGTGGGGCTCAGCTTTCTGACTGCATGCTGCCATTGTGGCTCCTGCAGCTGGTTTTGGGGCAAGCTGGAGCAGTCACCTCCCCCTACACCCTCCCTGCCTGCAGGGAAAGGGACATTTCTATAAACAGGAGCATTTCCTTTGCTCCTCCATGGAGGGAGGTCAGGTATTCCCAGCACTCCAGTCTGTGCAGGACAAGCCTTTTTGGGGAGGACTGTTGGCCTGGAACAAATCCCTGTGCTCTCCCAGCAGGGAATGATGTTTTCCCAGCTCTGACAGACACCCCTCACCAGTTTCACACCATCTACACCACCCCTGCAGGCAGAAGCTCACAGGCAGGACAACACAGTGCTGCTCCAGAGTTATCCCATCCCAAAACCACACACCAGGACGGGTCAGCCACCATCCCTGCTGCCACTGGGGGTCCATTCCTTGGCATTCCTGATGGAATCCATCCACACTGCTGCTGGGGTCCATTCCTTGGCATTCCTGATGGGATTTGCCCTTTGTCTGCCTGTGCTTGCCACCCCTCCCACTGCCAGGGCCCCATGTGACGAGCAGTGCCTGGCTGCTCGCTCCTGCTCTCCCAAGCAAACCCTGCAGGGGTTTTTCCCTCACCTGCTGAGACCTCTGGATAGCAGCATCGATCTCCTCCACCCTCTGCTTGATGGTGTCACTGACCAGCTTGTAGCGCTCGTTGGTGTCCGACACCAGCTTGTCCAGCCCCTCCCGGGCTCTCCAGGGAACCAGCTCCAGCAGAGCCCTGCTCACCTCGTTCACCGTGTCCAGGACGAGCCTGTGCTCCATCACCTCCTTCTTCAGCTCCTGTGGAAGGCACCCATGGATGATCTGTGTCCTTCCCAGTTCCTCCCAAATGCACCGTCCCGACCCAGGCTCGGCTCTCCCACCTTTTGCCGCTGCTGGAACTGGGGGATCTGCTCTCCAGCAGGGGATTGTGCCCCGCTGGAAGCCAGCTCCTCCTCCACCTTGCTCATCCACCCGGTGAGCTCCTCGTGGGTGGACTGGAATTTGGTGGCCAGCTGCCTGGCCTGCTCCAGCGTGCGCAGGGCCTTGGAGCTGGCGGCGGTGATGTCGGAGTAGCGGGTCTTGATCCCATCCAGCTTCTCCTGGATCAGCAGCACCTCCTCCCCTGCGGGACAGCAGCAAGGGGAAAATGATGCTGGGCTCTGGGGGCTGAAGGAGCCACCCCAGGAGGCTTCAGGAGCCACTTTCTCTGTCCTTCACTCTTTTAAACAGCGAATTCCAGCATGGCTTTTCTTTGTATTAATGCAGCCTGTTTTTACTAAGAGTTGACATCTTCCACCAGCTGAACATCCACCTCATCCCTGGGATGGGATGGGATGGGATGGGATGGGATGGGATGGGATGGGATGGAAGTGTGCTGCCAAGACTGGTTTTATCACAAGCCCCAAAGCCACCCCAACTCAGCTCTCAGCAACGTGTCACAGCTCCAAGAAAAAAGGGTCAGTTCACCCCTCGCTGCTGTTTCCAAGAGGACACAGAGCTGCCTGCCAAATCCTTTGTAATCACTCTTCCTGCTCCACAGCTCCCACAAGGACACAGGGCTGGACATCTGCTCTGAGCAGACCACATCTGAAGGAAACACAGCGCCCCGACCTCTCTTCCCACTCATAAACATAAACTCACACCCACGTGGCAACAGCCACAACTGCTCAGTCTGGGAAAGCAGTATTAGGAGAGGGCTGGGGGTATTTTTAACCTCTTTTCCATGTGATTTAGCAGCTGGCTGCAGTGAGAAAAGCCTCCCTCAGCACTGAGCATCCCCACAGCAGCAGTGGGAATCATCTGCTCCCCAAGCTGTGAGGTTGGGATTTTGGGACCAAGCAAATCCTAAGCTGGAGTGTTTGTGGCTTAGCATGCAAGTCTGGATGCAAACCAGCTACTCTGGGAGTTTCCAAAAGGAAATGAAGACCTGAGGGAGAAAAGCCTCCACCCAACACAGCATGGACTTCCCAAGGAAAAGCATGTGGAGGACGGATTCCCAGACCCCCCACATTTCCCAGAGTGTGCCAAGATCTCCTCTGTGTTACCTGTGGTTTGCTTCAGGAGAGCTTGTCCATTTCTAATGGCTTGGTCCACATTCTTCTTCCTGTTCACAATTTCCTCATTCAGAGCCTGAAGAAAAAGGCAAATTTGGGTTATCCTGCTGCAGGCAGGTCCCTGTGTCCTGCCAGCCAGAGATGCTGTGGGGAACATGAACTTCCCTACTGAGCACAGGCAGGCTGGACAACTCATCTGAAAACTGTCCAGTCATCCTGCTATGGGAATTATTGGGATTTCTGGGACTCAAAGGCCCGAATCTCAGAGCAAACCCAACCAACCCATTGGATCTGTGTCACCAAAGGACTCGCCCTTGTATTAGACAGAACCTCACTCTTGAAAAGAGCCTGCACAGCCCCAGGGAGCAGATGCAGAAGCTTCCTCAGTGGCCAGCCCAGCTCCAAAACCCACCAGACTTTTCCAGCTCTCAGTTTTGGAAACAGCATCCAGCTTTCTGAAGGCACAGGGTGGCCAAGCCGGCTCAGACACTGTTCACAAATCAAATGAACCACTTGAAGTTCCCCCGCCTTGAGAAACCCATTTTTTGGGGTGGGAGGCCCACAATTGTTGTTTGTAACACATGAAATCTCTTTACACTCCTCTCCAAGCCTCAGACAGACCCAGCAGCGGAGCGAGCTTCGCAAAATTAAAATCAGGCCAGAAACATAAACAAAACCAGATAAAATGCAACAAAACAAACAACATGGAAGAAAGAAAAGAAAATAAAAAAAAAAAAGGGGAAATACCAGCTGGTCGGCATGCTGCTTCTGCAGGACGTCCCGTTTGTAATCCTTTACGGACACTGAGCCCAGCTTGTCCTCCACCTCAGCCAGCCAGTTGAGCACTTCCACCTCCTCCTCCCCAAAAATCCTGGCGTTGGCCAGAGCCTGGTCCAGCAGTGCTGCCTTGCGGCCGCACCGCTCGCGGACCTCGCCGTAGCGGCTCTGCAGAGCCTCTAATTTCTCTGCCAGCAGCCTCTGCTCAGCAGCACAGCTCAGGGAGGACAGCGACTGCCCGACCCCCAGAGCCCGAGACACGTCGGTGGAGTGGCTCTCTATCTCTTCCTCGAGAGCCTGAAGGGTGGAGGGTAGAATGGACAACAGAAAGGGGTGGGGAAAAAAAAAATAAATGAGTGGAGAATGAGGGAAATGAAATAAACGCAACGTAAAAGGGGGAACGCAGCAATGAACGTAACTGAAAAATGGGAGACATAAAAGCCACCCCTGAATGGGTAAACTGAGTGGAAATTAAAAAGAAACACATGAATGGGAATGGTTTTTGCTAGCCAAATCTGCTGGGAGGTGCAAGGATACCAGTTTAATGTTTACCCACGCTGGTGGGCCAGGGCTTGCAGCCTTCTCTGTACATAAAACAGCCTGGATAACTCCTCCAGTCCTTGTTTGTGCCAAAAACCTCTCTGGTTGTGGTGGAAACAACCACTGAAGCAGGACCTGGCTCCAACCACCTCCTGCACAGGTCCTACCTTGTGGCGGCTGATCTGCTGCTGGATTTTGGCAGTCTGGGTGCCAATGGGCTCAGAGTTGGCCAGTTTCTTCTCTGTCACCGACAGCCAGTCGGACACGGGCTCCGTGGTTTCATGGAACTGCTTTGCCAGCACCAAGATATCCTCCAGCTGCTTCTGCCTATAAAAAGTAGTCATAAAATTAGAAGGAAATAATTGTTAGAGGCCAGGTCGGATGCGGCCCTGAGCGACCTGATCTGGTCTGGGGGAAGGTGTCCCTGCTCGCAGCAGGGGGCTGGAACAAGATGGTTTTTCATGTCCACTCCAACCCAAACCAGTCTGGGATTCTTAGGGTCAGTGAAAACACTAAGGAGCAGCTCGCAGTTGGAGCCAGGCATGGGAAGCAGCTTCAGGTATTTGGAAGAAGCAGCTTTGTTCAGAGCAAGGTGAGACACCATTGTCAGGCAAGCTACAATGGCAAAGATAAAAATCAATGTGGAGGAACTGCAAAATAAGCTTTTCCTGCAGCTGTGCCTTTAGTTTATTGCCCTGTGAAGGTAGCAGAAGGGCTTCCCCATTGTGCAGCTTTTCATGAAACAGTTTGAGATGGAAAGGACCTTGAAGATCATTTAGTTCCATTTGTTCCATCCCTATCACTGTCTTGGAGATCCCTCAGCTTGTGGCCAGGCTCTTGGTCTTTCAGAGCTTCTGGTTAAAGACAATCCTGGATGGACAGTCCTGGATGGATAGTCCAGCTTGCTGGCAATGACTGAAAACATGGAGAAAGGTCCAATCTGGCCTCAGAAGTGACTTCATAACCTCAAACATCAGCTTAGGTAGAAATAAGTAACTCATAAACAAAATTCTGGCAGCATAAAGGTGTCAACAGGATGTTGCTAAACGTTAAAGCTTACAGGAATAAAAATAACATCCCTCCCCTGCAGGGAAATTATTTAATCTCAGCTCTTCCCTGCCATTGTAAACCACTGCTATCAGCACCAGCCTTTGATTCCTCATGTTTTCCAGCTGTTTCCAGGATGTATCTGCACCGAAATCTCCGCCGGCTTCCCGAATGCTGTCACCCCAGGCTCCGGGGCACCGTGACCCGTGGCACGAGCTGGTGCCAGCGCTCTCACCTGGCAGCTGCCCTGCCCAGCAGCCCTTCCCAGTGCCGTGCCAGGCTCTCCAGCTGCCCCACGATCTTGTCGCGGTCCGCGGGCTCGGCCGCCTGCGCGATCCGGTCGCCCTCCGCCTGGATCATCTCCACCGTGGCTTTGCGGTCGTCCAGGAGGCGCTGGAGCAGCTTGGGGGAGGCAAAGGAAATGGGGAAGTTGGCAGATTGGGGCAGCAGAACCAGATCCAGCCCTTGGAGGGGTCAGATCTCTAATTGTGGCTCAGAAGTGCTGCCAGTACCGGGCACGGCTCCGCCTTCAAAGCCAGTTCAAAAAGTTATAGAGCTATATTATATTGTTATATTGTATTACATTATAATAATCACATGCTTTGATTTGGGCGGCCCTGAAGTGGTCAAGCAGCTGGACAGGGTGATCATTGTAGGTTCCATCCAACTGAAATTTCATTTCATCTATTCTATTCTATTCTATTCTATTCTATTCTATTCTATTCTATTCTATTCTATTCTATTCTACTCTACTCCATTCCATTCCATTCCATTCCATTCCATTTTCCTTTACCTTTTCACTTTCCCCTTTTCTTTCCCCTTCCCTCTCTTACACTACTCAAGATCCAAACCACTTCTGTGCTAGAAGAGTTTTCCGAGTCTTTCCCACCAACCCCCTCCAACTTATCAAGTTTTTAACTTCCACTTGAAGCACATTTCCTCTTCCAACCTCCACACGTCAGACCAAGCCTGGGTAAGAATTCATTTCTAAAATATTTCCCCATGACCACACTTGACCTCCCCTCCTCCCACTCCAAGGGCAGGCGCCGACCCCGGGCTGTTATCTCAGCAAACACCGGCACACCTTGGGCCTGCTCTCACACTTTGTAACGTTCCCTTTGTCCAAACACCCAAAACAGGCCCTGCACCACCACCAGCTCGCTCCTGACACAGCAGAATTATCAGCACAAAGCAAAACTCAGGGCTGGAAAAACATGGCCAACCAGCAAAACCAACTTCAAGAGGCAGGGGGAGAACGAAGGGACGCGGTGATTTAGGAGATCGTTGAGTGTGGGCAAACTGTTCACTACATTGGGATGTGAGGAATTGAGATCCACCAGGAGAGAAGCATGGACATCCCAGCTGGACCCCCAAAATATTGTCTGGCTGTCCTGAGCTCCCCTCCCACAGAACCACCCAGTGCTCACTCACCTTCTGCTCTTGGATCTGGGCTTTCACCACCTTGTACTCAGCAGAGGGAGGTTTCTGGTTGGAGATGAGCTCCTCAGTGTCTGCCAGCCAGCTCAGCAGTGGCTCCAGGGCATCCTGGAACTTCCCGCAGTGCAACAGGGCCTCCTGCAGCTGGGCCACTCGCTGGGCCACCTGCACCCCAAAAACAACCCCACTGCAGTGTCAGGCACTGGCACCGGAGCCTCAGCTCCCTGCCCGTGATCCCCTCCTTCCCCCAGATCCCAGAAAAACCAGGGACAGCCCCTCCCCATGCTCCCACCTTCTTGTTGAGGGTGTTCCAGCGGGTGTTGATTTCTTCCATGTCATGCTCCAGCCCTTGGACATCACAGTTTTTCCCGGCACTTTGGATGAGTCCCTGACCAACTCCATTGACTTGCTGCAGCTTCAGCTGGAGGGGATCCACTTGCTCCTTCTGGA
This sequence comes from Onychostruthus taczanowskii, assembly GCF_017590055.1. Classification (NCBI taxonomy): domain Eukaryota; kingdom Metazoa; phylum Chordata; class Aves; order Passeriformes; family Passeridae; genus Onychostruthus; species Onychostruthus taczanowskii. The sequence continues at coordinate 1,209,294 of NW_024503235.1, forward strand.
ATTGCTGTGGGGTGGAAAAGGTGGGAGAGAAAAGGTGATTTATAAGCTGTGAGCTGCTCTTCCAGCTGCTCAGTCTTTCCATGGATACAACAGGCTTTCCTCTCTAGGGAAGATGCAGTAGCCACTTGCACTGATTTTATTGGAATTGTGCAAGTTTGTCTAAACTCCTCCCTTGCCTTGACCTAGTGACACAGATGTCACAGGAATCTGCTGGTTTGGAGCACAACTCAGGGTCTATCCACACCCACCTCTGGTTTTAAATGGGTAAATCCCATTTTTCCTGGGAAAACCACTGGAGTGAGGTAAAAAAAAGAGAAAACTGAGGAAGAAATGAGAGCATCGGCTCCGACTCGCCATCAGATTGGGAAATAATGCTCCTGGGGAAAAACCCCAAGCAATTCTCACAGTGAAGCTATTGAGAACAGAGACCTGACATCATATGAGTTTTGTTAACCACGAAATTACAGGCAGCGAGGAGCTCGCTGTATTTCGAAAGACAAAGGCAATAGGCAATTAATGTGCGAGTCGTTTACCACGGATTTGGCACGGTCCTGCCTGGGAATCCTGTGGGGAAAAGCTTTCTAAACCAAAAAAGATTTGATAGGGAAGGGGGAGGAGAGCGAATGAAGCTCCCCATTGTCAGGAGAGGCAGCAGGGAGAATCCTGTTTCTCCGGAGGAGATAAATGCTCTTTATCAGAGCTGGGGATCTGCTGGAACCACGCGCCCGTCCCTCTGCAGTCCTTCCCCACCAGTCCCAAGGGACAAGCCAGCCCTGTTCCCCACAGCAAACACCCCAAAAATAGGGAGCAGATTCCTGGCTCACTTTGCTCCCCTGGCCCAGGAGCTCATGCAGAGCACGGGTCACCCCGCAGCCGGCGCTGGGCAGCAGCACAGCCCTTGGCCCTGTCACGACGTTTTCCCGTTGGGAAGCAGAGGGGATGGCAACCAGCCACCTGCTCCTTGTGCCCAAGAATGCACGGGCACTGCCTGCACTGAAAAATTCCCACTTGGATGCAAGATCTCCCCCAGCAGAGCAGCAGCTCGTGGAGGACACGGCTCGCTGCGCCCGGCAACCGCTTGGCTCCGGAGGAGCACGAAGCAAAACCCCCTAAAAACACCAAAATCCCTCAAAACACACAGGCACGGCTCCCAGCCTGAGCAAGAGGCACTGCTTTGACTTCCCCTGCCTCATTTCCAAAGGAAAGAAAAGCTACTTTTTCCCAGCAGAGCTCAGCAACCGGAGGGCAAGGAGGTCCCTCCAGGACATGAGAGAAGGGTGAGCTGGCAGACACTGTCCAGAGCTGTTTGCTCATGGAGAATTCTGCCACGGTTATAAGAAATAAATGGGGACTTGGAATCACCAATTCCTGGGCTGTTCTCCTGTTACTGTTTATATATGGAGCTGCTGGGTACAAGAGCCAAACCCACAAAAGGATCAGGCTGATAAGCCTGGCATGCCAGGCTGGTCTGAGCTCTCCATGTACTGCAAAACAAACTCCAAAGGAGCCAGGCAGGGAAGGAGCCCTGTGGAAAAGCCTGGATGATCCAACCAGGGGTACCTGCAACACAGGTATCAGCCAGACTGAGAGCCCAGAGTTCCCTGAGGAGCCTGACAAAAATAATCCCAGCAACAGCCCGAGGGTGAGCGTGTCCAACACACTTGTTTTCCTTTGCTCATAAAAGATTCCAGTGATTTAGCTCATTAACCTCACTGTGACTCAGCTTGGAAACAAATATTTAACGACTCCCCTTTGCTGTGGAGCAAGGTGTCCTGCCCTGGGAAAGAGCTGGACAGACATTCTGGGAGAGCAGAAGGACATCTGCTCCACCACACCTCCTCCTCACTCCCAGAAAGGCTTCCCAAAGCTTTCTGCTTTCTGCTTCCCAAAGCTTCCCTTGCTTTCTGCTTCCCTCATCTCCCTTAACCCCTCTGCTGCTGGATGTGGAATTCCAGTAAGCATCTCCAGCAATGCTTGGAGCAAGGGGAAGGTTTGTGGGGTTAACAATCAGAGGTGCTGAACCTAAAATAAGGATCCCCCCCACACTGAATTTCAAGCAACAAAAACAACTATGGCAAGAACCCAATGGTTTTTCCCTCACCCAGGTCCCCCTCTGGGTGTCCCAGCCCGTGCTCACGTGGACCCCCATGTGAAACCACCTCTCCAAGCCCCTCCACGTGCATATCTCGAAGGGGTGGTACAGCCCAAAGGATGAGTAATTGCCACCAAATCGGGATTTTTGGTGCTGACTAACTTCTGATGTCTCCTTAGTGATATTTCTCCTAATCCAGATGGCAGGAAATCAGTACTCGGCTGTGGGAACTCCAGCACCGAGGTCTCTCCAGGCAAGAGCCACGAGCAACACAAATCCCCAAACACCAGAGAGAATCTGAGCCCCTTCCCGAGCACCTTCTGAGCCTCAGCACCTCAATGCTCACAGAAAAAAACTACAGACAGCGATGACTGCACGGGGCAGGAATTGCTTGCACTTAATTCGTTTTACAGGTTTCTCTTTCCTGATATATTTTCTGCTTCAAAGATGGGAACTCCCTGCCAGGAGCCAGCGAGAAGGTTTTTCTAAAGTCCGTGATTTCCATCTGAGTGACCATAATGTACTTTAATAAGCCAAAAAAGTGCAAGTCAACATTTCAGGTCATCGAGCAGCGAGAATCTTTTGCCTCCCTTACTTACACAATCACACAATTCCCCCCCCCCCACCCCCCCCCAAAAAAAAACTTTTTTCCCTGCCAAATTCAAGCCGATCTCAGGAGGGAGAAGGCTGTTTGGAAGCCCAGATCGTGCGTTACTGAGCGGGCTCCCACCTCCCACCCATCCCTGGAGTGCAAAATAAAGCGATTTCTGCGCCTGAAGCCCCGGCTGCGGGAGCCTGAGCAACAAATACCTCGTTATCTGGAACGAATCCATCTGGGAGAGCAGGGGGCCCTTCTGCCATGGCAGCGGCGCCGAGGGGTCCCTCCGTGCCTGATGTCCCCTGTCCCTCGCTGGGACAGAGGGAAAGGGCACCCCCACAGCTGCGGGGACGGAGGGGGCCCCTCAACGCAGCCCTGGGGAGGGTTTGTGCCCTGGCTGCTGTGGCAAAAGGTGTCCCCAGCAGTTCTGGGGTGGTGGGACCTTCTGGGAGGGGTGAGAAGGCACCAGGGGGACCCTCCCATGCTGCCACCCCTGCTGCAGGTAAGCTGGAAACGGGGTCATCCTCCAAAGCCACCACTTCAGCGGGCAGGTGCTCCAGGACGGGTGGCACAACCATGATGGCAAAGTCATCTGTGTCCCCCAAGGACACCACCAATGGCACGGGGTCACCACTGAGGTCCCTGGCAGCCGAGGCGAGTGGCTCGGCCGCTGGTGGTGGCACAGTGGCAACAGGCACGTCAGCAAAGGGTGGTGGGGCTTCCAGAAGCTCCTCCACCATCAAGGGCATGGCAGTGGTGGTGGCTCCTGGAGGTTCCTCAGCATCCATGGTAGGATCCCCGGTGGCTGGTGGCACCCCCTGAGCCTGGGGCTCCAGGACAGCCACATCTCCTGCTGAAAGTGGGTGGGTTGGAGCAGAAAGCTCCCCAAAATCCCATGGGATGGCAGGCCCTGCAATGGACAATGTGCCAGGAAGCTCCTCAGGGGTGGCTGGGCTGGTGGGACATGGGACCTCCCAGCTGGGGGCAATAAATAAGTCCACATCTCCTGGCTGCAGGACGGCTGCTGGTGTCCCCCCATGTGTGACAGCCACCTCCACTGGGCACCCCTCTGTGTGGGCAGCCCCTTCCAGCGACAGGGCACGGCCAAGGGAAACCATTTCCCATGGGAGGTCCTCAGCAGGCACTGGGAATGTTGTCGGAGCCTTGGAGCCTGGCTCTGATGCAGAGCCAGCGTGGAAAGGCCGCAGAGAACCACAGCAAACATCCCCACTCCCTGCTGGATGAGTCCAGCCCTCAGCTCCACTCCCTGATCCCAAATCTGTGGCTTCATCCTCAGAAACCAGTTCTGGGACATCCCAGTCGGCGACCTCAGTCCTTCCAGGCAGAAGGTGATGGGTCCTGAACGGATCCATGCCCTCAGTGCCAGCCTGGCTGTGCCGTGGGGGGGACCCCAGCTCCTCCATCGCTGTGTCTGGGGCTGGGGGCTGGCAGGGGGACACTCGGCCAGGACAGGTCTCCTGGGGAAGCAAGTCTTGGTTATCTTCACCCCACCCCACCGGAGCACTGGGGTACCCCTCTCCCCCCAGTCCAGCAGCTGGATGTGCCCCTGTGCCAGGACACAGCACCCCACCAGCCACAAACTCGGGGTCCACGAGTGGGTCAGGGTCAACCTCGCCCAGCAGCGCTGGGGAGCACTCCAGGAGGGACCCCAGCCCTGCCATGGCCACGGGGCTGGGGGAGGCCCCTCCGTCCGAGTCCGTCGGGGTGACAGCCAAGGTGTCCCTTTCTGAGAAGGGCTCTGTCAAGGGCTCCAGAGTGCTCAGCACCTGTGAGCTGCAGGTGACATCAAAGTCCTCCAGATCTGACACCACGGCAGAGTCCGAGGCGCTGATATCCAAGGGGGCCCTGTGCTGACCCCCTTCAACCACCAACCCAGCCAGTTTGGCCGAATCTGGGTCCAGCCCCTCTGAGTCCATTGGGGACATCTGAATCTCCAGGCAGCTGGGGACAGCTCCATCACCCCCGTCCTCATTCAGGCACTGCTCTTCCAGCTCCAGGAACATCTGCACCGAGTCCGTGTCAGACAGCTCAGGGCCCGTGGGGCTGGTTGAGCGCTCCAAAACTGGAGCAAAGTCCTCAACCCCACATTGCACCGCCACATCCTCCGTGCAGCACGCACTGCCACCAACCCCAGGGGACGTGCAGGACTGGGAGGTCCCCGGGCTGGGGGCAGAGCCATCCTCTGGAGCAGTGAATTGTTCCCTTTCTTCAGAAATATCTGCCAAGCAACAGCTCCTCTTCTCCTCTGCCACCAGAACAGCCTTTCCTCTCTCTGACAGCGTCGCCTCCTCCCACTCCTCCATCATCACCCAGCGCTCGTCCTCCTCAAATCTCAGCTCAGACTCCGTTTTCTCCCTGAGATTGGAGGTGATGAGAATATCCAGTCCCGTATCCAGCAGCTCTTCACTAAGGCACGGAGAGAGGTTGACGTTCTCCACTGTAGAGTCCGACTCTGAGGCCTCCAGGGTCTCCTGGTGCCCATCGTTGAAGTTCCCCCTGATAAAATTCTTCCTGGCTCGTGGCCAGGTGGCACTGGGGAGCCGGCAGGCCCTGGCCAGGTCCTTGCCACGGCTGTCACCGGCGTTCAGCAGGGCCTGGCGCTCATCCCGGGGACCTCCATAGCCATCCACGCTGAACTGCTTGGCCACTAGAGCCTCTGCCGTGCCAGATGACTTGGAGACGTGCTCCAAGGTGAGAGACTCCGACATGGGCTCGCCGTGGTCGGGCTGGCCCGGCTGCTCGGCCAGCATGGCACTGGAATCCCGCTTATCCCGCAGGGAAGGGTTGGAAGCGCCCGCCTCCGACACCTCGCTGAGCGAAGCCCCCATCCTTTCGGCAAATTCGGTGAAGTTGGGCGGCATGAAGGACTTCCACGAGCGCCGGTTGACGTTCTCCTTCTTCTCGGGGTTCGGTCGCCTCTTTGGCGGAGCCGGCGCCGGCTTGGAGACGTCGCTGCTGAGCTTCAGCTGGTCGAAGATGACTCGCTCGTCCAGCTTCTTGGGCTCTGGTGGCCTGGACTCGAAGACGTTGGCAGCTCCCAGAGTCCCGTTGCTGGAGATGGTGCTGCCATCCCCCTTGCCCAGGGTGCTCTTGGAGAGCTGGTTGAGCTTCGATCCCTGATCGATCTGCTCGTTAATTCTCATGGTGTCGTATATCGATCTCTGGGGCACGTAGCAATCCTCTATATAACCATCCTCATCCTCGCCCTTCCCCAGGCAAGTGCGGTTCTGCCGTAAACAGTCTGGCCGGCTCAGTGGTTTGCCCATACTCTCGTCCTTATGGCAACCTTTCGCCCGCCACGGCAGGAAGCATCACAGGGCCAGCAGGTCCCAAACCCGCCGCCGGGGCAGCCTCTAATCCCAAACTGACACTACGGGGATGGGAAGGCTCAGCAGTCCCGACCGGCAGTCCCGAGCAGTGAAACAACCCATCTCATCCCCCCGGCCGCGCTAAAAAACCCCATCCATCAGCGGATCATCCAAAATCCAACAGCTCCGGTAAAATATTCCAAGCGGTTCGCGACAGAAACGGCGGAAGAGTTTGAAGCTCTTAAATTATCCCGTCCGTTCTTCTTTACTAACAAAGGCACTGCTTGTCCCGGCCGCTCCCGGCTGGCAGGGGCGAGCGGCTCCGCGCGTTTTCTGCCCAGCTCCGAGCGCCGTGGAAGTCCAGCTGGTCCGAATTAGCCTCTCCTCCCGACTCTCGTGTTTTCATTTGAACCGAGCTTGTCAGCGGATATTCGTACAACTTTAAACACAGGAAGTTCTTCATTCAGGGCAAACTCGGAGGTTTCCTGTCTCAAAAACATGATGGCATTGTCGCTGCCGTCACCTCGCCCGGTGCCACCGGCAGTGGCGGAACCCCCAAAATCCAGCCGGTGGGTGCGCGGCGGTGGCGGCACGGCCGCGGAGTCCGGAGGTGGAGGAAGGCTGCTGGGTCTTCGCTTTATTATTTTTTTTTTTCGCTTTCTCCCCAGGAAAAAAAAAAAAAAAAATTGGCTATAAAACGCATCCAAAAATGGCAAAGGGACGGAGCGGGATGGAATCCCCTGAGTTGCCTCCGGGAGCCGACGGGGGGGACGGGGAGCAGCCGCGGCTGGAGGCGGCTGTTGCCGCTGCTGCTGCTGCTTCTTCTTCTTCCTCCTCCTCCTCCTGCTGCTGCTGCCGGCCCCGCTCGCACTAACTTTCCCGGCGGCCGGTGTCGGGCTGCGGCGGCTCCGCGCCACCGGGCGGCCCGGCCATGGCGGGGCGGGGGGCGGCTCCTCCTCCTCCTGTTCCTGCTCGTCCTCCCGCTCCCGGCCGCCGCCTCCCTCTCTCCTTCCCGCCGGCGGAACAAAAGGCCGAGCCGCACAGCCTCCCGCACTCCCCCCCCCCGCACCGACCCCCCCACCAACACCGGCCCCGGGAAGGGGGGACCGGAGCGCGACCCGGCTGGGGAACGGGGGGGATGCTCGGCGGCAGCGCGGGGGTGGCGCCCGCCCGCCCCGCCGGGGACGGCTCCTCCTCCGGGGGGAGGCGGCAGCCCCCGACAAAGAGCAGCAACGCCCTGGCTCGGCGGAGGCTCCGGCGGAGGCTCCCACCGCCACCGGCCCCGCTCGCCCGGCCCTTTGTCCGCTGTTCCCCGAGCCGGAGCTGGCAGGGAGATGGTGGCACCTCCCCGCACGTCGGGTGTCCCTGCTCCTCACACCCGCCCTCGCACAAAGAACCGAGTTTGGAATTCGCCGGAGAAACCAGCCCGAAACACCCCCAAAGTACCAATTCTGCCTTTCCCCCATCGCTCTGCCAAAAAGCCACCCGCAACTTGCCACCGTTCCCCTCGAGCACTGCAGGCTCTTTTCCTAAAAATCATGATTTTTATAGCCCCAGCTCTTGGGTAGCATCCTGCTCCTCCCATCCTGAGTCCTGTCACCCTCTTTTCCTCCCCCAAACCCCCTTGGGTTTAAGAGATGGGGAACATTGGAAGTGGGGAGGGAGGCAGCCCGGGCGCGTGAATCACCGCTGCAAAGTGATGCTGAGGGAAGTCACAGACTTGGGAGAGAAAACAGGAGGGTTGGGAACAGCCTCCACGCATCTCCAGGCAACAACCCGCCCCACCAGCCACCCGGCCTGCTACTTTGGGATGAATTATGGCATCGGGATAAAAATACAAGGTGTTTAATACAGAAAAACGTGCAGCATTGCACTCCAAAAAGCACCTAAACTCGGAGAATCGGATCTTGGTCTGTGCCACAGCTTCACCAAAAGCCTTCCCACCTAGCCATGGTGAGCCAGAGCCAAGGAAGATGAAATCCCGAATATTTTTTGGTGCACTGCCATCCTGAAAACACTGAGACTTTGCCAAAGTCGTGGTGTGGTGTGGTGGGAGCCTCAAGCTCTCAGCCCCTGCATCCCCACGTCCCGACACCAACTGCACATGCAGCAGCTCCAGCACGGCATTCCCAAAGCTTTGTTTTGCTTTGGAGAGATGGGAACGGATGGTTTGTGGAAGGGGAGGGTTCAGGGAGGGGGAAATTACCCATTAAATGGCCCGAAGTGCTCCTCAGATGGAGATTTTTGCACAGTGGGAAACCTTTGGACCCCTTTTTTCCACCATCAAATATAACCAAGGAAAAGAGCGGGAGACAGGGAGGGAGTGGGGATCTGGGAGAGGATTCCAAACACCCCCAGTGAGCCCTTTTGCCCATCCAGGACATGTCCCCTCCACGTCCCCCGGAGCCCTCCTGGACACACAGCCAGACATTCACCCCTCCAGCCTCCTCCAGCCCCAGCTGCCAACACTTCCAGAGCGTCCCAACGCCTGGATTTTTCCCCTTGGCGGGGGGACACCGCTGCTCCTGGTGCCTGGTATTAAATCCGGAGCAGCTGAAACAACAAGAGGACATCGGTGCCGTGCCAGCCCCGGCTCCTCCGCTGCCACCTTGGCCGGGAGCTGGGGCTGCACCGTTACCGCTCCGGGGCCCCTCCGCCAGGAATCCCAGGCATCCGGGCTGGGGCGAGGAGGTTTTTTTGTTCCACTGCGAAGAAGGAACGATCTCTTTCTCTCTCTCTCTCTCTCTCGACGTGGAAAGGCCCCGTTTCACAGCCAGAAATTCTTTTCCCATTTCCTCACCGGATCACGTGCCAGGAGCGAGCCGAGTCTTCCTCAGGCACATTCCCCCTCCCCACACCGACAATTTCTAAAACCATTAGGGGAATATTGGGCAGGGATGGAAGCCGCTTGGAAAGCTGCTGTTCCCGGCCCAAAGATCCCAGCCACAGCTCCTGCAGGTTCCTCGAATCACGGCTTCAAGCCTCCAAGTGCCACCCCAGCGATGGGGACAGGAGCCAAACAGTGCTGGGAATTGCAAGGTCAGGGCTTTGCTTGAGCTTTGTGTCGGTGCAAGGGATGGATGTGGAAGGACACGAAGGTCCTGCCTGATTTTTGTCCTTTCTGGTGTTTCCAAGTTTCTTCACCGAGACCCCTGATTTGGCTTTTGCTCAGTCCCCAAACCGCTCCTGTCACCCAACCCAGACCTGGACCCACGCCAGGCCATGTCCTGCAGACAAAACACCCTCAGCTAAAACCCACCCAGAGGCTTTCCAAGACCTTCTCCAAGCAGGAGCATCCCCATTTGTCTCCTGAACCTGCAGGTTTCAAGCTTTCCCCATACGGCCACCGGCCCCAGCACGTGGGGACACACGCTGTCCCTGTCATGGGCTGATGTCACCCTGTTTATGGCTGTGCCACCTCTGCCACCACTGTTTACATGGCACAGCACTCTTTGGAAACCAATGTATTTTTAGCTTTTTTTTTTAAATGCATCTCAGCAGCTGGAAGCGAGGGACCTGTGACAAGCAAGAGAGATCAGAGGCAGCTCAAGATCTCTGATGGACGGGTCATTTATGAGATCAGGGTGAAACCAAGCGTCTTCTTCACCCTCAAAGCTTCTTTAAAGTTCACCTTGGTGCCCTTCTGCCCTGGGAGTACAGGCTGGATGGAGGAGAGTTCCTAGCTTGGCACTCTGAGCTTTGTCCCTGTAGGTCTTGCTGATCATGTCATAAAATGAATCGTTTGTGTTGGAAGCACAGGAAAACTCATCTTGTCCCACTCCCTACTCTGGGCAGGGACACTTTCCACTAGACCAAGCTGCTCCAGCCTGGCCTTGAGGGATGGGGTAGCCACAGCTTCTCTGGGCAATCTGTTCCCTGTGTCTGTCACTGTGTCCCCCAGATGTGACTCCACGAGTGCCACCCCTGGGCTGGGACACTGTGCCACGTCCAAGCAAGGCAGGGTGGATAACCTCAAGTGCCTCCAGCCCAACAGAAGGACCGAGGGCGCATTCCACCCTCCCTCAGACACTGCAATAAAAGCACAAAGCCAAATCAAGCACACACAAAATCTCCCTTAGAAACGGCGCTTTAGGTTGCGCCGCGATTTTTTAGCGGAGGATTCATGTTTTTTAAAGCCTTTGCTGCGTTCGTCAGAAGGTCAGAGGGACTTCTTTCTTTCCCTCCTGCTCTCCTCCTAATTCATTCCTTTTCCCAAACCTTTGTGATTGCCATTCCAGCTCCTGATCCAGGCAGGAGCACTGGGGCTATTCCCAGCCCGCTGTGCTGCTCTGGGTGCTCCCTGATCCCTTTGGCTCACAGCTGACTTCAAACCAGCCTCACATCAGGGCTCTGCCACCACTCAATCCCTCTTCAAAGGCTACAGCTGCTGGGGATGCAGGGAGCCAGCACATCTTTAAATCAGCCATTTGGAACCTGTTCATTCAGGACTCTCCTCCACAGGGCTGTGGGAGGAAACCTCGGCAGGCTCTGTGGGGGTCTGCACCTCCACAGGGAAAGTTTTAGCAAGAGGTTAAAATCCAAACTCGCAGAAAAACCCCCTGCACCTTGGATGCACAGCTGCAGTGAGTGCTATGCAAAAAAAACCCAAAAAACCCAAAAAAATTAAATTAATTTTGCTTTTCTAAGAGTGCAGGAGCTGCGCTGCAGTGCTTTCCCTGCAAGGCAGCTAATATAGATGTTGGTATAAATAATTCTCCAGAACGAAGCCTGGAGCCCACGTGTTACAGCAGAGCTCAGGCACAGCCCCACGGCACTCAGCGTTCCCATGGAGCCCCCAGAGCCCCCCAAAACTCCCTGGCAGCAACCTGAGATGGACTGTGAGACAAGGGTAGAGGCAGGGACCTCGTGGCCAAGGAGGTGAAAGCTGCTGAAATGCCCATTTTTGTCCTCAGCTGCTGCATTTCCCTGCAAACTGAAGCCCACCTTGGGCTTTCTGGGCATCCCACTCCCACCCCAGAACCCACAAAATGCAGAAGCTGCTCCCCAGAGCAATGAGGGACAAGAGGGATGGGTGAGTAAGGAACTGTTCTGAGGCTCTTTAGGAAGTGAGGTAAGTGTGCTATCATCCCGAGAACCCTCTGGATGGGAGACATCTAAACCACTCCTTCAGCAGGAGAACTGGCAATTGTTTCTTGAAAGGCTGCAGTGACTAATCCAAGCCTGAGTCCTTCCCTGCTGGCTCCAGACCCTGTGGGCACAGTCCCTGCCTTCCCAAGCCTGGCTTGGATGCTGTGGGTGATGGCAATGTCCCCACGGATCCCCCCTCCAGGGCTGCACCCTGCCAGGACCAGGCTCCTCTCCCTCCCCTGCTCAGCCCTTGCAGACAAAAACCTCCCCATCTCCTCCTCCCTCGGATCCTCAGCTCTCCTGGTCTTATGCAAAGCTGGTATTTTTAGTATCTCCTGGAAACACTGCGAAGTGTCATCACCACCAGCTAACGAGTGCTCCGGGGAGAGGACATTCCTCCAGCCATGTCCCTCTGCTCAGACCTGGCAGGGTCACCAAAGCATCTGCAAGTGGGTGGCTTTTGGAGCACTGACCCAAGGCAGCTCCTGAAAGGCACCATTTGATCACAGCCGTGATTGTTTCACGGTCAAGAAAAGAAAAGGAAAGGAGGAGGGGAAGAAAAAAAAAAAAAAGCTACGATTTGGTCGAACTCAGCAACTCTTGGCTTAATTCACTCTTGTTCTCGGGATCAGGGAAGCCTCTGCTGACACGTCAAGGTCAAAGCCCACCCGTGGTTTGCTGATGAACCAGCACACCAGCAGCATTCCCTCCAGGAAGGACGACCTCCAGGGGTACCTTTGCTCTTCCCTCACTGCTGAAATTTCCTCCCAAGGAGCGAGGAGGCTGCCAGGGCCACTGGTGCTCCTGGGCAAGCTCAAGGTGGCCAGGTTAAAAATGCACCCAGCCCTACCAGGGCTCTGCAGCTTGGGCCACTCTCCTTGGCCAAGCTCGGTGACAGCCCTGTCACCCAGCACAGCCCGTGTTTATCACCCCCATTTATCATCCCCTTCCCCAACGAGGGGAGATGGTGCCTTTAAGGCAGCTTAACAGCTGTCAGAGAGGAGGCATTTCTGCGTGTGCTGCTGATGCTGAAAATACAAGCCAGAGATACTTTAAGTAGGTCTGGAAAGCGTTCAACGAGAAGACACCGTCACGCAGCCTGTCCCCACTCCCAGCCCAGTCCCACCCAGCTGCTCCCAGCCCCACGACTGTCGGGAGCCACACGCATTCCTCTGGGGGCACAGAAGGGTTAAAAATACCCTGGGGCACAGCAAGTGGCAGAGTGTCCCTTCCCTGCCACATCCCATTCTGAGAAACCCACAGAAACCCACCTCCCCTCGCCCATCTGCCGGGGGCTTGGCTGTTTGATGGGGTGTGGGGTGCCCAAAAAATCCACCCCAGAGGCGTGGGCTGGGTGCTGGGGCATCGCCTGTGTGACCATTTGTCCTGGCTAAGGACCACTCTTGTCCTGCTGCCTCCAAAAATTAAGGCTTTGAGGGTCAATACCTTGTGCCATCAGCACATGGAGTCAGTCCTGCCCTCCAGTCCAGCCCTGCAATCCCAAAATGGGATGCTGCTTTTCCTCTGTTCTCCTTAGGAGGGCTGGAATGAGGTGATCTTTAAGGTCCCTTCCAACCCAAACCATTCTCTGATCTCCTGCAGTGGCAGGAGCAGAGCTAAGAGTCCCAGGGAGAACCACAAAATCATTGAGGATGGAAAAGAGCCTCAAGATCACCCTACAAAGGAAGGTCACAAAATGCCACTGAGGGACCACAAGCACCAAACCTAAAATGGGCTAAAACATCTGGGGAGAAACCCAAACTCTGATCCTCCTGCAAAATATCTTTGGTCAAACACTGCAGGATGCTGGGCAGTCCCCATCCCTCTCTGCCTCTGACATCAATGGCTTGTGAGGTGACATCAGTGGCAGCCCCCTCTCCAAAACCATCACCCTCAGGCAGTGACACCAGGGAGAAACCCAGGGACACTTCTGACAGCACCACTGAGTCAGCTCCCTGCTGGAAAGGTTGGGGGAATTACGAGTCACAAATGAGGTGCTGAGAGAAGCTGACACCCCCCAGGCAGGAAGGGGGGCAGGAGGAGGGCACGGGGGGTGGGCTCCCCAGCCCTGGCTCGCTGCTGCCTTCTCCCAGGGAGGACCTGGAGCAGGGTCAGACAGCACCACTGGAACGGCCAGATGAGTAATTCTGGTTTGGGCCTCACTCAGTGCATCACTTTCCTGATTTTTTTTAATTTTTTTTTTTACTGAAGCAGACAAAAAGGGTGCTGGAGGCACAACGGCTGTGTGAGCCCTGGCTGACCTGACCTCCTCTGAAATAAAGCAGTGAGGCTTCAGTCACTGCTGTCTAGGGATTCTCCCACCCCCTCTTCATCACCCAGCATTAAACCTTTATTGCTGTGACACATCACCACACTGAGCAACTCCAGTTTCCAAAAACCTTCCCCAAAAGCGCCAGGAGGAGAGGCAGGATCCCAAAATCCCATCTCTTCCCTCCGCTGCCTTGGCTAAACCATCACCCACCGAAGGCTGGATGTGGGAGACCCCCTCCTGCTCCTCCCTGCTCTCCGGGGTGGGGTTTAATTAACTCTGGGAAGCGAGATCCGGGATAAACAGCCCGGCTGTGCCAGCTGCAGCAGGTCCTGGCTCGCCACATTCCTGTGCCCTGCCCCAGCGCCACCGAGCTCAGCTGTGGTGACAGCAGGAGCCACCAGCCCACGGTGGCCAGCCAAGCTCAAACACCTCACCAGGTGCACCTGAGCCACCCCGAAGTGACAGCTACCTTTGGTTCTGTCAATTGGTGATTTTTTGATGTTTTTTTTTTTTTTTTTCCCTCGGATTTCATTTTGGGGGAAGCGCTCCAGATTCTTGCAGGAATCCCTTCCCTGCACAGCTCGGAAGGAATGCAGGGTTGATCCTGCTCTCGTCTTCCTCACGGGGACAAAGTGTCCCCTGGCATGATAGAGCTGAGATTCTTCCTGGAGGAAATGCCCACAGAAGCTTTGGCTGCCTCATCCCTGGAGGAGTTCAAGGACAGGTTGGACAGGGCTTGGAGCAGCCTGGGAGAGTGGAAGGTGTCCCTGCCCCTTCTCACCCAAACCATTCCACGATTCCATGACTGGGGAGGCACCAGGATCCTTCACTCCTGAGCACTGTAAGGCAGAGAGCCCAAAAATCCCTGCCAGGTGACCCAGGGCTGAGTGTTAATGCTGTGAATTCCGCAGGTGAAATGTGACAGCGTTAAGAGTTTGTCCAAAAACAACACCGTGAATCAAAGAGGGTCCCAGCTCAGAACTGCCAGCTCCAAGCACAAGCCACGCTTTGAAACCCAAGTTCAAAATCCACTGTGTAAAAGATAAACAAAAGCCAGGCTTAAGCTTGCTTAGCCAGGAGGCCAAGCTACTCCAGCTTGTAGATGTCTCCCCCAAAACACCCAAGAATTTGATTCCATGGCCCAGGCTGATGGGTTTTCCTTGGCCAGACAGGACAAGCCCATGCCTGGGGCTTTCTGGCACCTTTGCTCCCAACCAGCAAACCTCAGCCCTGCTTCTTCAGCGTGTAAAGGAGGATGAGCCACTTGCACTGAGCAGCACAATCTTCATCCCATTAGTTTCACCATTTTTGGGTTCTCAGGGTCTCCCAGCTGATCAGGAGCTGCTGATGATGGAGACAAAGCAATGCAGAAACCCCCCTAAGCCTTCACGTGAGTGACCCCCCTGTCTCATCTGTACCTGGGGGAATCATTTCCCTGGGGAATTCTGCTGTTTGCCAAACTGAATCCACAGAGCTGTTATGTTTAGAAACATCTCAACCGTAGCTCATTTGATTCCAGTCATTAAAATTTAATATTAGCGTGAGCTTTGAGAAACCTGAGCTGACAGCAGAGACAGTGGAGGGGGAAGAAGTGTCCCAGCCTGGAAACTCCTAGGAGCAGCTCTTGCTGATGCCTGGCACTTGTCCCTCGTGCTGAAGAGCCCAGCTTGGCTGTGTGAAGCCCAGCACAAAGGCACTCCTGACTGTCAGCACCTTTTTACACAAAAAGAAGCTGCTCAAGAGAGGCAGCAATGGAGCCAGAGCCACTTGGGTTAAAGTCCTGCTGGAGATCAGGAGTTAAAGATGAGGTTCCTTTGCTCTGACAGCTTAACATGAGCTAAAGCCATGTTATTTCTTCTGTGGCACAGCTGGATCCCATGCGATCCATCGGGATGTCCATATAAGCACAGGCTCCAAACCACAGAAATGCCTTTCAGCTGCACTTGATCTCACCAGAAAACTCAGGGCTGAATCTGATGACCCCTTAAAGTCTCCTCCAGATGGGCTTTCTTACAATCCTGCTACAACCAACCACTGCCTGCCTGTTTTTCCCACACTCCCAGAACTCCAGCTCCACCCTGGATCGTTGTCCTGGCTCCTGATGGCTGTGGGAGCTGGTGAGGACCTGTCCCCAAAATTGCTGAAGCAAAAAAAAAACCCTCCTGCAAACAAAGCTTCCCCCTGAGCATGATCTGACAGCTGCTTCCCAGCCTCCTGCCTCGGAGGAACTCAGCCAGGAGGAAAACTTACAGCAGGAGAGGGCTCATCCATCCCAAAGCCAGGATTAGTCCCTCTGTGACCTGGGAAAAGGGCTGGGGGGAATAGAGAGGAAATGCACAAATGGCAGTTTTCCAAAAGTTAAGGAGGTTGTGGCCTTTTGGGGGAAGAAAAGGGAAAAGAAAAATAACATGGGAAGCTTCAAATGTGAGCTGCTTCCAAAGTCATCCGTTCCCAGCCTCCACCAAGCCTTCAATGTATCTTCTTTATTAAAATCTGGACACAATGAGACCAGAAGTGCCCACCTTTGTCAGGGCTCTATTGGCAACTTGCCTGGAGCCCCGGGGCCGTGCCTGATTTGCATCTCATTCACACAGATGTTCATTAAAATTAATGCCTTAAGACATAATATCTGCCTGCATTTGAGCCTGCTGGACAGACAGAGCTCCTGTCACCCCATCCCTCACCCCAGAGCACTGCCAGCATGAGCAGCTCCTCTGCTCCACCAGGACACTCCAGGCACGCCCCTGGTTTGCAATCCAAGGAGGGCAAGAGTTGTGATATTGTCTTAGAGAGAGAATTTGTTGGGAAATGGAAGCAAGAGCAGCCCCCTGAGCTCCCCACAGAGCACGAGCCAGGCTTTGCCACGGCTCTCCCTCCAGTCCCTGCTGATGCTCTTCCACGTGCAGATCAGGATCTGGGATTGTATTCCCCTTAGGTAGGAGCAGAAGGGGAAGCTTTGCCAAGATCAGCTCTGCAGCCTTTAGGATTTGTGCAGAAATCCCCGGGGATGGGCCGTGCAGGAAAGGAGGAATGAAGGAATGCTGCTGTAACCACCACTGCTCCATCCTCCACTCCTGCTTCTCCCCCATTTCATTCCCAGCCATTACGCAGCAAAACCTTCCCAGCCCTGCTGCCACTTGCACTTTCCCACCCACAAAGGCCTCAGCTGCTCCAGGTGGCCTCGATGGCCAGGGAATGACTCTTGGTAAGGACACCTGAGAGCCCCAAACCCCCTCAGCTCAGGTCACCCATGCCTTAAAGGGTCATCCTCAAGGTCACTGAGCTGAGGACCACGTGCAAAACCCCACGGTGGGTTAAGCTGCTCCTGCCCAGCCTGGGTTTTGTCATCGTTCCTAATGAGAGCTGCTCAGCCAGGAATAATCCCGATTTTAAGGACTAAAATCTCCTTTTTGGGTATATTTGCTCCAAGTGACTCTGTGGTGTTTAATGGTGAATTTAAATCCTTCCCGTGGACATCAGCTCAAAGCAAACTGCCCAACACAAGCAACACCATCAGGTGAGGTTGAATTTGTCCCATAAATACACTTCAGCTCTTTTTTTCTTGCACAGGCAAACCCCAAACCAGAAACACCTTGTCCTGGTGAAGGTTTCACAGAGCTGCTCAAGTGGTGGAACGGGATCAATTAGCCATGAGATGAAAAGTAAATGGCTGTAAAACTGCCTCTCCCTCCCACCCCCCCATTAACACCAGGAAACCAGCAGCCAGATGTAAATCAGCCCAATCATCAACTCCTGAGCACATCAGGAATAGAAGTTTCACAGCAAGAGAATTCCTAAGCCGTGTTAATATAATTAATGTAGTGTAACAGCATGACCCAACATCATAATACTGTATAGAAATATATCAAACACACTCCAGCTCTTCCCTCTCTCAGTGCTTCATGCAAGTCTTGATGGTCTCCATCAGCTCCTCGCTGGAAATGTGAACAGCCACATAAAACTTCACCTTGGTTTTATTTCCTGCGTGCACTCCTTGTCTCAGAGTTTATCTGTGGCTCTTTTTGTACCCAAGGATCCCAAAATGGATGTAACGTGTGACCCAGATGGAGTGAACAACAACCAGGAACAGTGGGCCAGGCAGAGCCAGACCTACAGGATGATCTGATGTGGACTAGACTCCCAAATAGTGCAAATTCACAGCTCAGGTGGACTCAAACCCCTCCCTCCCCCAAAATCTAAACATCACCCACCTCTACCAGCCCACGAGCTGCTGGCATGCCAACATCACACATCACCAGCAGAACAGGGATTTTCCTGCCAATCCCAGAACCTTTCCACACCTTTTCACCACAGACTATCAAGTCCACCAGCAGGATTTCACATTCCTCCAGAGCAAGGACATTTCAGTGCAAACCCACTCACAACCACAGCAACAAAAACCACAAGAGACACCACGGCTCGAAGCCCACCAAAAAAAAAAAACAAAAAACAAAACGCCTTCCGCAATGCCAAAAACCACTTAAAAAAAATAAAAATCATGGAATCAAACTGACCTTGAAGTCTGCCAGCTGCTGGTTGATGGTTTCCACCTCTGTCCCCACCACCCACTGCAAGGCTTCGTTCTCCTCGGCCGCCGTGGTCATGTGGCTCAGCTCCTTCAGGCGGCTGTAGAAGTCCTCGACGCGGGACAGCGTGGTCTCCACCTGCTCCTGCCGGTTCCTGCCCCTCTCTGTCAGCTTGCTGCACTGCTTGCTCAGCGTCTCCAGCTCCCTCCTCAGCCCCAGCAGGTCGGGGCTGCCCTCGTCCTCCAGCATTTTCTTGCACTCGCTCTCCGAGGATTCGATGTCGCATTTCAGCCGGTGCAGCTTGCCCAGGAAGGCGCGGACGTCCTCGGCCTGGGACTGCAGGCTGTCAGAGTCTCTCCCGATGGGGCCCATGCTGTCCAGCTCATCATCCAGGTCTGCCAGCTGGGAGAACATCTCCCTGACCCTGCTGTTGAACTGGCCGATCCCTTCCAGCTTGTTCTCCATGAGAGCGCAGCAGTCGCTGACTTTCTGCTTCACGGCCTTGAAGTCCTGCTGAGCCACCTCAGCTTGGCTGAGGAGCTGGGAGCAGTCAGATCCATCTGGAGCATCTTCTACCAGACCTTGAGTGAGGTTTTTCAGATAATCCACCTGTGGCTCCAGGGCCTGCAGCACCTCCTGCTGTGCCCTGAGCTTCTCCAAATTCTTGTTGCTGCAGGCTTGTGGCCCCAGGGCATCGTAGATCTCCAGCTGGTGCTTCGCTCCTTCCAGCTTCTTCTCGATGGTCTTGAAGCTCTCCTGGAACTCCTTGAGCCTCTGGGACATTTCTTCAATGGAGCCAGTCTTGGTTTGCAGCTCTTCTGTGATGGCATCCATCTTCTGGTTGATGCTGGCCTTCTCATCCCGGATGTCATCCTCGTCTGTCTGGGAAGCGTCAGTCAGGATGTCAGCAGCACTGTTGAGCATCTCCAGCAGGGACCGGCGCTTCTCCACGTCACTCAGCATGGCCTTGGACCTCAGAAGAGTGGCCTCCAGCTGCACTGGATCCAGGGTTACCTCCAGCTCTGCCATCCTCGCCTTGCAGTCCTCCACCCAGGGCAGGAGGTCGTCCGCGTGCCGCTGGTACTTCTGAGCTTTCTGCAAGCAGTCCTTGAGCTTGGAGTGCCTGTCAGCAGCCTGCTTGCTGAGCTCCTCCCAGTGTGTTTTCAGGCTCACCAGCTGGTTCTGCAGAGTGGTCTTCTCCTCCCCAGGCTGGACTGAAAGCAGCAAAGATTCTCCCTCGGCCACAATCATCTCGTAGGAGCCGCTGTGTTGGTTGAGGCTCTTCTGGAACTCTTCTTGCTCCTGGATTTGGCTCTGCAGCCTCTCCAGCTTAGCAGAGATGGGTTGGCTCTGGGCTTGCTGGCACCTTTTGTCATCCAGCCAGGTCCTGAGTTCATCAAACATGTGCTGGAACTGCTGGGAGCTCGCGAGCGCAGTCTGCAGCCGGTTCATCCGGTCGGCTGGAACGGCAATGAGATTAGAAGGCGACAATTAAACTCAAATCAAATAAGCGAGGTGCAATTATTTAAAATCATCTCAGATGCACCGACTGTGTTTTGATTAACAGGAAGGAGCTTTCCATTGCATCACCAGCCTTTTTTTCCTAACTGATTCATAAATTTCTTAAGTAGTAAGAGGCAGAGGTAATGCAGAAGTCTCAGCTCTCCTGACCAGTCTCTAAATGTAAACTCTGAAAAACCAGGATCAGAGGGTGGCCACTGGGGTTTCTTCATCCCCAATCTGAGTTTAGGAACCTGTTTATTTTTCCAAGCATGTGCCATCCTACTTGGTGAAGAGTCACATCAGCAGGGCTAAACACCTCTGCTCCCTCTCCATGCTCAGGTATTTCTGGAGTTGGAACTCTCCCATGCTTGGTGCCACCATAAAACACCCAAGAAGAACCCTAAAAAGTGATAAATGGTGCTTCTCCTATTATTTTCATAAACCCAGTGGTGGGAGAGCCCTTTGGCAAAGAGCAAGGGTGCAGCTTGACATCCTGACACCTCAAGCAACTCCTCCTCTATCTCACCTGCCAGATCTTCCAGGCCTTTGAGGGGAAGTGCCACCGTCTCCAGACGTTTCCTCAACTCATCTTTGAGGTACTGCTCCCCAATCAGGATGGAGAGGTCATCACAGAGGGTCTGAGCCTCTGAGATCTCCTCCTCCAGCTGCTCCAGGTCCGAGCGGATCTCGCTGGTCTCCTCCAGCTGCTGTTTGACAGCATCAGGCTGGGTGCTGATGGCAGACTGGCTGCTCAGGCGCTGCCCAACAGCCTTCACCTTCTCCGAGAGGCCCTGGAGAAGCTCCTGGTACTGGGTGCTCTTTACTATGGCTTGGTCAATCTGGCTGGAGCGGGAGTTGAGGCGCTCGGTGAGCTCGGACCATTTCTGGTTGACCCCTTGGAGCTCCTCCTGCACCTGGCTGGTGGATGGGGAAACATCTCCAGGGCCAGTCAGGATGCTCTGAGCTGCCTGGTTGAGCTGCTCGTGCTGCTGTCGGCGAGCTTCGAATTCCTTCAGCATAAACTGGAACAGAAATAACATAAAAATGTTTGCATAAAACTGACAGCTCCGAGTACACACAGTCAAAACAAACCAGACCTCCAGGGGCTTTATCCAGCCCATGGAATCAGCAGGAACAGGCCCTGGGGTGGGACAGCAGTTGGGCTGGGTAGCCCAGGATTTACTGTGACCTTGGGAGTTAAAAAGCTGGGAGGGGTCTGCGACTCCAGGACTTTGCTCTCTCTCTTATTTGTCTTATAACGTAGCACAAACCACTTAGATGAGATGAAAATCTAATTATCTCCACTGGGGCTTTTTTGCTGCATGATGTGGCTGGTTACAGCCATGTTAGGATTTGGAAGCAGGAGGAATGGAAGGGCCAGGCTGGCAGGCAGAGGGGCAGCATTAGCAAGTCCTGCAGAACATCAGCACAGGCCTTGTTTAAAGCAATTTCACTCTCCAAGAGGGGCCAAGTGATTCACTGCTGAGTCAATCCAGCGCTGGAAGGGAGCTCAGCACTGCACCCTTTTCAAGTTACTCACAGTGGTTTGGGCTCAGCGGGGTTTGGAGGACTTGGAAGAGGAGCCACGAGGTCTCTGAACACTCACAGCAGGTCAGAGTGCTCACCAGACAAGCCCAACCTCCCACCTCCCTCCTGGGCCAGACGCTCTCCTCCATCCCGCGCCCACCACGAAGGCACCAAAAAAACCCCCTCTCACCTGCACCTGCTGCTTCTGAGCGTTCAGCATGTTGGGGTCGATGGACAGGGGGCCCAGCACGCTCATCATCAGCTCCTTCTCCATCAGCCAGGGCCTCAGCTGGGCCTCGGTGGCCTGGAACGTGGCCAGCTGGGTCGCCGACTCCTCCAGCTTCTGCTGCCGCGCGGCCGTGGCCTGGCTGGCCCTCTCCCACCTGCAGTCTGAAGCACCACCACCTCTGTTGGCCGTGCTCAAGCTCCTGGCCAGCCCACCCCACCACCACCAAGGTTGTTTTCCCCTCCTTGTGGTTTTCCCAATAGGAAATCTCTGGTTTCCAGTAAAACCAGCGTGGCTCTGTCCACTCTCCAGCTAAGAAGCCATTACTCAAATCTAGGGGCTACATGGTCTGGAAGCTCTGAGGAGAAAACCCTGAAAGCAGGATTTCTGTGCCCTAGTCACTGCTGCCATGACCTTGGGTGAGCCATCTCACATCCCTGGCCTGATAAATGAGGATACTCTCATGAGTGCCTGTCCTCACACAGCACACTCAGATCTCCTGCATGGAGTCAACACATTGCTGCTACTTCAAAGGAGGGAATCTCTGGGCTTCTTTTTGAACACACAGCCTTGTTTAGTCAACACTTAATTACCTAGGGTAGCCTCACTAATGACTAGAATTTTATATCAAGCAGTGAAGCTTTTAATCAAAACAATCAACCTGTGCTGCTAACACATTTCCCCTCCCCCCCCCATTTTTTTTTTAAAGAAGCAATTTAAGGAGGCAATCCTTTAAAATCCACATCCATCACAGAGATTTCATTAATCACGACAGTGCTCATCTCAGGAACACCTTCCACACCAGACAGCTCGGAGATAGGTTTGCTATTTACTGAATTTTAATTAGAAGTGACTCTGCTCTAGCGTGACTTTGGGATCGCCCCTCACTCCTGAGCCACGTCTAACATGATGTTTGGAGACAGAAGCCTCATTAATGCTTCAGGCACTTACTCAGGTCTTCCTGCATCTTCTTCCAGTTCGCTGCTTCTGGGGAATCTGGATATTTCTCCAGCAAGCCAGAAAGTGCTTCCTTTACCTTCTGGATCTTCCCAGAATTCTGTTCCAATTCAGCCAGAAATGCCTGGAAAATAATGATTTGAACTTCCTCAGATACAGGGCAGAAAAATCAAGGAGTAGGGACAAAAGCTGAAGCTGGATAATTTCTGTTCTTTGCTCTTTAGATAAATCAATTTTTTTAGCACTATTGTGAGCTAATGTGGCCACAAGGGCAGGGAAAGGCTGGGAATTGCTTTCCAGGAGAAGATGGAGTGACTCAGCAGCAAGGGCTCCAAATTATCTCTTTTTCCCTCAGCCTGACATCAACAGGTCTAAAAGCAAAGGTGAACTTTGGGCTGCTTCTCCATGAATCTGCCTGGAATTCACAGAATTCACAGAATGACCAGGTTGGAAAAGACCTTCAAGATCATCAAGTCCAACCCAGCCCTAACACCTCAACTAAACCCTGGCACCAAGTGCCACATCCAGTCTGTTTTTAAACACATCTAGGGATGGTGACTCCACCACCTCCCTGGGCAGGCCATTCCAGAACTTTTATCATCATTTCTGTAAAAAACTTTTTCCTAATATCCAACCTATATTTGGTGCAGCTTGAGACTGTGTCTGGGAATGCCCTTCTTTAACTCAGGGCAAACCCTTGGGGCTAATTCTGTGCAACAAAGCCCATCTCTGGGATCCTCTGGGAGATGCCCAGCAGAGGGGTGGAATGGGATGATCTTTAAGGGCCATTTTGTGATCCCATGATCCCAGAAAGTCGGGAAGAGCAGTCACCTTGTTGTGCTCAGCCTGGGCTCTCATCGTCTCCGTCTTGGTGGGCGAGGAGGAGGCATCCAGCTCGGACAGCACCCTTTCCTTGGACTCCAGCCACTTGAGCATGGAGCTGGCCTCCTCCTGCACCTCCTGCATCCTGTCCAGCATGGCTGAGAGCTGCTGCAGGCGCTCCTGCAGCGCTGCACCCAGCGCCTGGTACCGCCGGCTCACGTCCGACACGTCGCACTGGATCTCCGTCAGATCTGCGGCCAAAAACCAGCCCGGGGTCAGCACCACTGCCCCCCGTCCTCCACCTCACACCATCAGGTTCTAACCCAGCCCCAGGCAGCCACAGAGAGCTGAGATGAGGAGCAAGGCCACGCTCTGTCTGCCCGCCTGCGGAGCGACGTCGCATCATCCTCACCTCTCCTGCCACGGGGGATTTTCCACTTGTCCCCCCTATGCCCTTTGACAGTTTACAAACAAAGCTCTCTGTTGGTGAGCTTGATGCAAACTGAGCCCCCTTTTCATAAAGCCACTGCTAATACAAGGTTAAATTATTTGGCACCAAGACATGAAGCCATTTTTATGCACCTATTATCTCGTTGAACCGGCGAACTAACAGCAGATAACGGGCAGTAATTAAAATTGCTCTTCAAACTGGAGGGTTGGATGCTGTTATAATCCCACAGAACCAATAAATTTAATTGCAGGCCTTAAAATGATCTCCCATTTATCAGCTCCTAACACCACCTGATGAGGTGTCAGGGTGCTATCACTCCCCAGGGCTGCCCCTCTCCGTCCTTCAGCCCGACCTCCACCCTCCATGGCAGCAGCTGAGAATTCCCAACCCACTGCCAAGCTCATTTCCCTTCT
This sequence comes from Onychostruthus taczanowskii, assembly GCF_017590055.1. Taxonomy (NCBI): domain Eukaryota; kingdom Metazoa; phylum Chordata; class Aves; order Passeriformes; family Passeridae; genus Onychostruthus; species Onychostruthus taczanowskii. The sequence goes on from NW_024503235.1 coordinate 1,233,098, forward strand.
GCTGGGATGCTGGCAGTGTCACACTGAGGTTTGTATTCCCAGGGAATGGAAATGCCTGGATGAAAAAGGGACAGGGGCATGCATAGCTCAGTGGTGCTGACAGGGAGCTCACCTTTGCAGGTGTGGTATCCGTTCACGCTGCCTCCCGAGCCTCCTGGAGTGGGCAGAGTGGCACCTGGGCAGAGGGGACAGGGACAAGAGGGACAAGAGGGACAAGGCAGAAGTGTCAGGGATGCAGACAGTGAGTGATGAATGGCTGCTGCATGACAGGGACCACCAAGCACCGACGTGGTGCCTCCCCACCTGCCCAGCACTGGGCATTAATTTGGTTTGGAGTTCCTTTATCTCTCCTCCTCCTGTCCCCTCACTTTCCTGGAGCTGTTCCTGCCTTTCTGAAGCTTCTGGAGCTGGGAAGCTCTCCCAGCATCCCAACATCACCCAGAGAGCAGGGATAATGTGGCTCCTGCATGGGCTGCAATGCTGAGGACCACTGGCATCTCACCGTGCCTGGGAAGCTGCTACCCTGAGCATGATTTTGTGACTTATACCCAATAAAACTGCTGAATGCCTTCCCTGAAGGGATCAATTCCCCCATATCCTCCTTTTTTATGGGATGAAACTATTCAAACCAGCCCTGTGCTCATGCTGTCTTTGTCCAGAGATGCAGGATGCACCAGTGTCCCTTCTCTGGACACCAGATGTCATAACCAAAGGGAGATTCACATTTTCAGGCAAGTCTCTCTTTTCTAACCACACATTTTAAAGCTTTCATGGACATAAAGGGCTGCACCTTTGGTCACCCACAAGCCTCTCCTCACTTCTCCTGATGGTTTCCCTGAGAACTGTTCATGAACTTAATCCTAACAAACAAATCCAGACCGTGAATTCCCATAAATTCCCATCAGTGATGAGAGTCCAGGGACTTGTTCTCACAAGCTGGAAGACATCTTTGAGCTGGTTTCCAAATGAACCAGACATAATCTCATTGCTTCACAGACTTGAAGCCAAAAGGGAGACCAGTAAATCACATCTGACTATTGCAGCCCCAAATGTCATCCAGACGTGAAACCCAAATGCTGGAGGTTGATTAAAACACTCCAGCCCTCAGGAGGCTGTAGAACATCACCAGGAGAGAGCAGGAGCCACTTCCACGAGCTCCCCAGCTCTACCAGAGAGTGATATGTGCCCCCACAGCAAACACAGGGCAATTCAGAGCTCGTTAGGCTACAGTTAATTAAGCCAAGCCAGGATGATGCATTAAAGCAACGAGTGCCAGTGACTCAACCACTGGGCTGAGCCCCGTGATACTCAGATCACCACAGGCCCTCTGAATTTGGCTAAAAGGGGGAAATAACCCCATTTTTGGCTGAAGGCAGGCTCAGAGGAGATGCAGTGCTGACAGCAGAGTTGTCCTCAGGAGCTCTGGGCACAACTCACCTGCCTTGGGCGGGGTGTTGGGGGCCGTAATCTCCACGATCAGGTTCTCCAGGAGGGTCCCTCTGCGGCCAATCTCCTCCACCTGGGGCCCCTTCCCTTTCCATTCCTCCAGGAGATCCTGCTCAAAAGCCAAGTTTGGGATTGGAGGCCACACTTGCCCGGCCACAGCCCTGTCCCCTCTGTGGTGACACCAGGACACAGCACCCAGGGAACCAGCTGATGGCTGCTCTGGGGGAAGTGGGTGTGACACATCTATTTCTGCCAGGCAGGGGGGGAATCAAACAGCAAAAAAAAGCTCTTCCCAACTAATGGGTCTGTTGAAGGAAACCTTCTCCCTCCCACCACTCTGGGGACATCCCTCCTCCCCCTCCCTGAAGAGCCCAGCCTGGCTGAGCCCAGTCCTGGGTGCTGTGGGGTGTGAGGGCTGTGGGTGACTCAGCAGAGCTGCTCTGCCTCTGAGTCAAAGCCCAGCACATCCTGAATTGTCACATCCCTCTGCTGGAGCACAGCGGGGGCTCGGCTGACAGGAGGCCACCTTCCACATCTACCACAGGAAACGCTCAGAAAAAAACAAACCTGAGTGTGCTCAGGTCTCCCACTCATAAATCCTGCCCAGAGCAAGCACAGGGAGTGACAAGAAACCAGGCAGTGCCCAAGAAATCTGTCACACTGCTCCCTGCTCTGCAAGCCACTGGATGCATGCTGAGACCACCAGCAAGCCTCTGCTTCCAGGGATTTGTTTCACATTCCAGCATTTCAAGGCTTTCCCAGTTTGATTCCAGCCCCCTTGGCCCACCTGGATCTGCTGCCTGTGCTGCTGCAGCTCCTGGGTGCCCAGGGAGGTCTCAGCAGGTGGAATTTTGCCTTCACTCTCCCTCAGCCACTTCCTCATGGCACCAACCAGATTCCGAAACTCGTCCAGCTGCTCCTGGCAGGATGATGCATCCTTTTCTCTGGGAGTGAAAAGGTTTTGGAGAGTCAGAGCTCGTGCTCTGCCTTGTAATTACCCCCTCCTGAATGCAGCACGGTTGTGTCCCTAGGAGCCCTGTTTTTAATTATAATTATTATTATTATTATTATTAGATGTTGCCTGGGAACAGCACAAAATGGGGTGCACCCAGTGCCAGCTCCCTCCCTGCTGCTGACCCCCTCAAATCCTGGCTGGTGGCACTTTTGGGCACTCCAGTGGTGGCCAACAGCCACGGGACCACCACTGCCAGCCTGGCCAGGCTCTTTGTCCTGGGAAAAGCAATGTTTTTGGGAAGATAGGGCTCATTCATGCCGTGTCCCCCCAGGCAACTGCATCCTGGGGGAGCCCAGGCTGTGCCTCCCCTCCTCCCTGGCCACAGCTCCATCCCTTCAGCCCATCCTGGGGGACAAGGCAGCCCCTGGATGGGAGTCACGGGCCCCTCTGGCTTGTCCTTGCTGGCCACAGCTGTGAGCAGCCTGCACAGCTCTGAATTACTGGGGATTATTGGGAGTTTTCATCTGCTTTCCCCCACCACCTTCCCTGCACTCTGCTGCAGGGATTTTGGAGCTGCAGCCAGAGAGGTGTGGCTCCCAGGGATGCTGCTGCTCTGACCCTCCTCAAGCTCCCTTTTATCCCCATTTTCAGGGCACACCAGGAACAGGCTGCTCTGCTGTCACCTCCCAGCTCCCCAGTCCTCCCAGCACCCAGCAGGATGCTCTGGGATGGAGCTGTGGCACCCACACAGGAGCTGGGAAATGCAGAGCTCCTGCTCCTGCTGCAGCACCAGGAATTTTTCACAACGCCCCCAGCCAAGGCTTTTTTTAAAGCGTCAGCTGGAGCAGAGCTGCCTCAGGATCCTGGCGTGGGAGGAGGGCAGGAAGAGCTGGCTCCTGCCCCCCCTCCTTGGAAAGGAGATCTCCACAAGGCCTTGCTCAGACCACAAAGCCACCCTCATGCTCCCTTCCCTGGGACTCACCTGTCCTTTGCCACCTTTTGTAGCTGCAGGAAGTCTTTCTTCAGGCTCTGCAGCTTCTCCTGCTGCTGGGAGGAGCTGGGGGTGAAGCCACAGGAGCTCAGCTCCTCAGCCAGGTGCTCCAGGGTGGCCAGGTCCTCCTGGTGCTGCCTCATCTCCGAGTTCAGCTCCTGCCAAGAGCGAAGGGTGATGCTGACCATGTTCCCCAAGCAGCAGAGGGGATGAACTGGGCAGCCCCACGCCCTGCTGAGCTGGACAGACCCTCTGTGGGCAGTGCCACGTGTGGCAGCAGTGCCAAATGTTGGGCACAGCTCACTGCCACCTGCTCCTCCAGCTCAGCAAATACTTTGAGCAGCTGCAGGAGCAAACCCCACCTTCTCCAGTGCTGGTGACTGGGATGGGATGGGATGGGATGGGATGGGGGGCCCTAGAGCAAGACAAATCAACCCCTGCCACAGCACAGGAGTCTGGTTTTGTGTCATCTTCCAGCATTCCTGAGGCTGTGGATGAAGCACCCCCTGCAGCAGAACACTTGAGGTCCACAGCACCCCTGAAAGTCTCCAAGACAACCCTGAGCAACCTGGTCCAGGGGAAATTGTTCCTGTCCCTGAGAGGGCGCTTGGAATGAGATGATCTTTAAGGTCTTTTCCAAGCCAAACCATTCCAGGATTCTCTGGCTCTAAGACCTCCAAGCTCTCTGTCACTCCTGCACTGCCCTCACAGGGATATTTTGCTGTATTAACCCCATGGAGTCTTCAATTGGTAAAATCCTGCTACATTTGGACTGGATCCTAAAATACCCCATCTGAAAACCAGCCTGGCTCCTGGGAAATGCCACCCCCTTTTCCCACAGCTGGGAACAGCTGGATCCTGCCAGCCTGGACCTTTCCTCAGACACCTGGCGTAGGAGCATGCCCCTTGTTGACAGAGTGGCAAAACTATCTTGTGTCTCCTTAAAAAGGAAAGAAGCCCAGAAGTTTCTCTCATTGATTAGGTAAAAAGCCACCTCATAGGACCTCGGGGACTTCACTTCAAACTGAAGGGCAGCTGATTGGATAGAAGCCAAAAAGTCCCACCTGATCATTTGGGTAGAAAAAGAAGAGAACAAAGGAACTAAGGGCTTTTGTGAGGTGTTTTTACTAGGAGCAGATCTCTTGCACCTGGGTAATTTTTTTTCTGTTTATTATTTTACCTTTTATTAAACCCTTTTGTTTCCAACACTGCAGCAGAAGCCATCCCGCTTCTTTTATGCTTCCAAAAGCAGCTGAGCTACCTTGGGTGCATTGTTTCTTTGAGATCTTATAAGACCTGGCTCGAGGAAGACAATATAACAAGCTGGTGCAGGTGGAATCCTCCCCCAGGACTCACCTGGACGTGCTGGGAGAAGCGAGCGATGTCGCGGTCCGGCTGATTCCCGGACGCCAGCATCCGCGTCCTGCTCTCCGTGAACTGCTGCAGCTTCTCCCACAGCTGCTCGTACTGCTCCACCTTGGGCAGGAGGCCCTTGAGGGCGTCCTCCCTCTCCTGCTGCTGCTTATTATTTCTTTGAGATCTTATAAGCTGGTGCAGGTGGAATCCTCCCCCAGGACTCACCTGGACGTGCTGGGAGAAGCGAGCGATGTCGCGGTCCGGCTGATTCCCGGACGCCAGCATCCGCGTCCTGCTCTCCGTGAACTGCTGCAGCTTCTCCCACAGCTGCTCGTACTGCTCCACCTTGGGCAGGAGGCCCTTGAGGGCGTCCTCCCTCTCCTGCTGCTGCTGGCACAGCCTCCCGAAGTGCTCTGTCACCTGGGCCAGCTTGTCCTGCAGGGCAGAGGCGGCGGGGCTGTCGGCCGCCTCGGTGAAGCGTGTCACCATCTCCCGGGTGGCTTCCAGGCAGCTCCTCTGCCTGGCAATGTCCTGCTTCAGCTTCTGTGGGGAGCACAGGAGGAGAGGGAGGGCTTTTTAAGGAAGGTTCTTCAGCAGAACTAACTGGGCCGCCCTCGGGAGCGGCAGCAGGTGGTTTGACACAACAAGAGATGGGAAAAAATTGTTTCGTATCCCAGTTTTCCTTTCCTTTCTGACCTGCCCAACATGCTCTGCTTTTCCCTCTGTCTGAAATCTTGTTAGCAAATTAAAAAGGAGATTTTCAACAAGTCTGTGACCTTGCACAGTTTGCCCAGAGATGCTGGAGCTGCCCCACCCTTGGAAATGTCCAAGGCCAGATTGCAAAGGGCCCTGAGCAAGCTGGTCCAGTGGAAGGTGTCCCATGGCAGGGAGCTGGGATTAGATGGTCTTTAGGGTTTCCTGCCACCCAAACCATTCAGTGATTCTATGAAAATAAAAAGTTTCTGCTCATGTTCCTTTTTAGTGGTTTTTTTTTTGGTGCTTTCAGCACTCAGTAGTTAAACCCCACCAACCCCTGCATGGTGCAGGCACTGCTCTGGCGTTTTTGGGGTGAGGGAGCCGGGCCCAGCCTTACCACACTCGTGGCAAGCGAGTCCTGGATGGAGGCAGAGGAGAGCATGGCTGGCTGGTCCTTCTCCAGGCTCTTCTCAATCTCAGCCACGGACTGGAGGAGGCTCTCCAGGCTCTCCTGGACGCTCTGGGACTGAGCAATGGATTTCTGCAGCAGGTCCGAGCGCTCCGACATCTGCTGGGAGAGGCTCTGGAAGCGGCTCACGATGGCAGCTGCAGGGTTCAGCACAGAGGACACTCAGTGGCACAGAGCTCCAAGTGCTCAGAGAGCAGCCAGGGTCACCTTTGGCTCCCCCTAAAACTCTCAGTGATGACAAATCCCTGTCCCCACATTCAGCAGCGAGACAGGGGATGCAACACAAGTGGCCACATCCCTCCCCACATGCAAGCCCTGAGGAGGTTCTGCCACGTGATTACCCCCAAATTCCCCCAAAAAGTGACTTATCTTTGCCCCCTCTGGCTTGTTCCCACTCTCCCCAACCCTCCCTGCTAACGCTGGCAGCTGCTTTGCTCAGTACCTGTTGTTTCCTGAATGTGGCCGTGGTCTGGGGCTGGCTCCCCTTGGATGTCCAGCAGGGTCCGAGCTGCTTTCTGGAGCTTCTCCACTGGCACCTGGTGCTCAGCCAGGTCTCCCTGCAGTTGCTGTTTTCACACAAGACAAGCCAAAATCAGAGATGGGTCCCAGGCAGGACTGCCACACTCATGGAGCTCAGGGCTCCTTTCACACCCCCTTGAGGGATCCTCTGCACTTCATCACTAAATCGTTCAGAAATGATGGAAAAATCTACCCCCACACTGCAGGCAGAGCTGGATCAGAGGGTTTGGGCTGTCCCAGTGCTCTGGCACCTTCATGGGGGAGCAATGTCCCCCTCTATGTCCCTCTGGGGTGTCTGTGCCTGCAGCCCCTAAGCCCCCCAAGCACAAATTTGACCCACCTGGCTGCAGCACAGAACCTGCTACACCTGCAGGTGCACCTTTGCCCTCAACCAGCAAAAAAACCACCAAGAGGTCAAGTCTCCTCCCTGCTGCTGACTGCTCAGAGCAGCCAAATTCCCATCCAGGCTCCATCATTCCCCCAGAAAATCCCCCAGGTGTACCTTGGTGCTGGTGAGCTGCTTCTGCAGCATGGCCACATCTGAGGAAACCGTCTCTGAGAGCAGCTTCCCCAGGGCAGCTTCACTCTCCTGCAGCCACGTCCTGAGAGACTCTGCCACCTCCTGGAACTGCTGGTAGTGATCCAGCAAGGTGTTCAGGTGGGAGCCCAGCTTGGAGCACTGCAAAGGAGCAACGAGAGGTGACAGGGATGCACAAGAGCAATGCGTGGCAAAAGGCACAGGAATCAGCAAGAAAGAAAAAGCAATTAAAAAAAAATCAATCTTGCCACAGGCTAAATGAATTACCAGGGGTAACATGCTGACAAACAGCAAGACAAGGGTGTTGCCTAAGCCCTGAAGAAGACAATCCTTGTCCTACAACCTATAAATGTCCTGGAAGCTGGGACAAACATCCCTCTGCCATCCCTGCAAAGGAGGAAAGGAGCACCCAGCTCACAGCCCTTCCCATACCTTGGAGTGCAGCGTGGTGTACCTCTGCGTGGCATCCTCCAGCTTGCTCTTGACCACACTCCTGGACATCAACAGCTGGGATTCAGCATCCCCAGCATCCCCATCCAGAAACTTCTCCCCCGACATGGTGACGAAGCGCAGATCACCCTTGTGGGAGATCACATCCTCCGAGAAGCTGCCCTGCCGCCGCAGCAGCTGCCGGAGGGAGGCAGGGTCACCGTCCCCTTTGTACATCCCCTGCAGGTCTTGCTCTGCCTGCTCCAGCCAGGCCTGGAACTCTCCGTGGTCCTTCAGGAACTTCTGGAGCTCCTCCCGCAGGAGCTGCGCCCGTTTCAGCCGCGCCTCCGCGCGCGCCAGCGCCGCCGGGTACCGCTCCCGCAGCTCCGCCAGCTGCTCCTGCAGCCGCTCCCTCTCCTCCCCAGCCAGGCTGGGCCCCTGCTTGTCCAGGAAAGCCTGGGCTGCCTGCGTGGCCAGGATGATGTCCTGCTGCTGGGACAGCAGCTCCTGGTGCTGCGCCTGGAAGATGCAGGGATAAAGGTGAGGCTCGGCGCTGAGGTCCCCAGCAGCCGTGGATGGGACAGCTCTGGAAGGGCTCGAGGCCAGAGTGGAGCAGCCTGGTCTAGTGGGAGGTGGGAGTGGAACAGGATGGTCTTTAAGGTCCTTTCCAAACCAATTATTTTCGTGATTCTGTGACAAAGCACCAGCAGGGTGGGGAAAACTGGGAACGTCCCAGGTTGGGCTAGAGGAGTGCAGCGACCCCTTCTGTGGCCATCATGGGCACCTTCTGAGACCCTGATTACACCTTGTGGTGTAATCACACATCCTGCATCTCCTGCAGGAAGCTGGGCAGGGCCTTTCTGAGCTTCCCATGGAGAATCCCATGTTTCAGACTCATCTAACAGCAGGGACAGGGCAGGAGGCTTTGGGAGGGACAAGGTGTCAGTGCTGACCTTCAGCCTCTCGTACTGCTCGTCCAGGCTCTCAGCAGCACTGTCTGCTCCCACAGTGTGGCCATCAGGGACATCCCCAGTGCTTTTTCCTGCTTGTGTCCCTGTGCCTTGATGGACAGGGTGGGGTCTGTACTCTGGGAGCCCTCCCTTCTGCTCCAGCGATGCCACCCAGCTCAAAAGGGAATCGATCTTATTGCTGTTCTCCTCCAGCTCTTTGGCAGCTTTCACCTGAAAGCACAAAGGCTCCAGATAAGAATGGCCCAGTTCTTGCATGTTCAGCAAACTGCTGCACGGGGGAGGGAGACAAAAATCAGCAGAAGGCAAAAAAAAAACCAAAAAACCCAAGGAGTTTCCCAGCCTCAGCAAATGCTGAGACACCTCCAGACCCTTTGTGGCTCTCTGAAAGGTGCAGAAAAGCTGTGAAAAAACTCAGCCTTGCTGCTACATTGAATTTCTCATCCTCACACAACCCAGGGCCCTCACTCCAAAATGGCTGGGATGTGATTGACAATCCTCATCCATCAGGGGTCACCCCAAAGGCAGAGTAAGGGACCTTTTCCTCCCCCATTCCCTCCACAACCAGCTCATCCCAAAGCATTTCAAGACAGAAATATCTGGGGGAAACCTTGCCCAGGGAATATCCAGGAAGGAACCACAAATTGCTCTGTGCTGCATCACCCAGATGGGCTTCCAGGACCTCACAGTCCTCCTCAAGCAAAGCTGGAGGCTCCACAGCTCCTGGCACGTTACCTTCTCAGTCTGCTGCTGCACTGCAGCACTCACAGCACTCTCCAGCTCCTTCTGGGCCACCTCTGTCCTCTCCTGCAGGGACTGGTACTGCTCCTTGGCACGCTGCAGGTCCTGCTGCAGTGCTGCCAGCTCCCCAGGCTCCAGCTTGGCCTTGTTCTCCTCCAAAAACTGCTCTGTGCTCTTCAGGACACCAGCAAAGGAGGCGGCTCTGCTGTGCATGCTCCTCTGCAGCTCCTGGGTGGATGAAGCCGTGAGGCTCTGGCCACTCCTGAGGTGAAACCTCTCCACCCCTGCCCCCCCAAATTTCAAATATCACCGACCTTTACGTCGCTTTGCCTCTGCTGCAAGGCAGACAGGTCCCCTTCTGCTCTCTGCTGCTCTGCCAGGGTGTTCTCTGCCTGGCCCAGCCAGCGGCTCAGCTCAGCCAGGCTCTGTGCCCGGGCTGCCTGCTGCTCCTGCAGCGTCTGTGGGCACAGCAAAGGGGACAGGGGACAGTCAGTACCAGCCCTGCACCTCCTCTCCTGCTGCTGAAAGGCAAGGTGAGGTTACAGCTTGCAGCTCCTGGAGGGGAGGATGCAGCACAGAAAACTTTGGTGGCTCTCCAGGTGCTCCCTGTCCGGCAGCAGGTGCCACGTCCCTGCTGAGCTGGTGGCACCTCTGTCACCACTGGAGGTTTCTCTCTGAGGAGCCTGCAAGATGGAGCTGCACTGCTCTCCCAGGAAAACTCAGCCAAGAGTTTCTGTGCCTTTTCCATTCCACCTTACAGACATTAAAACAGCAGCAGAAACTCACGGAATGAGAGGCAACAACGACCTGGGACAGGCAGCGCCACTGTGGAGCCCCAGACAACCCCAAATAAGGGTTTTTTTTTACTGATTTGGGGCTGGAAAGGGAGCCCTGGAGAGGGAAAGTGTTTCTGTAGCTGATCCAGCTCCTCTTTTTGCTGACAGAGCACAACACAGAAGCGCCTGTTCGAGCAATTGAGCATGATGTGACCTGAGAGTCCCTGTGACACCCCTGTCCCCCTCTGCCAGGGGGGTTAAAAGGTTTTTGAGTTTTTCACTGGGCATTTCAGCAAGGTGATGTACAAACTTGTGCAAAACACTGTGCCTGTTTCTCCCAGTCACAAGATAAAACAACAGAAGCAAATTGAAAGAGCCTTCTTAAGAGCTCTTCAGCTGCAAAGCGAGTTCTTCCTGGGTTAGGATGGGCGCACACTCAATCTGAAAAGGCAAAGCAAACTGGTTAATACACACACACACTCCAGAGAGGACAGGCAAGAGTTACAGAGAGCAATTGTTAATAAAAAAACCACATTAATCCTGTCTTGGATGAGAGGATCCATGCAGCGGTGGGTGCTGCAGCAGTGCAGCAGAGATCTGAGGACTTGTTTTTGTCCTTGCCAGCTGTTTCCCTGGGACAGCAATGCCTGATGTGTGCAGTGCAAATAGGACACTGGGTGTCTGTGGTGGCCCCTCTACACAGGGATTTTGGGGGGGATTACAGGGTTTATTCCACCCAGCCCCAAAAAATTCCGTATCTAGCAGAGAACTGCTACCCAGGCCTCGGCAGGGCTCCGTATTTTGGGAGCAAAAGCAACCTTCTGCCTGGTAGGAAGAAGAAAGACTTTTAGAGGAAGCTCATGATGTGCAGTGAGAACTCCTGAACTGGGAGTGGCATGCAGGGGAAATCCCAAATTGGAGGTGCCTCAGCTGCTGTTCCTGCGGCTGGGAAGCGCTTCGGCGAGCAAAGGAGGAGATGTCTCACAACCTTCACCTGCTCCGTCTGCTCCACTTGCTGGAGACAGAGCTGCAGCACCTCCACCCGCGCTGTCACACGCTCTGACAGGTCCCTGAAGGCTTTCTGCAGCTCATTGAGCAGCCTCAGCAGCTGCCTGCTCTGCTGGGGGGTTAAATCCTGGGCGTGCTCCGAGATGAGGAACTGGATGTCAAAGGCAGTGGCGTCCAGCTCAGCCTTGGTGTCAGCAAGGGGCTCCTTCAGCTCCTGAATGGGAGAGAAAAGCAGCTAAAATGATCCTGCAGCCAGGGCTGTGTTGCACTGCTTCCCTCCTGCTGGTGCCACATGAAATATATTCCAGGAACACCAAACTCTCCCAGAACAGCACTCAGCATGGAGGTGAGAGCATCACCGGGATTTTCCAACTTCCCTCTGCACCAGGTGCTGGAGGCACCTCACCAAGAGGTTTCTTGGATGTGTGTAGGGCTGCACTTGGGTCTGAGGAATGACCCAGACCTGGCCCCAGTGACTCCATGCGCCACCACCAGCTCTCAAAGCCTTCAATCCCCTGATTTCCATGCCAAGATGTCACCACCAAGCTTGGAAATAATCTTTATTGCTAGAAGATGGATGAGGAGACTGGGCTCCTCATACAGGTGATGGAGCAGAGGATCCTGGATGACAGGAATCTCCCCAGGTCACTCAGCCACCACCACACCCCTGCACAGGAGCATGTTCAACAACCAAACCAGGCTGTGCATTATGGAAACAAACGACTTTGGAGAACACCCAACACAGCAGCTCCAGCTGCGGCACGAGCTAAGGCCAAACCCTTGGTAGGCTCTGGGACAGAAGCAGGATTAAAAGCTTCTCCTCTGTGCAGAGGGCAGCAAGTTCATCAGCCTGCAGGATTAGGGGCATTGCCATGGTTACCTTGTAGTGCTGCAGGCAGCGACTCAAGCTGCTGGCATCGCTGGCCTGCTGGAAATCGCTGTCATCCAGAGACTCCGTGGTGCCAGACACCCAGCTCAGCAGCTCCTGCAGCTTGCCCTCAAGAGTCTCGTGATGGGCCAGGATTTTAGCCTTAAAAGCAGAAATTCGTCATTTAAAGGAGGTATTTTAGGAAGTTTGTGGGGCAGCAGGGGGCAGTTGCCAGCTCTACCTTTTCGGCTTCTGCCGCCCCACGAAGGTTTTGCAGCCGGGACTGCAGGACTTCACTCGCAGAGCTCAGAGACTTCTGGAGGTTCTTGGCATCCTTCTCCAAAGCCTTCAGTAACTGCTCAGGGACTTCTTCAGGAGGGTTGGCCACAATCCTCTGCACAGCATCCAGCTCCTGATTCACTGGGAAGCTCAGCTCCTGCAGCTCAGAGCCCAGAGCCTGAGACAAAGACAGCATCGTTACGTCTACGACAGCGTGACCTCACCTCCCTGCTGCCAAAACCCAGCAGGGCTTTTGGAGAGGCAGCTCCAAACACTCAGTCGAGAAAAATTCATCCCACCCTCCAGCCCTGCTCAGCTGCCAGTGCCTCTCCTGCCTTTCTCCAGGCTGTAAAATTCATGTCAGCCAAGCTCAGGCTGTTGTCTGGGCAGGGTGGATGGATCAGGAGGGATGAGGTTTGATATAAAAGCCTGTTAAACCTGAGACAAAACTCCCAGAAGCAGGGAGGGGTGCAAGGCTTGTGCAGGAAGCTGGGGAGAGGGGTAAAAAGCTCTGTCTAACACCAGCCAAGCCTCACCCAGCCTCACTCACCTCTGCTTGCTGCCTCAGGTCCTGCAGGGCTGCCAAATTCTGCTCTGCTGGCTGCACGCGTTTGATTCTCATCTCGATGTCTCGGAGCATGGAGAGATAAGAAATCAGCCTCTGGTCATGCTCCAGACACATCTTCTTGCTGAACTTGATCTGCAGAATCAGACAGGAAATCAAAGCTTCAAACTTAGGCAGAAAAGGAGACAAAGTATTATGTAAAATTATTTTTTTTTTTCTAAAGGAGAAATTTGTTAATAATGTTCCCGCTCATGGACTTGCCACTTGCCAGCCTTATCTACAAGATTTACTACAGGAGAAATAAAACACACGGTTCTTTTTCCAACATAAGCTTATAAATGGCAAGAGATCTCTTGGAGCTGCAGCAAAAGTGCCAAAAAAAGAGAATTCCACTTGTTAGTCATTTAGCAGTAATGCTCCAGCAAAAGGAGCCACAACTCAGCCCTGAGTGTTTCCAGTTGTACATCACCAGCTCCTTTGCCAAACCCACTGCAGCTGATACTGCAACATCCACTCCTCATGCTTCAGCTGCCCTCTGTGCCGAGGATCTCAGACAGATTTAGCACCAAACATCCACAAAGAGCTCAGAAAAACTGCCTAAATAGCAAAAATATTCACTGACCTGGGCTGGCCTCGTGGACTCCCTCGAGGTCTCCAGCAGCTCCCCCTCCACGATCACAGGTAAGAGCAAACCCCGATCACCTGGACCTGGCTGCTTGCTCCTCTCCTGGGGGGGTTCTTCTTGGCATTTTGGGGGAGCAGGGGCACCTCCTTGCTCTGCTCTGAGCTCAGCTCTTTGCTCATGCTGCTTCTCCTCTCCAAGTTCTGCGGAGGTTTCCTGAATTTCTGCGGGTTCCTCTCTGATAATTAAGTCAAGGGGCAGCTCCTGTGCCACGGGGGCTGTGCTGGGCACATCCTGGGTGGTTTCCACCCTGATGTCTTCCTGAGCCATCCTTTCCTCCAGACTCAGGGCCACCAAGGAATCCTGACCATCCTTGGTCCCAGCTTTCACCACCTCTCGAGCTTCCCCGTGCTTGGGGGGCACAGGGAACACCTGATCCTCTCTGGAGGTTTCTCTGTCCTTCCCAGGAATTGTTTTCTTTCCTCTTCCACCCTTGTGCTTGGCTGTGTCTTGTGCCAGCCCAGCAGCAGCCTCAGTGCTGGATTCATGTTTTGGCTCCCTGGAGACAAAGTGCTCCTCCTCACCCTTTTTCCTTGGAATTTCATGGGAAACCAGAGAAGGAAGGAGCTGCTTCTCTGCAGGTTTCTCTGGCTGAGCGCTGTCTCCTGGAATGCTGCCCTGCTTTGCTTTCTTTTTCTTGCTTTTCTTTTTCTGGGTAGGTTTCAGCTCAGTTTCACTTGTTTTTTCCTGATCAATGGCACCTTCTGTGCCAGAGGTTTCTCTTTCTGTGTGTTTCACAGCTTTTTCCCCTGCAAGCTCATCTCCCACAGGAACTCCAACCTCAGGGGGCTCTCCCATCCCTCCCTTCCCTGGGCCCACACTGACAGATTCCCTCGGGGCTGCTGGTGTCTCCTGGACCACTCTGGTCACTCTCTCTCCTTGCCCAGAAGTCACCACTGCACCTTCTCCACCTGCCACAACTCCCTCTGCACTTACAGACTCTCTCCTCCTCCTCCTCTCCTCAGCATCCTCCTCCTTGTAAAGCACCTCTGTGCCCAAGAACAGCTGCTCCTTCTCCAAGCCCAGTCTCTCTATTTTCTCTGTCCCTCCATCCACTTCTTCCCTCGTTTCCCTGCCCTGGGCTGCTCTCACCTGGGAGCTGCCTTTTGGGATCCCTTTTTCCACAGCCCCTGCCACCACTGCCTCTTCAGGGAGAGACACTGTCCCCAGCACTGAGGGGTGCTCTGGGGTCACCTCAGCCTTTGCCTGGGGGTGATGATGATGATGATGTTCCTCTTGGGGATGGACAGCACCCTCTGAAGCTTCCTGGGGTTTTAATTTCCTTTCAGTCCGTGCTTTGGGGGATTTCTCAGCGGCAGCAGCTGCACTCTGAGCTGTGTCAACAGCTTCAGCTTGAGCTTTGGGCTCAGCACCATCAGACCTGGCAGATCTGGCAGGGAGGATGACACCCTCTTTTGGAGATAGTTTTTCCATTTTTTCCCGCAAAAGTTGCACTTTTTCTACTTTGAAGACCTCAGAACCAACTTTCTCTTCGGATATTTGCACATCCCGAAGACCAGCAGCTAATTTTTGGCTAATCAGTCCTTTTCCAACAGCTTCCTTCACAGTCAATCTTTTCCCACCAGGGGCATCAACAATTCCCCCAGCCCTGATCTGGTTGGTGGCGATGACTTTGGCCATGGCCTCATCCAGCATCCCCTGCTCCACAGCTGCCCTCAGGGACAGCCTCTGGCTGACAGTGCCCTCCACCACCCCTCCAGAGTCTGCCTGTGCCTGCAGCAGCCTCAGGGTGGGCAGGGGGTCCACCTTCCCCAGCCTCACTGCCTCAGCACATGGCAGCTTGGCCCCTGTCACCTCATCCCTGACTGCCTGGAAGGGATGGACCTCCAGGTACCTCTGGCCGGATTCAATATCGATTTTACACTTCTTCAGGAACTCTGAGTAGGGAACAATCTTGCAGGTCTCGGGGTCTACAATTCCTTCTGTCATTTCTGAAGATGACAGGACTTTCTGCACCACCTGCTGGGGCACCAAGCCCTCCTGCACTGCCTGGCTCAGTGCCAGTCGCTGGCCAGAAGCTGGATCGAGAACGGTTCCGCTCTCAGCCTGGATTTCCTGCACTTTCCTCTGGAATTCTGGGCTAACGAGCCCCAGCGACACTGCCTGGGGCAAGGTCAGCTTCTCCTTTGTGGCTGGATGGACAAAGTCCTGCAGGACCACACTTTCAGCTTTCCTGAGCTCCTTGCACAGATCTGGATTGATCAAACCGTGTTTCATGGCGTTGTCCACTGAAAGCCTCATCCCGGACACGTGATGGATGATTCCTCCCTCAGCAACCTGCTTGGTCAAGAGCTGAAAAGCTTTTTCCTTCTCCAGGAGCCCCTTTTCAACAGACTCTGCCACAGTCAGAGGCCGTTTGCTTTCAGGATCCACAATCCCACTGGTCTCAGCCTGTAAATTAATGAGTTTCTGCCTGGTGACCTCATCAGTGCCTTTCCCCTTGGAAGCCTTCTCCAGCTTCACCAGCTCTGTCTGACTGGTTGGCTCTATGAGGCCCAGGTTTGAAGCCAAAGTCACTGACACTTTTTTGCCACGTTTCAAGTCAACAATCCCCCCTGTAACCACCTGCCCTTCCAAGATCCTCATCGCTGTCTCCTTGTCCAGAAGGCCAACAGCAGCAGCATCCTTGATGGAGTAGACAAAGTTGTTGCCTGGGTCAAGGACACCACTTATGGCTCTGTCAGACGTGAGGACCTTCTGGAGCAGCTTCTCATCCATCAGACCTTCTTCAATCACGTCCTCAGTGGTCAAGGGCTCACACACCTGAGAGTCAAAGAAGCCACTGAACATCTTCATCCTCTCCATGAGTTTCACAGCTGTGTGGCCAGACACCACCCCAGAGGCCACTGCCTCGTCCAGCAGCAGGGTCCTGCCTGTCTGCTCGTGGGTGATGCCACCCTTTTGGAGCTGCATCAGGAGCTTTTCCAAAGTGTCCTCTGCTTCCTCAGGGGCTGGCAGGGATGGTTCCTCATGTTCCTCCATGTCCTCATCACCCAACACTTCTTCCTGCTCTCCTTCTTCCACTTTCAACACAGTTTCCACGTCCTTGCTTTGTGTCTCTGCTGGTGCTGCCTCCCCACGTGCAGGGAGCTCAACCTCCTCTCCTCCCAGCAAACCATTTTCAACTGCTCCCTCCTTTAGCAAATGAACCTCTCTCACATCTTCTGCCTCTCCTTCAGGTTCCCTCACACCCTGAGACCTCTCTGCCACGATTTTCAGTCTGTCTCTACTTTCTGGAGCACCCATTTTTATGCAGATTTCACTTTTCACAACCACTGCCCCACTTTCCAATGCCCTCTTCTGATATTCAGGACCTTCCACTCCATCTGCTGCAGGAGGCTTGGACTCTTCTTCTGCCTCAATCATCATTTCCTCTGTTTCTCTGATTAATCCACTACCCAGGTCACTGGGAGGCTCTGGCATCAATAATTTTACCTCATGTTTATCCTTGGTTGTAAAAGTGACCTGTTCTTTTCCAAATTCAGCATCAGTTTCACTCCTCATGGTCTCCAGTTCAGTGGAAATCTGCTCCTGCTCTTCCACATGCAGGAAATCCTCTGCATCCTCCAAGGGGAGACTTTCAGGTCCCACCACCACCTCCCCATTCTCCAAAGCAGCTCTGGGTGGTAGGATCTTATCACTTTCATCTTTTGAAGGAGCAAATTGAAGCTGAAGCTGCTGCAAAGCCAAACCATTGCAAGGTTCACTTTCAAGAGCTGCCTCTGTCTCCTCAAAGCCTTCCAACACCTGTGCACGGGATCCGTTTTCTTGGCTTTGGATGAGAGCTTTAGTGACATTGTTCAACTCTGCATCCACTAACAGCACCTTGTGGCCATCGTGGATGTTGATGTAGCTGTGGGTCATCAAGTGGAACATCAGCCTTTCATCATCACCCCCTAGCACAGGCTCCTCCTGACCTGTGGGGCTCCTTCCAGGGGAGCTCCTGCTTGGAGATCCAGGGAGCTGCACGCTGGCCAGGACATCAGGCATGGCTGTTGATTCCAGCTTCTTCACCACCTCTCTCTCCAGGATGCCCTGCTCCACTGCCTTCTGCCAGGACACCACCTCTGTGTTTCCTGGGATAAAAACAGCCTGAAGGAGCTGCCTCTTGCTGAGAGCCTCCTCAATCAGCTCCGGGGAGAGGATCCCCTGCTCCAAAGCGTCTGCAACAGGGATGATCTCCCCTGTCTCTGGCCACAGCAGCCCCATGAAGGACCACAGGGATTCCAGGACCAGCAGTGCCATCTTTGGAGCTACCAAACCCTTCCTGAGGGCTTCATCCATGGTCAGCCTCTCCCCCGTGGTGGTGTCCACGATCCCACCCGTCTGGAGCTGCCGGAGCAGAAGCGTGCAGGCCAAATCCTGGTCAACCAAATTATGCCTGACAGCCTCCCCCAAGGTCAGCCTGTGTCCTGTCCTGGGGTCAACAATGCCACCAGCAAAAAGGTGAGCTTCCAGCAACCTGACGGTCACCTGCCTGTCTATCAGCCCCTCCTGGACTGCACGGAAGATGCTGACCTCCCTGCCTGACCTCAAGCTCACCATCCCACCTGCCAGCTGCCTGACTGGGAGCAGCCTCAGCCCGGTCTCTTGGTGGATGATGCACCTGTCCAGGAGCTCAGGCAGACTGATCTTCTCAGCAGTGTTGGGGTCAATCAAGTCCTTGCCACCTTCCAGGTGAGACAGGAGCCTGGAGTGAAGTTGGGGGGGAAGGAGACTTTCTTGCACTGCTGTCTCCATGCTGATTCTGCCCTGCTGGAATTTAAAGCCCCCAGTGATGAGCTCAACCTCAAGAATCTTCAGCCCAATGCTCTCACTGATCCTCCCCTCTTCTATGGCAGCAACGACGGGGAGGAGCTGCCTCCCTTCACATCTGACTTCTTTCACCTGCTGGAGAGCATCCTTCAATTCCTGCAGCACCTGGAATGCCCTGAGATCAATGATGTTTCTTGCCAGAGCTTTCTCCAAGGAGAGTTTCTCACTGGTCTCTGGGACAACTAAGTCAGAGGAGATCACCTGGGCCTCCAGGAGGACCAGGCCTGTGTCCTGATCTATAAGACCTCTCTGCATGGCACCAAAGACAGGGAATATTTCTACTGTGCCAAGATCGATCACTCCTGCCACGGCTCCGCTGCCCTGGAACAGAAAGAGAAGGAAAAGAATTAAACCAAAATCCAGCATTTCCAGCACTCATTGCATGAGTTTTAGGGAGGCCTCAGTTAAAAAAAAAAAAAACAAACAAAAACAACAAAACAAAACAAACTAAAAATCCCCAAACAGGCTAGAAAGTCCTAAAGTGTTTGAAATCTAGTCCATCACCAGGGCAGCACCAAGATGCTTCCAATATCCACCAGCAGTAATGCAGCAAAGCAGCAAGCACCAAAACTCAGACTCATTCCTAATGCTCCACAGAAAAGAGGGCAGGAAACCAACAAGCACAACAAAGCCCTTCAACAACTCCAGCTTTAAAAAGTAAAGACAACACAAATCCCACTGTGCACTCACGGGGAAGAAAACCCCCCAAAACCACCCACTTTGGGGTAAAGAGGAACCTTCCCCAGCACAGCCTCCATGCTGATTCCTGCCATGCTGAAAATCCTGCACTTCCCAAGCAAATCCCAAGTGCCAGGATGGGTGGGGAGCACCACAGAGCCCTGTGCCATGGAGCAGCTCCCAGCCATGCAGCAGGGCAGGAGCAGGACAGCTCCCCAGGCATGACCATGGCCCTGCTCTGCCCACTCCAGCACCTCCAAGATGCTCCTCAGACAGGGCCAGGGGAGAAATGGAACAAGCTGGAGGTTCCAGCATGAGAACAGTGACAGACCAACTACTGTGGTGCTTTTTGGAGGGGCTTTTCTTGCTGCTATCCCCACAGGGAGGGTGATAATTTAGGTGATAAAGTGTCTTTGCTCAAAGGCTCTTTGGACGTTTGGGTTTCTCCCAGTGCCTTTGGCTGGGTATAAGGCTGGCCCAAGCACTCCAAGATTTTTGTGGGGATAACAAGGAGGGAACCAGGACCATGGAATGAATTCCTTTTGCATCCCAACACCCTGCTGTGGGGACAGGAAGAACCTTCTGGGACAAGCTAAGCTCTCCATGACCATCACCAGACCCTGACGTGCATACTCAGAGATGAACAAGCCTTGGAAAGACAGAAAAGAGGGAAAGGGTGGGGAAACAAAAGAGAAAGATAAAAAAAGGAAATGGATGGGAGGGAGGGGAGTAAAAGGCTTTTACTTACCGACTTGCAGGGTGTGCCTTGAGCAGTTAAAGACAGAGCCTTATGGAGCAGTTCAGCCGTATCACACACAGTGTAAAGCTTGGGGTTAGCGTCCAGCATGCGACTGTTTTGTTTTGCAAAAAGAACCCCACACACAGGTCCGTCCTCTTTCCCTTTTGTGTGTTTTGTTTGTTTAAATCCCAGGGGGGTTAGTTAAACTTGTAAGCAAGGATGTCAGTTAATCTTAAAAACAGTTGACATGAAACACAAACCATACAGGGACACATCATGCTCAATTTAGCGCGTTCTGCTTCGCTTTTTTTTTGGTCTTTTGTAACTTCTTTCTGACAGTTGGATGTTTCCAGCAAGCAAATGTTAAAGAGTTCTTCATGCTCCCTCTACAGTGAAGCAGCAGCTCCGCAGCAGAGCCGCAGGGATGGTTCTGCAGATGGGGATTTAAGGTGAGGCCCCACTGCCATCTCTTGTTTTGTTGTGTGGGCTTCACTGAGTCTGTGAGTGAAAACTGTTCCAGCCCCAAAGCAGCCTCGTGCTGTACCTAAACAGCTTGACAAGCCCTGGAGAAGAGTTTTGCTTTAAAATAATTTTCCTGACCAAAAGGGAGGAAAAGGGAAAAGAAAAAAAGCATCCATTCCACAGGGAGGCTGCACCAAATCTGTGACAGTTTAACAAAATGATTTGTTCACCTTTCTGCTGCCAGCACAAGGGCTAAAGGGCTTGCAATAAAATAAATAATTTCCTGCTCTGAAACACCTGGAATGTGCTGCAAAGTCCAGTTTGGAGCAAAACACTGCGTGTTTAGGTGAAAGCTGGACAGGCAGATCTCAAAAAAAAGCAGCTCTGCCACCTTCTCCCCTTGAGTGGCTTGAACAGGGCTTCACTCACAGACCTAAGAGCCAAAACCTGCGTCTCACAGCCAGATGTGAGCGGGCTGTTGCTTCAGGGTACAGGGAGCCAGCAAGCAAACACACAAAAATATCCATTGACACATGAATATACACTTAGAGAACACGCACACGTAAATCTGCGAATGACAGCTGTAACAGAGGCAATAAGGATGCGCTTCCAGCCCTCCCTACAAGGATGGGACCTGGTGGATGTGAACAGGGAACAGGTTCTGAAGGTCCCCCAGGTCAGCTGAGGGGCTGGATAATGTAATTAATTGCCTTTCCCAAGGAAGAGCTGCTTGGTTCAGCCACTGCTGAGAAAAACCCTCAGCCAGACCCTGAGGCCACATGAGTCCCACCTTCCTGCACCCTGGCAGCCTGTGGGGCTGAGCCCTCTGAGCTTCCAGCCCTCAGAGGACACAGATTTCCTCAAGGGGACATTTCCAGGGCAGAATTCCACCTGCCACCCTCGCTCACCAAGCACGACCGAGCCTCGTGCAGAGGGCAGAGCCCTGATGGCAACCAAAGGACAACTCTCCCACGGAGCTGGAAGGCAGCAGGAAAACAGCTCCTGCTTGGCCTCCAGGCACCACCAGATGCTTTTTGGGTGACCATGAATAGGAGAGAAGGGAGGGCAACCACGTGCAAGAGGCTGTGAGTGGCCAGTGGCCAGGAGACACACGACAAAATGGAACCTTTTCCACAGCCTGAGGAGGGCAGGTGAGGAGGGAACAGGGCTGAGCAGGCAGCACTACCTTGTGCTCTGTCTCCTGAGCCAGCTGGCTCTGCAGCTGCTGGAGCTGCTCCGTGGAGTTGCTGCAGAGAGCCTGGTAGGTTTCCTTGAGAGCACCAATCTGAGCAGAAATCTGGTCCTTTTCTGGTTGGGAAAGCCTGAAAGGGGAAGGGGGAATATCTCAGGATACTGTCCAAACCAGCTCCACAGAATACCACATCCTTCCAAGCACAGGAAAAAGCCAAATCCACCATGAGTCCTTTCCTCTCCCTGCCCTGCTCAGCTGAAACCTGCCAGGATAACTGAGCAAAGGCTGGCCTGCATTGTAACAATCAAATCCCCAAATATATGGGGCTGCACCTCAACTAAAGAGGATTAATATTGTCCTACAGCACAAATGGGTTGCACATTTCACAGATCTCATTGCAGACAATAAAGAAGACAACTGTTGGGTGCAGCTCGTTGTTTTTAACTGGAGTCAGGCACTGGATCCCACGGATCCACCAGCTCTAAGGAATCTCATTTCCAGCCCCTGTTCTCTCCCTGGTCACACTCACTTGTGGCTGTGTTTTGCCAGGAAGATTTGGGAAGTTTTGATGGCCTCAGACACCTGCTCCTTCTTCGCAGTCAGCTCCTCGTTCAGGGCCTGGGAAAAAAAATAAAAAAGAAAGCAAGCAGCTTAATGCAGCTGTGAAAAAAAAATTTTGATGGCCTCAGACACCTGCTCCTTCTTCGCAGTCAGCTCATTCAGGGCCTGGGGAAAAAAAAAATAAAAAAGAAAGCAAGCAGCTTAATGCAGCTGTGAAAAAAAAAGAGCAGAAGTCAAACCTCAGGGTCTGGTGCCAGCCCTGCTTTACCTGCTGCTCTGAGATGGATTTCTCAAGGTCTCCCAGCTCTCTGCTCCCAGCAGCAGCTGCCCTGCCCTGCACACTCTGCTTCAAGCCCAGGGCCCAGCCCAGGAGCTCCTTCACCTTGTCCACGTGCTCCTGCTTCTCCTCCTCCACCACTTTCTGCAAACAGAGGGAGAAGGAGGAAGACAACCGCGTCAGAAGGGATCTCCAAAGGGAGAGCAGCGCCCAGGACGTGCCCTCAGCACGGAGCAGCATCCTCGGGGACGGAGGGGACGTGGGGACAGGGCCAGGTGTGTCCCACCCCCTCACCTCCTCCTCCTCCAGCCGCCGCAGCGCGTCGCTGATGTACTTCACATGCTGGGTGGTCAGAGTCACCAGGGCTGTGTAGCGAGTCCTCAAATCCATGAACTGCCAAGGGGGAAAACAAGAGGGGGAAAAAAAGAGGTCCCTCAGTCCTGCTGGCAGATCCAGACTGTCACCCTGCACAGTACATGACATGGATGAGGCACCTCTGGCTCGGGAACCCCCCACAAGGCAGCTGGCAGAGCCGGGATGGCACCAATGGAAGGCAGCAAGTCTGCTGGGGAGGGTGGTGGCCACACAAGGCATGCTGCACGACACCGGGGCGGATGCTCCACTCTTACAGAGGGCTACCAGGACCTTTCATATCCACACAGAGCAGACAGGACCTCGGGTCCCTAAAAAGGTTCTCATCCCCAAAGATGCACACACAGCAACACTGCATGGTGCTCTGGTTATTTACCTCGCAAGGCTGAAGGGCTGAGCCGACCCTGCTGGATTTGACCCAGGGGTTCCCAGGAGTCAAGGTATGGCATACCTGGTGCTTAGGGCACTAAGCCATCCTCTCTGGCTATTGGAAAAAACAGCGAGGGTGGAAACTTTATTCATACAAGAGAGTTCAGCAGGAAGGAGCTCATTTCACAGAGGCTGCTGGGTGGTTTTGCTGGGCGTGGAAGAACCCCCTGAAATTTCCCCCTGCTGAGCTGAGGTGGGTTCCTACCTCCTGGGTGATGGCATCTGAGGAGGAGAGCATCCGCCGGCGCTTCATGGGCGACTTCTGCTGCGACTCCACAAAGGCCCTGTAGGTCATCAGCTGCAGCTCATAGTCCTGGAAAGGTGGGGAGACGTGGGGCTTGTGAGATCTGCAAGCTCTGCCAGGGCTGCTCCTGCCCTGCCCAGCCCAACCAGGAGCTGTACCTTGACGGCAGCCGAGTACTGCTGGGAGAATTTCTGACACTGGTCCAGCTTGGCTTGGTTTTTCTCAATTTCTGCAGCCAAAGCCTTCAAGGGAATTCAAAGTAAAAATGGTTGTCAGGACAGGTTGGCTGAGTTGTTGCCCAGAGAAGCTGTGGATGCCCCAACCCTGGAAGTGTTCAAGGCCAGGGTGGATGGGGCTTGGAGCAACCTAGTCTAGTGTAAGTTGTCCCTGCCCGTGGCAGGAGGATGGAAACAAGACAATCTTGGAGATCCCTTCCAACCCAACGTTTCTGGGATTCTGTGACAGCAGCCATGGGACGTGAGCAAAATTCTGGCCCACATCCCTGCACTTTTGGGTAAAATCTCCCAATTTTTCTCGCAAGACCTCATCTGCACCTCGAGCCAGGCAGAGTTCCTCCACTTCCCAGACACCCAGCTCAGGCCTGCAGCCTCTCCCATGCTGCTTTTCACATTTGCAAGCTCAGAGATGAAAAGAAGTGACACGGCCATGGCAGCAAGGAGACACCACGAGGTCGTGCCTCACCGTTTGCTGGCTGAGCTGCTCCGACAGCACCCGGCTGTCCTCAGCCTGGCCAGGCTTCATCAGCTCCTGCTGGGCTGTGATCTCCTCAATCCACTGGATCAGGGCGCTGTGGCACTGCCGGTAATCGCTCAGCACCTCCTGGATGCTCTCCAGCTCCGTGTGGCTGAGGGAAAACCACAACAGGTAAGAGGAGGTGGGGGGTGAAATGCCACCAGCAGGAATGCCAGGCAGAATAATTTCACCTCCACCAAGCCTGACCCGAGGTCTGGGCTGAAGGATGAGGGTAAATGTGGGAGAGGAGGCAGGAGGGCTCTCACCGGGTCTCGATCTGGGCGCAGACTCGCTGCCAGCGATCCCACAGCTGGCTCCCCTTCTCCTGGAAGCGCTCCAGGTCGATGCTGCGCTCCTGCCTCAGCCTGAAGAGCTGCTCCCCCACCTCCTTCGCCTTCACCATCTCCTCCTCCAGCGTGGAGAACACGGAGCCCTTGTCCTTCACCTCCCCCAGCCACTGCTGCAAAAGGAGACAGCACCGGGTCAGTGTCACTGAAGGCAGAAGGGACCAAGCCAGAGATGTCCTCCCAGCCAGAGGTGACACAGCTGGGAAGGGGTTAATGGGTTTGTTTTCCCACTCTTCTTAGCCTGCAAAGAACTGGGAGGTGTAGAATGAAGGGGAACATGCTCCCAGGTCAGACTGGTGCAGGCCCTGTCCCACAGCAGCAGACAGAGCACAAAGCCACAGCACCTCCTCTACACCCACAAAGCAATCAGGGCTCTCACATCAGCAGCACAAAACCCTCTGAAAATGCATCAAGGCAAGAAAAATGCCCCACAGTCCAAATCCAACAGAAAAAAAGGGGAAAATGCTGCTTGACAAGCCAACAGCACCAACCTGCAAGGTTGTCCTGTGGGTCTGAATGGCCGCCAGGTCAGCAGGAACAGCCTCCTCCTGGCTCAGCTTCACCTCGTAGCCTTTGACCAGGGATTCTGCTCCTTGGGTGCTGCGGATGATGATGTCAACCGTCTTCAACCTGGCAAATCAAACAGAACACAATGACATCCCAGACCTGGTGCAGATCTGGAGGCTGCACCACCCGCTGCAGGGGGATGGATTCAGTTACATCCACCACGAGGTGTGCTGGAGGGACAGAAGAAGGCCTTTAGTGAACTGGGAACACTCCAAAGGGTGTTTGGGAACAGAGGCACATCCCAACTCACTTTTCCAGGTAGATGGAAGACAGCCCATGTGTCTGCTCCATCTTGTTCACCACCAAGTCCAGCTCTGAACGCAGGAGGGGCGTGCTGGGCCCGGCAGGAGCTTTGTCCAGGAAGCTGTAGCACCTCTCGGACACAACCCGCAGCTCCGACTGCAGCTGCTGCAGATCCTCCTGCGTGCGCTGCAGAGGGAGGGAGACAACATGAAAGCAGAGCCCAGACAGGCAGGGAAAAAGGCAGGATTGCCCTTGGCAAAGCAGCTGGTAGGAAACGAAGCAGGCAGCCCACCTGCTGAGGCTCCCCGCCGCCTTGCACACAGCGAGACTCCCTCAAACCCCGCACCCTTCACCCACGCAGAGGAGCTGCAGCTATCCTTGGCTCTGGCTCCATCTCAGCCCTCCCCTGCCCAGCTGCCAGCAGCAGGCCTGACCTCCTGCTCTGCGACACGGAGGGCGTTCTCCTGGATGGTGTCACCGTCTGCCCGGGCGCTGCTCGGGGACTGGATGCGGCTCACGAGCCGCTGCTCGCACTCCTCCAGCCGCAGGCGGATGTTCTTCAGCTCGGACAGGTACGTCCTGGCAACGGTCTCATCCTTGTCCTCTGCAAGCAGACACACACAGAAGATCAGCTCAAGCACCACTGGCCAGTATCTGTCCCAAGCAGGACCTGCTGGAATCGCTGGAGCCGAGCGCTGATGCCAGGATCTCTGCTCAGATGGAAAACACCTCAATTAAATCATTAAATCATCGGATCATCTCCTTCTGGAAATGAGTCCAGCCACAGGGAACCTCACTGGAGTCCTGGTGGGACTCATGGTGTCACAAGTGCCACCACCACCACGTGTATTTTCCCAAAGACTAACTGCAGGAAGAGCTCGTTGCTTGGAATGCATCCCCATTGCCAACACTACAAGGGGAAGAGGACTCAGCAGCTCAGCTGAAGCTGCAAAGCCAAAGCCTCTCTGCAGGAATAGTGCTGGACAAAGGCCGAACACTTGGATGGATAGATGGAGAAACAAGGAGAGCAGCTGCTCACACCATCAACCAGCTAGCTCAGGAAAAGAAGAACACGAAGCCGTCCCATAAATCCTTTGTTTATGAGTTCCCACAGCTCCTGGTTAAACCATCAGGCCCTTTGAAGCTCACCGTTCTCCATGGACTCCAGCAGCTGCCGGATGTGTTCCTTGGAAGACTCCACTTCCTCCTCCAGGCGCAGCCGGTCCGACACGGAGAACAGCTCTGAGTCGCGGCTGTCCTGCAGGAAATCCTCGTAGTGGGCCTGCAGGCTCTTCAGGGCTTGCTGACACTCCCCTTGAGCCAAGGATCTCAGCTGTGAGTGGAGAAAGAGGCACATCCAAACATCAGGAACAACCACCTGCACCGCCTTCATCTGCCCAAGGAGTATTTACAGAGGGGGAGAGGTAAATCCTCTGTATCAGACCCATGCCTCCCTCCAGCTGTGCTTATTGCCTAATGAAATGCTCAATCCACAACCTCTCAGCAGCAGAAAACTCCTGATGCTCTTTTCATTGGGAAATGCTGCAATCCTTTTGCACAGCACCCCCAAACTCAGGTTTTCAAGGTGTGAATTGTTCCCCTTTTTCCCACAGCTGTAAACTGCGACCCTTTTCAAGGTGTGCACTGTCCCAGATGTAAAGACCCTTGATTTCCCTGGTTTCCCCCTCTCTTTGGCCACACAGAGAAGCCTGGAGAGCAGCACAACCCCAGAACCAGGCAGGGAAGTTCCTGTGTACCTTTTCCATGCTGAAGCTCTGCACCAGGGCTATGTCCTTCCTCAGGTAGTTCCAGGAGATGAGGCTCTTTGTGTTCATGTGGAGCTGGTGCCAGAGAGCCATCACTTTCTGGTACAGCTGCTCCACCCTGCAAGGGGAAAGGAGCAGATCCATCAGGCCTGGATCTTCCCAGCAAACCCAGCCCTGACCCTGTTAATCCTCCAGCCATCACTGGCAGACAGGAGCCCGCCAGTCCAGTGACCCCAGTCTGGCACCACGCAGGGAGTGGTGCTCCTGCTGTTCAGTGCCAGAGATCCTTGGGGGGATCCCTCCTCCCAAACTGTCATTTTTTCATTTTGCAAGCCACTGCAGCAGTCTCTGCAATGGAGTTTGCAGCTGTGGAACCATGAGGGATTCCTTTCCACACCACAAACCACTTCCACACCTCCATCCCCACTCTCTTCCCATTCCCACCCCAAATCTGTCCCCTCCCATGCCGCCATCCCATCCCTCTGTGACTGCCACCAAGTTACCTGTTGGCCATCTCGATGGCCTCTTTGTTGGGTGGGGGGATCAGGAAGCAGACAGAAGGCACCATGGCCTCATTCCCTGTGGGGCTGATCACCTTCCACTTGGTCCTCTGGGAATTGTCCTCCAGGACACACTCGTCGTTCCTGCAGATGGTGATCTGCAACAGCACCAGCACCAGGAGCCCATCAGAAACCAGCAGCAGGGCTGTCCCTGCCGCCAGCCCCTCTCCTGGGGGTGAGCCAGCTCCCAGGAATACACAGATGGATGTGTTTTAATGGAGCAGCAGCCTGGAATGGTGCCAGGCAGTGCGGCACGCTCGTGCCGGGACAGGAAGGGACAAGGAAGTCACGGGGAGCTGGCTGCCACCCACGGGCTTGTTTGGCTGAGGATGATGAAGCCCATGCTCCTTGGAAGGGGAAAAGACTCCAGCTCCTGCCCAGAATAAATCTGAGACATGGAAATGTGCTCCAGGAAAAACATCCCTGCTGTTTCCCTCCCCCTGTCTTCCCACTCCGCTCCTGCTTTCCATTGACAGATCCTACGGCGCTCATCCTAAACCACCCTGGGTGTCACTCCCTTGTCCCTGCCTTCCCTTCCCGAGTGCCACTGGCACCCTGCCAGCCCTCACCTCGATCTGCCTGTAGTCACAGACAGCCTTGATGGGGATGGTGCTCTTGACAGCGTGCTCAGGGTTCCTGGGCCGCAGCTGGACGATGGTTTTGGACCGTCCCACCAGGCTGGCGACCGAGCTCTTGGACTGGATCAGCTGCTCCTTCTCATCCTGCCAGGGACAAGGAGGATGGATTGCTCAAGGATGGGGAGGGGAGGTCTGTCCTGGGCATCTCAGCGAGCCCCCCACCCCAGTGCTGGCCTGCAAGGGCTGAGCAAACACGTCAGGAGGATCCTGCTGCCCTGGCAGGATGGGAAGAGGGCTCAGGAGATGGGATGGGACATCACTGCTACACCCACTGCCCTGCAAAGCCACATGCACACCTCTGGCCTCTCTGGCTGGTAGGACAAGAAAATGTTTACTTTCAAAAAGGGTAAAAAAAAAAAAAAAGAGAACACAACATCCACCAAAACAAAGTCCCAGGAGCTGTGAGGGGCCGAGAGCAGGACAATGTCCAGCCCAAAGCTGGGGATGTTCAGCTGCCTGGAGGAGAGCCCAGGGAAGCATGCTCCCTTCTCTAAAGCAAAGGATGAAAGGGTCTTTAAACCAATGGCTGGAATGGGGGATGATGAATTACAGGGATCAAACACCTCAGGAGAAGGGCTCAGGGTGGAGCGATTGCACAGGCCTCTGGCTTCGGGGAGAAATCTGCCAGCTGGAGGAAATGGGTTCCTACAAATCCCTGCTGGGTGTGGTGATGGCACCAACCCGGGGGGAATGGTGGCAAAGCTCCCCTGGAACAGCTTCTGGCACTGTGGAGACCTGTGCAGATCACAACACTGGCAGCTCGTGTGATTAGTGACAGCTCAGCCCGTGCTGCCTGTGGCAAAGGTTTCAAAAAAAAAAAAAAGGATCCCAGAAAAGGTTCTCCCTCATGCTTGGTACTCTGGGGTTGGTTAGTGTGCTAAGACAGTGGAGGAGATTTTAATGGTTAAAAAAAATTAAATTAAATAAAATTAAAATAAAAGAATAAATGATTAAATAAACTACCTGTGCCTGTCCCAGGGAGCATGATTGGAAGAAATACAACTTTAACTTATTAGGTAAGAAAGAGTAATATAGCTGAGCTCAGGGCAGCTGCCCCAGTCCTGGCTTTGTGGCCACTCTCTGGCTGCCCAGAACAGCCTCTCCCACCCCAGACAGCACCTGCCAGACTCCTGATGTGCCAGGGCTCCCAAACAGACCCCAGGAGCCAGCCTGGCTGCTCCAGGTCCTGGCAGCACCAGAGACAGGCCAGGACAACCCCGAGACCCTGACAAAGAGGATGGGGGAGCCCCCAGGAGAGAAAACAGTGCTGATGCACCCCTCACCCCCAGTAAGGGCACCCCAGTGCCACTGGGGACACCCTGATGTGCATTTCTTAGTGACAACCTGTCTCCACTCAGTGTCACCTCCTGACCCTGCCACCATAGCTCAGCACTTCAGCCACAGCCCAAATCCTCCCCTGACCCTGGTGTCAAACACCAGCTGATGCTTTGCTCCTCGGGGGTTGTTTTTAGGTTGGTTTTTTTCAGGCCAAATCAGGCAAGAAGGTGACAGTGCCACGGCCCAGGCTCTGCTCTGCTCAGCTAAGCCAGGCCACGTGTTCAGAGATCAGCCCCTGGCACAGCCGGGCTGCCCTGGCTCTCCCCCATCCAGCAGGATGGATTAACACAGGATTTGGGCTGGATAAAGAGCAGGCATTTCTCCACCAGCTCCAAAGCAGAACCAGGAGCATCCTAGAGGCCCTGCCTTTGTCAGCAGGACTCCAGCAGGATCATGGCTGGGGCAGGAGCAGCTCACACATCAGGCTGTGACCTTGCACAGCCAGCACAGGCTGCCTGCTCCTCACCCTGAGGACACACAGAGGTCAGATGGTGCCTCTAAATGACAGTGACCAACTCCAGCCACACCACACAGCTGGGGCCAGCACAGCCTGCAGTTCTTTCAGCAGCTCCAAGGGCAAGCAAACTTCTGCCTGAGGTAGAACACAAACCACATCCCACAAAACTGTGGGGACGAAGAGCCCAGGGGAGCAAAGAGGGGTCCCAGGCAACGCTGCTGGAGCAGGGCAGGGTGGTGGGGTGTCAGAGAACCCACCATGGAGTCCTGCAGGAGGTCCTCCAGCCGTGTCAGGCTCGTGTTGTGGTCGCAGGAATATTTCCTTTTGATGGAGTCCTGCAGGTTCCGCAGGTACGTCTCCGACTCCCGGGCGTCGCTGAAGAACTGCCGAGGCAAAAAGGGTCACAGGGACCTGGGCAAGACCCCTGAGCAGCCTGAAGGCAGGCAAGGAGCACCCCAAAGGCTCAGCCAGCAGCTCCTGACACTGCTCTGGCTTCAGGGCTGCAAGGGCAAGATCATCCCAGGTGCATCATCAGAACTACAGGGAAGTTGATCCATTTTTCCCCTAGAAATGCCCAGGGAGCAGCTAATAGATATTCCAGAGAAAACACAAATCCCTCCTTCCCTCTCCAACAAGGACAACAGCACAGTGAGGAGCTCATGGGGTGGGATTCAATGGATGGGACTGAGGGAATTTGGCCCCAAATACCTGGAAATAGGCAGCGTTCTCCTTCACGTGCTGCTCCACGCACAGGCAGAGCTGCTTGATCCACTGCCACTGGGTATGCACAGCAGCGCTGTAGGCCTGTGGAAAACACAGAAAAGGGCACTGGAAAAGGGCATTCACAGCCAGGAGGGGCACAGCAAGGACACAGGAGCTGGAGGGAGGGACAGAAATGACCAAAATCTGGCTGCAGCCAGGGGGGTTTGGACAGAGAAGATGGCAGACCCTGTCTCAGTGTCCCCACGTCACACACGATGCCAGAGGCAGGAACAGTTTTGCTTTTACCCCATGGAAAAGGTTCCCACAGCCCTTTGCTTCACCACCACAGCGTCCCTGGAAGCCTGGGTGACCCCAGGGCAGCCAAGGCTGTTCTCTGCATCACCTCTCTGTGAGAAAGGCTCACGGTCTCTGTTTGTGTCTTAATTTGAGGTGGCCATTATTTGGGAATGGCCACTTCCCAAAATTAAAAAGCTCTACCACTGCACTGATGTCCTGCCACCATAAAACACTTCATCAGGCACTGTGGGGTGAGGCAGTGAGTCTCCCAGCTCCAGCTGAGGTGATTTGATCCTTGGGAACCCCACAGCTCTGCCAGGCTCCTGCTCACCTCCACGGTTTGCTTGGCCGGGTGGTTCTCCAGGGAGAGCAGCTCAGCCGTGTCCTGGAGGGAACGGAAGATGTCCTGCTTCTCTTCCAGCTCTGCTGTCAGCTCCTGCAGGAGGCAAAGCCCCAATCTCAGCTCTGGCACCTCGCTCAGACCATGTGTCCAACCAAGACAGCGTGGGAGTTCTGAAGGAGGTACTGGCGGATGCCAGGGAATCCAGCACGGCCCCACAGCCCCATTCCCAACAGGAATCTGCCTCCTGTGTGCCAAACAGGCACTGGCAACCTGCCCAGGGACCTCTCCAGCTTCACACAATGATTGTGGAAAGATGTGAATTTGTTTATACTGCTGTAAAGAGGAATCAATTTTCCCCCTTGGCTCAGACTTATCACCCTCGCCCCCACTAGTTCAAGATGACTTGAGCTCCAAAATAATGCTAAAAATACACCTTTTGATGCCTTTTTGATTGCAATTCAACTGAACACACACATTCATTTCACTTTCTGCTCTGGGGAGACCTTCCATCAGCTCTGTTCAGGCACAACAAGCTCAAGGAGCTGGGAAGGAGCATCCAGCCTCAGGATTTCGGGTCTGTTGGGAGCTGAGCGCTCCACAGAGGACCAAAAGCAGCACCTGCCCTCCCTGCACTTACTGAGAAGTAATTCTTCTTGGCTGCAATGTTGGGGTTGTTGTCACTCCAGTCGTAGGCCAGTTCCTCCTCCTCCTTCTCATTCAGCCAGATCAGCTCAGCAGTGGCCCGGGACACGAATCCATGCAAGCTCTGGAGGTGCCTCAGCCTGAAGCTCGAGGTTTCCTGGACACAAAAAATGGTTTATTATTCTTCCTCCCTGCTCTGTAGCTGATGGTTTTTTTCCCTTCTCCCCAGCCTTGGAGCAGGGAGGGCCCCCAAGCTCCCTGGGCAGTGCTGGGAGCCCACTCACCATCAGTTTGCAGTACTGAGTCTCCAGCTTGCCCAGAGTCTCCGTGTAGCTCGCGCGGAAATTCGGGGACATTTTACCCTGCAGGATGAGAAACGCCCCTGTTACCATCACAGCACCAGCATCACCCAGAACCCCACCCCCAAATCTTCCTCCACAGCTCTGCATGAGGAAGAGGAGGGTGGAGAGAGGTTGGCTCAGGGCAGCTCTGCATCAGCTCAGAAGCTCCATCCTTAAAAATCCCCTCTGTCCCAGGAATGTGACCCACAAGAGCTGATCCCAACGCCCTCATTACCCACGTGGGGCCATGCCTGGAGCCCCCCACCATACCTCATACATCCTGGCCTCCTTCACGCTGGAGCCCAGGTCCTCCACGCTGGCGTGGATGTGCCTCTGGGTCTCCAGCTGGGATTCCACGCTTGGCAGGTCAGTGCCCCACTCTGCCCGCTCCAGTCTCATCTGAAACCAAGAGGTTCAGGTCAGCACTGCTCATTCTGCTCTCAAAGGGATGCCAGGAATCCTCCCAGGTCACCCCAGAGGGAACAAACACCCCCCAGTCTTGGTGGAAGATCCTAAGCCAGTGCTCCAACACTGGGTATTTCTGGGACAGCCTCCACAAACTTCCCACCCACATCAGACCAAGTGACTGCATCAGCTCCCAGCTTTGAAAGGCTGATCTGCTCCCAGCTTTGAAAGGCTCCTCTGATCCCCATTGGCCAGCAGGACCACAAGAGAGAAAACCCAGCTGCAGACAGAAGCCTCAGATCTCCAAAAACGACAAACCACCAAAAGCAACAATTCACAGACAAAAAGGCAGGAAAAGGCCTGGGGCAGCTTCCCACGTCAGCCTGAGCACAGGCAGGAGGTTTGGCCCAGCACCCACCTGCATCTCCTCCACCCAGGCCAGCAGCTCGTAGACGAAGCGGAGGCTGCCTTCATCTTCAGAGGAGGAGATGGCCACCAGCTCTGTCCTGGTCATTGGCTTCCTGAACCAGGAGGCCGAGGAGGTGTGGAGCCCCTTGGTCAGGGACTCGCCCTTCAAGTGTGTTGTGCTCAGAGTGGACGTGGGCACCAGCTCCAGGGTGGAGAAGTGGCCCTTCCTGTACAGGTTGGTGCACTCCAGCCTCAGTGTCACCAGCTCGTCCTGCAGCCTCATGATCCTGGGGAAGCAAGCAAGGAGAGGGTAAGTACAGGAGTGTGCCCACTGTTGATGGAGTGACAAAACTAGGCTTTGTCTCCTTAAAAAGGAAATAAGCTCAGAAGTTCCTCTCTTTAATTAGGTGAAAAGACACCTCATAGGACCTGGGGGGATTCACCTCAAACTTAAGGATACCAAATTGGACAGGAGCTAAAAAGTCCGACCTAAGCAATTTACTAGAAAAAGAAGAGAACAAAGAAACTAATTGCTTTTGGGAGGTGTTTTACCAGCAGCAAGACCCTCTTGCACCTGGCTCGGTCTTTTTTCGTAGAGTGTTCTGTTGTTTTGCCTTTTATTAAAACCTTTCTGTTTCCAACACTGCCACAGAAGCCATCCTGCTGATTTGATGCCTTCTAAGGCAGCTGAGCTATCTTGGGTGTGAAATAAACCTCCAAGAGCTTACAAAACCTGGCTCAAGGAGACCATATACCAGGTAAGCAGGTAAGCAGACGGACAGGTGCTCCCTCCTTGCCCTGCACAGATGTGCAACCCCTGAGGAAGCTTCTCCACGGTCACCTGAACACCAGCTCCTCCAGCTGGTAGTAGTTCTCGTCCCGGAGGATCTGCACGTCCACCTGGAGCTGGCGGATGAGCCCCTCGCTCTCCTGCAGGTACACCACCACGTCGGACTCGTGCTGCACTGGCTGGCCCGACTCCAGGTGAGCAGCATCCTGAGGGGACATGGGACACTCAGGGAAGAGTCCCCTCACAGCAGGAGAGCCCCGCAGCAAGCCAGCTTGGAGACTGGAAACACCTTTGGATCCGCAAGCTCAGTTGGAGCAAAACAGGAATCCATCCTCTCACACCACACCCAGGACAAGCCCTTCAGAAAAACTTCTGGAGGTCAACTGAAAGCTTCCAGGAATAGATGGGATCACCATTTTTAGCTCCCAACCCTTTCAACCAACATCTCTTTCTCCCATAACAATGAAAATCTCTTCAGAAACCTGCTCCCTACCCAGGGTCTGCCACTGAGTCCTTTCTGCCAGATTTTGGGGGTTTTAAGCCTCATTATACAGCAAAAAGTACATAACAAGCTTTTCCAGAAGTGCTGTTCTCCACACCAGCACCTCTGCAGATGTCCAGCTCCACTTACTGTATTCCCAGAGACAAGACCATTCCCCATCCCCTGTCCTCAACGTGATCTGCGGATCACCAAATATCTGCCACCACCCCTACAGCACCTCTGGGACAGGCTCAAGGGCACAAAAGAAAGGAAAACATTCCAGGGGAACCCTTCACCCCAGGCAGAAGAGAGGAGAGGAGATGGCTACAAAACAAGAGTAGGAAAACAACAAAAAAAAAAATCAATAAAATCAGGAGGAGGAAACCCCACTCCCCACTCACAGCCTGTAGCGTGTTCTTCGCCAGGGTGAGCTTCTCTTCACAGCTCAGAGCACCATTCTGGATTTTGTTAGCGATTTGTAGCAGCAATTCCAGCCTGGAATGACAGGGAGGGAGGGGAGACAGGGGTTTTGGATGTCCCTCTGGCCAGAGGAAGGAGCAGGGATGTCCCTGCCAGGGGCACAGCACCCACCTCTCCACCGCCGGCCGCAGGAGCTTCTCACGTTCCAGCATCTCAATGATGAGCTTGCCCCACTCCTCCTCCACATCGTTGGGGTGGTAGCCCTGGGGCAACTTGATGCGTCCAAATTCAATCCAGACCTGGGGGAAACATCAGCAGAATGGCATTTCCCACCTCTGTCTTGAGCTGGCTGGGGATTCCAGTGAGGGAAGAGGGGTTCTGCCTCCGCTCCTGCGGTGTGCTGTTCACTGCCTCGTTTATCCTGAGGGGTATTCCCACCTCTCCACTCCAAAATAAACCTGAACTGAGCACATTTTAGTCTGGCTAAAAAAGCACAGCATTCCCAGCTACCAGCCTCTGGGCAGCCATGATGGTCCTTACCTCTAGCAGTTTGTAGAGCTCCTCTATCTGTCCTTTTTCCTGCTCTTTCGCTGGGATTTCAGTTTCTTTGAAGTGTATGTACTGGTTATAAAGTGCCTGGGGTGAGAAAGGCTCATCAGAACCACCCTGGGGAATGGCACCACCCATCCCTCAGCCCTGGACACAGGACACACTGAGGAGAGACCTTGTCCAGGACTTACCTTTAGCTCTACAGGGTTCTGGGGGAAGGATTTGTCTGACATGAGTATCGTGTGCTGCTTGATCCACGAGATGAGGGACTCCACACGGGTCTGGTACTCCAGCCACCTCGAATCCACCTCCTGTGGGGTGAGAGTGTCTTTGCAAGCACTGCTGGTGGGCAAATCACAGAGGGAACTGAGGTGCCACAAGGGTGGATCATGTGCCAGGGCCTCCCTGCTGTGATGCCATCCCAGGCACAGAGATGAGGAGGATTCTCCTTGCCAGCTGCTCTTTCTAAGCTCAGCTTTTTTCCTGCAGAGCCTGGGCACTGCTGTGGCCTTACACACACCCCAGCAGGTGACAGGGCAGACACCTTAATGGGTTCTTCCTCCCTCTGAGCCTCTTCCCTCTCCTCAGCCCTCTTCCACAGGGAACAGACCCTTTCCCAAACCCTACACACAACCCAAAAGGCTGTCCCAGCCTCCAGGCCCTCAGCAGTGCTTACAATGGCGCTGATCCCTTCTCCTCCCTCGGGGACTTTGGGAAAGGCATCGTAGATTGAAGACACGTAAGTTATCACAGATTTCTCATCTGGAGAGGGAACGTCCACGTCTGGCAGGAAGGAAGCAGAAAGGCAGTGAGGAAAGGGAGTGGGAAGAGAGGCTGGCATCTCCCTGCAGTGGTCTCATGCCCTGGGCACCCACCTTCAGCATCCAGCAGCCGAGTGACACCCAGGCGCTCGGCGATCTCGAAGGCCTGCTCCAGGTTCTCCCGGTTACTCTGGATCTGCACCCTCTCCATGTCCACCAGATCCGGCCTGCGAGACACACCCCAGAGTCACAACCAGCACCAGGTGGCCAGGGCAGAGCATCCTGGGTGGGCACTGCTGCCATGGGTGGCTGCCAGGGCTGGCTCCTGTCCCAGGGTGGTGGCTCTCCAAGGGGACTGGGCTGCAGGACTTCCCTGTCTCATCCCCCTTAGGAAGGGGGTTCAGGCTGCAAAGAAAAACCTCTTGGTCCCAGCTGGGGAAGAAGGAATCAAGGGAGGTTTAATTGCTGCTGGGGAGACCTCCAAGATCCTTGGATAAAAGCATGGATGGAAGTGCTGCTGTTCACAGAGAGCAAAAGGGCAGCACTGCAGCACTCAGGAGTTTTAAAGCTTTTAATTTCTGCCTCTCTCCCCAACCTCATTAAGATTTTTTTTTCCTGCAACCTGATGTATGTTTTGCTCATTCCATGGATTCCCCCCCCCTCCACAGCTACCTGGCAGAAGAGAGAATTCCAGGTAAAAAAAGACATTTCTCCTGCCAGCCTCACCCACATCTCCAAGCACTCCAGCCCATCACTGACCACAGTGGTGGACAGAGACCCCTGGGACATCCTCATCCCTCCTCCCACCATCATGACACTCCCACTGCTGCTCCCTGCCTACCTGTATCTGTGGATGAGGGCGTTGAACATCTTGCCATCGCTCCAGCAGGAGGAGAAGTTGGTGCACTTCAACCCGATGTAACCTGCTGTCACCTTCTGTGTCCACAGCAGGAGCTTCTCCTTGGCTGACATATCCCCCAGCTCCCCACTGATGTAGATGTCAGAGATCTGTAAGGAAGCAGCACAGCCATGGGAGGATGCAGGAGCAGGGAAAGCTCCACCAGGCACATCCAGTTTCTGTGAACTTGCCCCAGACCTGGCTACCAGGAAGGGCAGGAGGCAACTTGTGGTCACCATGGGGAGAGGGGACCCCGTGGCCAAGGAATTTGGGAAGGGGTCACAGGATCTGCATGGTGT
Source organism: Onychostruthus taczanowskii (assembly GCF_017590055.1). Taxonomy (NCBI): domain Eukaryota; kingdom Metazoa; phylum Chordata; class Aves; order Passeriformes; family Passeridae; genus Onychostruthus; species Onychostruthus taczanowskii. The sequence goes on from NW_024503235.1 coordinate 1,270,179, forward strand.
GGTTTGGAGACCCAAGCAGGCAGAGCCAGACATTTTCTAACCCCATTTCACAGGGCCACCAGGTGCTGCTTGGCCACACAGCCCAGCCCAGCTGGGACATGAGCTGACAACTCCAAACCCCAGCTCCCAGAGCCGCTCCCTCTGCACCATCCCTGTCCCCACAGACAGGGACACACCTTACTGGAACACAATGTCCTAGAGAGAGGAGGCTCCAGGCAGGTCCCTTCCTGCCTCTCCCTGCTCCAAACACGCCGTGCAACCTCCTGTACCCTCACTGCCCCTGCCCAGCACCCACCACCAGGAGCCCCAGCACCCTCAGACACCTGGGGCTCCTGGAATGGTCTCTGCCACCCAGCAGCACCCAAGGTGGGCAAGGAGAAGGGACCACCACCAGTATCTCTTGTTGGGGCTGCAGGTGTGGCAGGGGAGCTCCACCTGGAGCACCCTGTTGTAAAAAATACCAACTTAAGAAGCAGGAAAACACATGGAGAGGAGGTCTCTCCCTGACCTCCAGCCATGGAGCAGCCCCGCGTTGGGGGGAAAAGGGAAGGATGGGGAGAAGGATGTGACATCCCCCCTCTGCCTGGCTGGTGGCAGGGGGGGCTGGTGGCAGGGGGGGCTGTGACCCAGTTCCCAAGAAAAGACAGCGACAGTCACGGACCCCTCAGACAGGACTGGCTGCGAATCCCAGACTGGCACGTGACACCACGCACGTGTCCCCGCATGCCAGCATATTCCTGATTGGCACGGCTTCCTCCTCACCCTCCCCTCTCCAGCTCCCCAGTTAGTACAATTACCTCCCCTTAATTGAGGGGAGGACAAAGCAGAGGATGGGAGCCACTCGGATTTTCCAGGGTGCCCACAGGCAACGCAGGCTGTTTGCTCCCCGGATTCCTCCTCCGGGCACTGCAGGGAGCAGGTGTGCCAGGACCCAGCCCTACCTACAGCCCTGAAAACACCCAAATCCCTCCTCAAAACACCCTGAGCTGGGTGCTGGCAGCGCTCAGGTCCCGGCTGTCAGCCATCCCTTTGCAGGAAGGAGACAGGAGCTGCGGGATTATCGCCTCTCCCGCCGGCGGGGCGGATGCTGCCGGTGTCATTGGTATGCTGCAGCTCACCTCCCTCTCCAGCCTGATACGCTGCTCATCACACATGAAACTGCTCTTTGTCAGCTGCTGCCACACTGCCGGAGCTGCCTTTAACTCCTCCAGCCCCGGGGCTGGCTCTCCCCAGGGGTGTCGGGAGCGGGCACCTGGCGGCAGAGCTGGGATGGATGGCAGGATGGGCTGGGTGAGCAGCAGGATGCAGGATGGCACCCTCCATGCATGCAGGGAGCAGGGGAGGACCCACAAAGCTCCCTCTGCTTAGAACCCCTTTATTAATTACCTGATGGTGCTTAATTAAGAGCAGAATGAACCTTTCTGTGAACCCACCCACCAGCTCTGCCCCGCTCGGGCTCTCCAGCAGTGCTGCCCATCCAGGAGCACCTCACAGCACCCAGATCTGACAAATCCTTTATTTTTAATCCCTGACACAGCACTGAGGTTCTACAACCACTGGGCCTGTTCCCTGAGAGCATCCTTGAAGGAAACTCTCCTAGAGATGTGCTTACGGAGGTGCAGGGTGCGGCACCAGCTCCACCCTCCTTTCTTCACATGTCTGTGACAGGACAAAGATTTAGGGAGGCACCAGCAAGAAAAGAGAGTGGAAACTCGCAGGACTTGGGGCCAAACCCTACCAGCATCAGTTTTGTGCATCAAGCAACTGGTGGCAGGATGCTGAAGGCCACATGGTGGCTGTGACAGTGGTCCCAACCTGGCAAAGGCATCAGGGCCACAACCCCTTGAACCACACGCTTGTCCTGGGACATTCACAGCTTGACCAGACCCAAGAGCACCTTTGCCCACACTTTCACCCCCAAAAGAGTGACCAGCAAACAGCAACAGGCTCTGAAACACAGCACCATCCCATCCTGTTCCTCCTGGAGACCCCTCAGAGCAGGCAGAGCCCCCACATCTCCACGTTCATCCTGCTGCCATTCATCCTGCACGGGCAGCAGGAAGGGGACACCCCAAATTCACACCCTGAGGGCACGAGTGACACTGGTGACAGCAGCAACCAGCCGCACCCACTGGATCCAGGGGCTGTCACTCCCAGCCTGCCTGTGCCAGGAACAGGGGACAGGACAGCTCAGTCCCCAGGGGATACTTTCCCAGTGGAGATGCTGCAGGGGAAAAGACTTCAGGAGCTTTCTTCCCCAGCATCCTGCCCCCCGTGCTCAGCACAAGGCTGCCCCTCGCCAAAACAACCATGCCCAGGAGCCACCAGGATCTGGGGTCCCCTGAGCCAGGCCCCCCCACCCAGCTCCGGAAAGCTTGTGCACACTCACACACTGACCATTGCTCCGGCTGTCCCCGAGCTCCCCCTCCAAGCCCGGCCCTCCACAGCGAGCCTGAGGCCACCATCAGAGGGTGACACCGTGGTCCCGCCACCTCCTGTGCCCTTGGCCGGCCGGTCGCTGCCGTACCCCGAGGAGCTCCGGGCCGCGCTGCCGCTGAAGGAGGACGGGCTGCGGGAAGCCGGCAGCCCGTGACCATCTCCCTCCCCAGCCCCAGAGGACGACGGCAACCCTGAGCTTCTCCCCACGCCGGGGTTTTCCAGCTGATCCACCATGGGGGACGGCGTGGACAGCTCGGACACGGTGCCCGGCTCTGCTGCGGAGGAGCACGTCCACGCGGCGCTGGAGCTGGGATCATCGCTGCCTCCTTTCCCCCAGGCATCCACGGCGCTGCCGGCCTCCGGCTCCCGGCTGGGCGCTGGATCCTGGCCGGACACGGCGCTGCTCGGGGACAGGAGTCCCCCGGCACGGCCATCGGTCCCGGCGCGCAGCGGCAGCAGCACGGCCCGGCAGCTGCCGCTCCTCTGCAGCTCGACCAGCCGGCTCACCGCCTTCTCGCAGTCCTTCTCGGCCGGGTTCTCCAGCAGGCGGGCGATGACGGTGGTGCCTTCCTCCCGGGATGCTCCCGCCACACCCGGCCGCTGCGGCTCCAGCACCAGGCGCGCTTTCTGCACCTCCCCCTGGAAGCGCTCCTTCACCTGCACGATGATCCCGGGGCGCAGCGCTGCCGGATCGGGGTCCCCGCCTCGGGGCCGGCTGCCGGGGGGCTCCTCTCTTCCCTCCTGCCCAGGGGCTGCCTTCGATTTGGGCGCCTCCTCATCCTCGGCCACCTCCAGCGCCGGGGGCTCCTCCTGCGGGGCTGCCTCCGGCATCGCTCTCCTCTTCCCTCTCCTCCTCCTTTTGAAGCGCACCCTTTTTTTGGGAGACAGCGGCGCCTTCCCCACAGCTTTTTCCTTCTGCTCTTTAACGCAGCCCAGCGAATTCCCCATCTCCTCCCGCTCGGTGCCGGCAGGAAGGCAGCTGAGCGAGTGGCCGGCTCCCGAATAAATCCCAAGCCGGGCTTCATCGGATCAAACGCCCGGCGCGCAGCGCTCCGCCGACTGCCCCTTGTCGCTGTCCCCTCCCGCCAGCCCTGCCGCCACCGCCGCCGCTCCAGACAGCCATCTTACAGCCTGGGCGCTGCGAGAAGACAAATTCAAAGCATCTCACTGCAGTTCAGAAATCACTTGACCTAAAAGCAGAGGGAGCGGGGATTGGCTGCGGCGTCCTTCTCTCCAAATATGAGGTAATTGGAGCACGGCCCTTGCCAACACAAACAGGGAGCAGGAATCAGGCAGCGGAGCGAGGAGGGGGGTGGGAGAGGCTGGGGAAGACGGGGATAAAACACAAAACCTAAGGAAGGTTGGCAAAGGTAGAATAAAGGAAGGGGTGGGAGAGAAATGGGAAGGGGAAAAAAAAAAAAAAAAGCAGGGAGGAGTCAGAGTGACTCTGCATGCTCGCCAGCCGGCTCCGCAGGGCTGTTTCTCTCCAGTTTGGAAGGTTTGCTCCTTAATTCTTCACTCCGGGAGCCCCAAATGCCCAGTGTGCTCACGCTGCTGCCAGGCTCAGCCAGCTTGGGGCACAGAGGTGCCCTGGGGACCCAGCATCGCTCCAGGGAGCCGCGGATGGAGGATCCCAGCAGGAACGGGAGCGTGATGCTGCCCAGCCCAGTCCAGCCCCAGTCCTGCCCCTCTCCTGTGGCTCCCGCCCCAAACGCCTCCCAGGGCAGGGGTTTGAGGAGCATGGAGCACCCCAACTCTGCCTGCCGGCTCAGAGGGAGCAGGGTAGGGTAACATGCACCAAAAGTGGGGCTGAGACAAAAATTGGGAAGTAAGGGGCAGAAAGATATGGGGACTGAGCTCAGCCCCAGGAAGCAGGGAAGCATTCAGTGAGGAAATGCTCAACGAGAAAACACTCAACAGGGAGCAATCCAGAAGATGACTAAGGGAAATCAATGACCACAAGAGCTCCCAGGGCACGGGGAACAACGCCCGGGATACCCTCCTCATCTTCATCACACCGGAGCTGGCAGAGCCTGAGCTCCACACCAGCACCATCCCACCCCAAACCTCTCCTGGGGCTCTCCCTGCCCCCAGGCAGCAGCACTGGGACACTAAGGGAGATTAAGAGGTTCACAATGGAGCTACAACCCCATAAAAAATCCCCTTAGTGCAGCGGGAGCAGGACGCGCAGGCTCGCCCGCCTCCCGTGCCACCCACCCTGTCCCCCAGGCCAGGGTGGCAGTGTCCCCTCCCAGCCAAGCACGGAGGGGACCCAGGACTTCCTCATGTCCCTCTCCTGCAACCAGGAGCTGGGTGACCACAAGGACAGCAGGGACAAGATGCCACAGCCAGGGCCCCACGGAGATGACAGTGACTCATCAGCATCCAGAGCCTGCCCGAGCCTCGTCAGCAGCCTCACACCCAGCTCAGCCCCACGCTGCCCCCAAAGCCTCTCCCTGAGGCACTGCCCATCCTCCAAAAACACCATTTTCCAGTGCAATCTTCCTTAAGAGTCTCAAAGCCAGCACTAGTCCTGTCTGGAAGAGGCCAGCAGGGATAAGGCAGGGAGCTGGGATGCAGCAGATCCCACAGGCTCATGCCCACAGAGCTGATGCCACACGGCCAAGGAGCTGCTGACAGCAGCACTGCCCAGCAAACCCCAAATGCCAACTCACTGATGGCCACATGTCACCCCCTGAAGCCACCAGAGCTACAGCTGGATAAATTGAAGCTACTAAAGACACAAAACTCGCTTTTCCAAGAGCATCTCTAGCACACAATTGCTGGAGACATCCCAGGTCAGGGCACTTCTCCCATCCCTTTGCTGTCACCCAGCTGACACATTCCATGCCAGCGAAAAGTCCTGTGGCTGCAGTGACCACCCAAAGGGCCAGGAGTGCCTTGGGACAACAGCCCCTGGCCCCTTCCAAATTTGCTCTTCTCTTCCAGAGACCCCAGCTGAGCAAACAGGCACGGCCAACAACCCCGGGAGGCCACAGCACACAACCCATCATTAATGATTTCATTATGCAAATGATGAGGGGAGGCTGTTGCTGTCCTCCCAGCGTGGTCTCCATGACACTGCCATGAACCTCCAGACACATCCATGTGCTGACATCACCACGGAAAATGCAGAAAACAAGGATTCCACTGCCCCGGAGAGACAACGCGCTCCCGACGCCCGCCCCGCGTCCTCCGGCAAGAAAATCCCTTCTCCTACCTGGAAGTGGAGGATGATGGTCCAGATGAGCCCCAGGGTGAGCTTGGGGTTGCCATCTGTGATGTCATCATTGCGGATATTCACCAGTTTCACCTGGAAAAAAGGCAAACAGGGTTAAAGTTTCCCATCAGAGAAAGCAGGGGGACACGTCCCCCACCACGCTGTCCCCAGGGCCACCCCGGGCACTCTGCTGAGGAGGAGGCACACAGGAAGATCCCAGTGCTTCCCAAAGAGGCAGAGATGTCACCTCATCTGCTGGCCTGGGGAGGATTTTTCCATGTTTCCAGCACTCTCCATCCTAAAGTGCTTTCCCAGCACTTAATGGCTTTACTTCAGCTCACAGAGCAGCATCCCCAAAGCCCTGAGCACTGGTGCATAATTGAACAACTACAGACCACAGAGAGCAGGCAAAAAGGGGATGACCAAGCTTTAACTCCAGCTTGGGCTCAAAACCAAGCTCTAGTGAAGGCAGGAACACCCTCACTCCTCCCCTGGGGGAGTCCCCTCTCCCCAGCAGGACCCCACAGATCATTCCCTGGCAGGAGTGTCTGGGGTAAGACATCCCAGCAAGGCCACCACACTTCAAAGGAAAAAGCTGTTTCATCTAAGTGGAGAAACAAGTTCCCCAGAGCCCTTGGCAAAATGTCTCTATCAAGAAGCTGAGGAGGAGGAGGAGGGGGGCTGGAAGCAGCTCACCCTCTCTGGAGCAAGGAATGTGCTCAAATTTATTCCATGCCCTCAGGCCAGCAGCGAGGGAGAAAAGTCTCTGCTTCAGCATGAACTGGTACCATTTATCATCATCATCATCATCACCTTGGCATATCTGGGAGCATCACAGTGGGGAGAACCTGACCCAACAGGCAGAACAAGGACACCCAGCCCCTGGGGCTGGGGGGGTTCCACCTGCAGAGCCAACAAGTCTCGGGATGCATCCCATTTCTCCGGGCAGGATCTGCCCAGGGCTGTGCAGCTCCCAAAAATCTGGTGGAGAGAGCCTGTCCTCCAAAAACTGGGGGATAATAAGTCCATGCTGATATGCAGAGGGGTGATGCCACACAGTGCCAGCCCCCAGGTCAAGGCTGTGTGGGCTGGGCAGAGCCAGCTGCCACATCTCCCCAAAAGTTGGTGGGAAGGCACAGACATGCCACAGCCGCCCATCCCCACAGCAGGGATCTGCCAGGGAGCCCCAGAGGAGCCTTTTTGGGGTACAGAAGTGCCATTTGCCAGCCCCTTCTCAGAGCTGGGGTCAGGCCCCTTTTTCACAGTGGTTTTTGTGTGCAGGGGTGGTTTCCAGAGGCACAACACCCACGGGGGAAAATCCCCCTGCAATCCATCCTCCACCAGCGCCACAGAGACGGGCACACCCCAGCACAGGCTGCTCCTCGACTCCTTCCAAAGCCTCAGACAAGACAAAGAATGCACAAAACCACCCAGCTCTGCTGGATGAGCTTTTATCAGCCCTTACCTGTCGCTGTTTCAGGAAATCCAGGGCAATCTGCACGTTCTGCAGGCGGTGGAAGCGCATCCGCCCCTTCTCACGTGGCTGCAAGACACAGGCAGCAGTTTTAGGTCAGGCTCGTGGGGCTGGGCTGGGCTGGCAGCACCCCACATGCACAGTGACCCCCCCTGGGAGCTGTCAGCGTGCTGCTGTGACCCCCCTGTGCCCCCACACACGTCCTGCTCTACCTTGTTCTGCAGTGAATAAGGTCATTGCTATGCACAATCCTGCTGGAAGAAGGTTAAAATGCCCTGCTGGGAGATGGAGGTGGGAAGATGCTGAGATCCAGACCTCTGCTGAGGCCCTGAGGATCTGTGTCCAGGCCTGGCTCAAGCTCTGAGATCCCAGGGCAGGATCTTGCCCAGCTCATGGACAGCCAGACACGCTGGGAAGAGGGCTCAGCAAAGAGGATTCAAACAGGTACAGAGTCCAATTGTCCAGGTGGAGGCAGAGGCAGGACAGGGGGACTCAGGACAGGGGGACTCAGGACAGGAGGACTCAGAGCAGAGGAACTCAGGACTGCAGGAATCCACTGATGGCAGAGGAACCCTGACCTCAGCACCAGCCCCTCCAGCTCTTCCCACACCTGGCAGGGGCTGCTGCTCCAAGTGACTCTGAAGCCCTTGGGAAGGGGCACATGAGGCACCCTGAGCCTTGCCCATCTCTGCTGAAGCTGAGGGATTTCCAGAGGTTTCCAACAGCTGAGCCACAGCCAGGGAAAGGGGATGGGAAGCTTTGAATCAGCAGGAGAGGGAGGAGCAGCACCCAAAGCCAAATCCCAGCCTCAAGATGAGGAATCACCAGGATGTTCATGGAGTCACAGGAGCTTTGGGTTGGAAAGGGCCTTAAAGACCATCTCATTCCAACCACGGTGGGGGGACACAGCCCACAGCCACGTTCTGAACTGCTGGGACACCCCAAGTGCTCAGAGTCACCTTCGTTTTCCAGCCTGAAGGGAAAGAGCTGTCCCAGCAAGGAAGAGTTTTCTTTCCAAGGGGAAATTTTCTCCTGCAAGGGGAAAATCTGTCCCTGCCAAAGGGAAAATCTATCCCTGCAAGGGGAAAATCTGTCCCTGCCAAGGGGAACACCTCCAGGTCTGCAGGGAACCATCAGGAAGGTGCTACAGCCCACTCCAGGGAGGTGACAGTGCACAAGGGCACTGTCACCCCGAGCAAGGGGGCTGAAAAACACATCTGGGCACATTCTGGGGTCTGACCCTCACCTGGGGCTGTGCTGTGCTCACTCCCACCCCCAGTCCCATGCAGGATCCCAGAGGTGCCCTGAGCCTGTCCATGCAGTGCCAGGTGTGCAGCCCTCACAGTGACCCCGAGCAGCGTGAGGGACCTGTCCCTGTCCCCTCCCGCCCCGTGGAGGGGACACATGCTGTCACACCGGGTGGGTGGCGTGTCCTGCCTGTAGGCTGACCCTGCAGTGCTCACACAGACAGTGCAGAGCCCAGAACAGACCCTGCAGTGCTCACAGACACAATCCATAGCCCAGAACAGACCCTGCAGTGCTCACACAGACAATGCAGAGTCCAGAACAGACCCTGCAGTGCTCACACAGACAATCCAGAGTCCAGAACAGACCCTGCAGTGCTCACACAGACAATGCAGAGCCCAGAACAGACCCTGCAGTGCTCACAGACAATCCAGAGTCCAGAACAGACCCTGCAGTGCTCACACAGACAGTCCAGAGTCCAGAACAGACCCTGCAGTGCTCACAGACAATCCAGAGCCCAGAACAGACCCAGCAGTGCTCACACAGACAATCCACAGCCTGGGAACACAGCCCTGCTCCAGAGCACCCCGGGCTGGGTTTTATCCCAAACCCTCTGGGATGGCACTGGATGATCTGGTGGCACTGCCAGGGAGCTGCTGTGGCCCGGGCAGGCTCGACCTACTTCTTCATCATCATCATCTTCCTCCTCCTCGCTGCTTGCACGGCACCAGGCTGGTGCTGTCACCAGGCGAAGGCTCCACTGAGCTGGTGGCTCTACGGGCTGAGGAGGATGGGGAGGGTGGCACGGCAGGGACACAGAATGGAAACCAAAATGTGACACCCAGGCACGAGGTGAAACGGAAACAAAATAAATAAAAAAAGACAGCAACAGCAGGGGGTGAAGGTGGCTGGGTCTCCAGCACGCCCTGGGTTCCAACATTGGAATTTCCTCCTGATTTTGGAAGCTGAGGAGCAGGAAGCTGTCTGGATCACAAGTGGAGTGATCCAAGTTTTCAGCCCCCACAAAATCCGATTTGGCGTCTCCGGAGGGTACGGAGGGACGTAGGAGATCTTTGCCCACATCCTATTTTTGGGGGAAACTAAAATAATTCCTGCTGTGCTATGGCAGTTGGGATCTTCCCAGAGCTGAGGGAATGTGTCAGTCAGAGAGGGAAGAGGAGGAGGAGGAGGAGGAAGGAGGGGGAACTCTACGATGCTACAAACCCAGGAGCTGAGCATGAGGCAGGAGTGTCACAGCTGAGATAAACTGCTGGGCACGCTGCCACAAAAGCAGTTTTTGGTCAAACTCTGCTGTTTTCCATGATTTTAAATATGGAACCACATCTGGAAGGTAAAGGTGTGTAAAACTTGGCAAGAAAAGGGCTTTACCCAAGGCACCATAATCAGGTGAGAGACCAGCCTGGGGAACGGGGGTTTGAGTCAAAATAAATAAATAAAAAATACAGAGATTATAATATAATGATAATAACAATGATAATAACAATAATAATAATAATAATAATAATAGTAATAATAATAATAATAGAAACAATGACAGACATTTGAGACTGAAACCATGGGGTGAGAAAAGACACCTGATGGCTGGGGGTGAAGGGCAGCAGGGAGAGGATGGAGGGGGTTCAGGGGGACTCCAGAATCCCTGCCCAGCCCTGGGGACTCACCAGCTTCACTCCTGACAGCACTTCCAGCAGGGAGATGAGGTTGTGACCATCTCTCAGGTCTTCATAGAGGTCATTGATGTGCTTGCGCACCTGGGGAGGGGAAAAGCCATCAGTGATGCCAAAATCATCACCAAGGAGAGCAAAACCATCACCAGGGAGAGCAAAACCATCACCAGGGAGAGCAGCCTCCCCTTTCCCAAAGGGCCTGGCAGAAGCTGCTGCCAATTTCACACACAAAATCCAACTGTGACACCATCTGCACCCCAGGTAACCCCCAATACTGCAGGAAGGGCAGCCCCTCCTGAATTTAACTCCTCACATTCCTCACAGCCCCTCCCAAAACACAGCTCCCACCTGGCAGTGGCCCTTTCCATGGGCACCACGTGCAGCCTCTGTGCCCCCACACTCAGAGCTTGTCCTGGGGTTTCACCCACTCGGGAATCCTTGGATGTTTCCCCCCAGCAGCCTCAAGATTTTTCTCTGTTTTTCCCTCCTCTGCAAGGTTTAGGAAGCAGCCAAAAGCTTGGCACAGAGCTTTGCAAAGCTGGCAGGAAAACACAGCTGGGACACCTAGTGCTCAAACCATTTTTTTTCCTCCTTTTTTTTTTTTGGCAAATGGAGAATTAATTAAAACCAAGAAAGCAGGAGGCACCTCGTGGTGCCATGTTAATCCTGCTTAACAAACTTTGGATGTTGTCCCCACCCTGGAGCATCCTTCAAAGGATAAAAATGCCCCTTTTTTTCCTGGCAAGGGGATGAGAGGGGGGATTCAGGATTCCTTCCTTTCCCCCAGGATGCACAAACCTCGTGTGAAGCAAGGATCAGGTGCCCAGGAGGGCAAGGTAATAAAAGGGCTGTGTGGTGATGCTACAGTGCCCTCCAAAGGCTCCAGCACAATTCCAGCACATCCTGCTCTGCTCTGACTCATATGAACACTCAAAACAAACAGCCCTGGCATAAAAGAAAACTTAAAAACCCTTAAAAAGGCATTTATCTGCCAATCCTGAGCTGCAACAGACAGAGAGCTGGTCATTTCAGTGGCTTTACAACAAAATCCGTGACTCTTACCTTCATCAAGTGTTTATTGACCCATTTAGTGAAGGTTTTCTTTTGGACTCTGTCCCGTTCATCTGTCAAAAGGAGACAAAGGCAGCTCTTGGTCAGTGGTTCTCATGCAGAAACTCAAACGACTTTGAAATGAGGGGAAGAGACAGAGGGATCGCCGGCGGTGCCAGCGCGGATCCCAGGCGGGCACAGGGAACACAGGCAGCTTATTCAGGGAATGCTGCGGGATGGGGCTGTTCGTGCAGCTCCAGCATGCCCCCCGGGCAGGGAAATGCCAGTCAGAACAAAATACACCTTTTTTTTTAATGCTGAGAATAAGGATATTTAAGGAAAGCAGCGTGGATGACTGGGATAGGTACGACCGGCAGCACAGGAATTCATCCCCCCTGCGCCTCCCCACCTCCCCCAGAGGCAGCACAGGGGGTTTGCCCAATTTTGGGAGGGTGTCCCCCTCCCCTGCCCACTCCTGGAAGGCTTTAGGGTGTTACATAAAGCCCCAGATGTCCTGTAACAGGTCCTGGCCCGGCGCTGCCAGCGCGTGCAATTAGCAGCTTATTCTGTCCCTGTATTTTTGGTTCATTGGATTGCCAGGATTTAATGTTTATTTCTGTCCCACAGCTCAGCCCTGGCTGGACACTGGGAGCTCTGAGTGCTGCCAGGACAGGGTGACAATGTGGGTGCCATCCCCAGGGGGTCCCAGTCCCCAGGGGTGGCAGGGGGACGGGATGGGAGATTTGTGGTGATGCCAAACAGAGATGAGGGAGCTCTAGGCAGGCTTTTTGCTCCATGAAAAAATAATACCAGAGGAAAAGCACAGGCAAACAGGCGAAAGGAGATGGTCCCACAGGGCAGGGGGGTCTCACTCAGCTCCCCAGACAGCGAGGGGGGCTCAGAGCAGCTCTGTGTCCAGCAGGATTTAACAACATCATCTTGTAGCACAGAGAGATCCCCAGCACCAACCCATGGCACTCAACCCCAAAGACTGCATCTCCAGCCCAGAGGACCCCATGGATATTTCAGGAAAGGATGAGCCCTGCTCACCCAAAACACATCTCTGACATCAGGGTCTACCAGGCAACAGCAGCCCTCGCTTTGATTTTAAGTAACAAAAATCGAGAAAAAGGGAAAAACCAGCATCTCCCAGGCCAAGCTCCCCAGGACAGCCCCAGAACCCCCTCCTGGGGTGGGGAGGTGGCTGGGGGTCCCTGCACAGCCCCAGGGACCCTCGGGAAAACCTCACCACGCAGACTGGAAAGCACCACCCAACGTTCTTCCTCTTCCTCACCCACCCTGCGGCTTCCCCCTCCGAGGGCGCCGCAGACACGTGGCACAGGGTGACACAAGAGTCACCTCCCTGCGCCCCACTCCGTCCCCAGGCCACGGCACCGAGCCAGGAGCCAAAAACCACCCGGAGGCTGAGCCACATCCCCCCTCACTCCCCACCCCACCAGGCAGCAGCCTTGCCACGGCTTCCAGGAGCCCCGGAGCTGCCCCCTGGCACCACAGCGTCACTCCCACTCATTTTTTAAGGGATTTTCCTTCACCAGACCCCTCCGGAGCCGCAGTGTCGCGTCCCTTCCCAACTCCGTGGGGATGCCCGAAGGCCGTGTCTCCGTACTGACCCATGCAGCACATCCGGCACACCAGGCAGGCGCTGAGCCGCCTCTTCTCCCGGGACAGAAGCCGCTTCTCCATGGCCCCAGCCCGGGCAAAGCCGCAGCACCTGGCCCAGGCTCTTCAGGCTGCACCTCCCTCTCGCCGAGCTCGACCCCAGAGTTTGTGGATGGATGAGTTCTGTGTTCTGTGTCCTGTGTTCTGTGTCCTGTGTCGTGCCACAGCTCCTCCCACAGTGCCACTTCCTAGCCGCGCTGTCCCCGGCTCCGCGGCATCGCCACCAAGCTCTCCCCGCTCCTCCTGCTTCTCCCGGCTCGGCGAAAGCCTCCCCGGCCCGGCGGAGCGGTTTGGAACACTCCCAGCAGCGAAGGGCAGAGCTGCTGCTCCCTCCAGCACCTTGGGATGAAGCGATGCCGAGCGGGAACACTCCCAGCAGCGAAGGGCAGAGCTGCTGCTCCCTCCAGCACCTTGGGATGAAGCGATGCTCCCGCAGCCCCAAGCCCAGCGCGGGGCCGGGATGCTCGTCCCGCAGAGCCGGGCGCTGCCCGCTGGCCTTGTTTTTTCCTCGTCTTGTTTTCCAGTTAATTGCACCCGGGACGGCAGGGACAATGGCGGGTTGTTCTCCCGAGGATTCTGCCCAAATCGTGTCCCGGGTCCCAGCGCTGGAGCCGGGACGCGGCCGCGCTCGGAACGCGGGGAGATAACGGGGGCCACCTTATCACCGCCTCTCTTCCTCTTCTTCTAAATATAATCCCCCTGCAGCCCTTCTGCCGGCTGCTGCCCCGGCCTGGAGGGCGAGAGGAGCCGCGCTGCTGCCTCGGGGAGGTGGGAGCGCGTCCCCGAGCATCGCATGGGGACAGAGGATGGGTGTCACCGTGGATGTCACCGGGGGACAGCCGGCAGCCAGCCGCCTCCAGCGCTGCGTCCCAGAAGTGCCCACAGCCCAAAGGCTCCTCCGTGAGATCCCTCTTCCCATGTCCTGCAGAAATGGGGGGTTTTCCTCCGGTTTTTTTTTGCCCTGGCTCACCTCCTTCGGGTTGTTCCCGGGCTCTAACCAGATGAAACCTCCCCAGCCCCGGGCCCGTGCTATCAGCTGAGCTAATAATAATGCTGGTTACTGCTTACGAGCAATATTAAGGCATTGCAAGCTTATCTCTGCCCAGCTAATCTTTACCAGAGTCACCCTGACAAATAACTTGTTGCAATCCCCTGCCCCATGCTCGTCCTCTCCCTGGTCTAGCAGAGGTTTGCTGGCCACAGCCACCAAAAACCACCCTGTCACCAGCCAGGGACATTCAGCAGAGGCACGGCACGCAGGTAAGGCAGGGACAGAGGGAAGATTATGGGGAAAAGGAAAGGAAAATCTGTCCCACTCTCACTCCTCAGGTCCCTCACACACAGGGCATGGAGCAAGGGCTGGTGGCAGTGACACAGGGAGCATCAGCAGCAGAGACCATGAACAGGATCACACGTGGTTTAATTCCCTCCCCATCCCCTCTCCCAACACTGCTCAGCTCACTGCATCCCCAAAAATGGGGATTCCAAAGGAACAGGGGCACTGTGGCACAGAGGCTCAAGGGGCATTGGTGGCTGCCCAAGGGGAAGGTGAGGCTTGGGGGTTTTCCTCTGTTCTTGAACTCACCCAGTGAAAGGAAACAGGGAAAACCATCCTGCCCCACAGCTGCTGAGGCATCAGCTGAGCACAGAAAGAAAAAACTCCCACTCCCCATCCTGCTGGACCTCAGCATCCTCAGGCACTTTCCATCGTCACAGGGATGGCTCCCACAGGTGCTGGGTGCCAGAGAACCCCCCCAGCACCACCACAACACCCTGCACAGACAATTCCCTCCCCATCTGCCTGCAGCAGCCTCTGTCCTGGCTGCCTGCCTGTCCCCAGCAGCTCCCAACACGTCCAGCCAGGAGATGCTGCTCCCCCCAGATCTCTCCTTCATCATCACCAGCCTTGCTCGCTGTCACACTCCATCCCTGTGTGTCTCCTCCTGCCCCAGGCTGCTGCCTGAGTCCAGCCCCAGCCCCAGGAACCAGCAGGATAAAAGGTGCCTGGCCAGGCACATCCCTAATCCCAACCCTGCCTTGGCACCCTCCATCCCACCGACACCCGGTGCTCCCTGGCACGGCCTTTTGCCATCCTTGGGAGGGAACCAGGGGGTTCTGTGCTGCCCACCAGCTCCTGGAATAAAGTTGGGAAGAGGCTCCCAAACTTTCTGCTGCTGTTAAATCCAAAGGAACACAGGAGACACCAGACAGGGCACTGATCTCACAGAGATCTCGAGGATATCTCCAAGCCCACGCCCAGTGTGAAAGTGGGATTAAAAAAGAGCCAACCATGGCCTAAAGGAGGGGTTGGTTACTTTGAAAAGCCAAAACTCCAAATTTTTAAGCATTGAAACCCACAGTTTTCCCTTCAAAACAAGCAAAGAATGAGAATGTGCAGGGGGCTTTTTGAACCTGGCACTTTTGAGAGGGGGGATATGCAAAAAAATCTGGCTGGCTGAGGAGCACAAGGTATTTAAAACATGCTGGCTGCCAACTTGAGAGCTGACATAATCCATCATGACAACAGAGCCAACAGGGCAGGATTTACAGAGCCTTTCACCCAGGGAGAGGAAACGGAGCCTGATTCAGCCTGGAAGAATGCACAAGAGATACCTGTGTTGGAAAAGTATCCAACACCCAGATATTTAATGAGGGAGACACCTGAGAAGTGGTGATGCAAAGGAGAGCAGGGCAGATGCTCAGCAGAGCTGGCTGAGCGTCACAGAGCAAAAAACCTGCTGCAAAATAATCCTGGTCTTCCAGGATTGGGCTTTACCTGCCCTTTTCTGGGAAAAACTACTGAAAACAAACAGGTTTTGAACATACTTGCTGCTTGCAACACTGACTCCAGGATTTTTTTCAAAAAGGGGTGGATCTGGTAGGGGGAAACATCCCTCCAAGGAGGTTGAAACAGCAGGTCAGCATGGGGAAGAGATAATTGGGAAGCATCCAAGAAGCCCCCAAATGGAGCCAAGAACATCCCTGGACAACACTGCCCAGCCATGGAGATTAATTAAGTGGGCAGGGCAGCAGGAGGAATTGCAGCAAGGCTGGGCTCAGTGGGTGACAGGGTGCATTCTGCACGACATTTGTGCAACTCCCTCTCAGTCTCCCTCTCTCCCAGTAGCTCAGAGGGAGAAAGGAAGAAGCGGATCCCAAAGCAGCGTCCAGGGAAAAGTCTGCGCGCGCTGCCCGGCTCGCTCAGTCCCGCCCCTTCGCATGGAAAAAAGGGAAAGAAAAGAGGGAATCGGTCACGGAGCAGGGAAAGGGCCCCATGCCGAGGCACCGGCGAGAACAAGCACGGCTGGAAAGAAAGAGCGAGGAATCAAAACAAACAAATCCCAGGGGGAAGAGGTCGGGACGGGGAATGCGTCTGGGGCCTGGAGCTATCCCACACCCCTGTAACGAATCCTTGCCCTCCTTGAGCAGTCATGTGCGGGCCCTATTTTGGGAAACTGAGGCAGGGTCAGCCCCAGCTGCTCGGAGAGGCCGTGCCAGCTCCGGGAGAAGCTCCCAGGGCTGTGTCTTGCCGGTGCTGGGAGCTGACGGAGACGCCGCTGTCACGGACAGGGGTGGGAGCGACCGGGGCAGAAGAGAAGACAGAACCCCAGCCACGCGTCCTGAGATTGTGCCAGACAAAAAGCAGCCTCATCCCCCTTCATCCCACTCGCCCCCAGCCCCACACAGGCCGGGAATGGGTGGTGAGGACAAATCTAAGCTCTCAAACCTCCGTCCCCCCTCCCCGTTTGGGTTCAGAGCCCACTGAGCGCTCCCCGTTGTTGCCGTGTCCTCCTCCTCCTCCCCAGAGCCACGCCTGTCCCTGTCCCTGCCGCTGCCACGGCTCCTGGGGAGGGACAACACCCCGTGCCCTGGTCACGCCGGCCATCTTAGCGCTCCGTGCCCCCCCGACACCCCCACAATCCCTGCCCTACCTTCCCTGCTCCGGCTCCTCCAGTACAGGACGCCGGCGATGCCCAGGACGTGGCTGAGGACAAAGGCAGCGGGTGGCAGATAGGAGCTCTCGGAAAGAGGCATCGCTTCCTATTCCCGGCCCTTTATCCCAAGCCTGGCTCCGACTTTCTTTCTCCCGGCATTGCCGGGAGGGTGAGGGGATGGATGGATGGATGGACGGGCGGATGGGGGCTGAGCTGCTGCCTGCAGAAACTTCCAAAAACTTCCTGCGTGCGCCTCTGCCCGCAGCTGGCTGTGTCCTGCGGCGTCCCCGGAGCTGGCAGGGCTTGGGGACAGCCAGCGCCGCTGGGACTGGGAGATTTGGGAGCTCCAAGAGGGGGCGGGTAAAGGGAGAAAAGCGAGCGTCAGGCCGGCTCAAACATCTTTCCTCGGAGTTCTCGCGGCCAAACTTCGTCGTCCTTCCCCCCCCCTCCTTCCCTTCCCCGCTCGGTGGGGAGAGACGTCATCTCCTCAATATCCATTCCCAGCCCCGCTGGGAAGGAGCCGCAGCCGAGGGGATATCGGCGGCGGCAGCTGCCGTGGAGGCACGGCCACAGCGTCCCCGAACTCACGGAGGGGGGTGTTTGGGACAGGCATAAAACCTCAGTGTCACCCTCCCCACGATGGGTGACAGTCAGCAGCGTCCCCTGCCAGCAGGCAGCCGGAGGTGCCAAGGGCAGCCGGGACGTGGAGGCAGCGCTTCCAGGGGCTCCCGGGGTACTCGGGATGGAGCCAGCCGTGTCTGCCCGCAGGAAACTCTGCCCAGCAAGGGGCTGAAAGCAACGGTGACAAAATTTGGCCTTCTGGGGGTTGAGGACCACAAGCATATCCCCCATCAGCCTCCCTGGATGCTCTGAATAATGTAAGAACACCCCACCGTGAGGAAACACCCCAAAAGATGCTCTAACACCAGAGCTTTGGGCACTTCCCCACCCTTCCCGTGTCCTGCTCGCCCTCAGCACGGCAGACTGTGCAACCCAGCCCCATTTACTAACGGTTTGCACCGTGGTGTTGGGTGTTACTCAGGGTTTCGGTTCTTTTCGGAAACGCTTCCGCTGCCGGCGGTGCCAGGAACGGGGCAGGGAAACCGAGAGCAGCCGGTGCCTGCCCGGCCCCTCCGCCCTTGTAACCACAAGCAAACGGGCTGGGGAGGCTCCCACAAAGCCTGGATTGATCTCGCAGCCCCTCACGGCACTGCCAGCTCCAGGGGGAGAAAGCGGCCCTTGGATAGAGGTTGTACGGAATTAAAGGCGCATTTTTCGCCGTTTGTGTCTCCCCGGGGCTCAGACAAGGGGGGGTTGTTCAGCTGGGGCTCAGGGGAGGTGTTCAGGTGAGGGTGGCACAGAGCAGAGCTGCAGAGCATCAGCCTGGCTCAGGATTTGCTGGTGGGAGAGCCAGGAATCCCAGCTCAGGATTTACTGACCAGGAGATGCGGCATCAGACGCCATCCCACAACTCCTGCCCCACACTTGGGAAACCCCAGGGTTTCATCCAGGTGCAAACAGGAATTTATGTTATATTTACAGCCTTGAGCAATTCCCCTAACCCAACAGCCACCAGCAAGTCAGGCACACAAAGAAAACCATATCAAGCAAAACCTGATAGACCCAAACAGTGTCTGAAACACTCCAAAACCTGGCACAGTTTGTCCAGAGCAGCTGTGAGTGCCCCTGGACCCCTGGAAGTGTCCAAGGCCAGGTTGGACAGGGCTTGGAGCAGCCTGGGATGGTGGAAAGTGTCCCTGCCCATGGCAGGGGGGATGGAATGAGATGATCTTTAAGGTCCCTTCCATCCAACCATCCCATGATCCCATGATTGCATCGTTCCCTGGGGTTCCTGCAGCCCCCACATCTTTTGGGACCACGAGATGGGTGATAAAAAATACAGAATTACCCCGGGGCTCGGCGCTGTTGCAATATATTCTCCAGAGCTCCATCCCTGCCTGGATGAAAAATATCCTGGCATAGTTTTCCTCCAAAGACGTCTGCTTTCTGTTAAAGCTGCAGCAGGAATGACCCACCACGAGGCAGGCACGAGGCCACCATAAATGGGCCCGTGGTCCAACCTGAGAGGGGCAGAGAGGCTCCTGCAAGGCAGATGGGAGCTGGTGACGTGATGGAGCTGGGATGTGCCAGAGGAAAAGGGTGCAGGAAGCAGGAGCTGGCTTCCCACATCCCCTCACCCAGCTGCAGCCATGGGGGCTCAGCTGCTTTTGGGCTTCCTGGGTGATTCCTGCACAGAGGGGATGATAAAATGCACTGAGTGCTGCCAGCTGCTCCAGCTGGAGAAGGCTTTGGGTGAAATAAATTCTTAAAATATATATAATTGTATGTAAATATATGTTTTGATTTCTTTTTATGCATATAAATAGAATTTGATGGAATCGTAGAATGCCCTGACTTGGAAAAGACCCACAAGAATCACCAAGCCCAACTTTTGAATTTATTTATATAGATATATATTTATATCAATACATCCCTCTGCTGCATCAAGACTCCCTGGGGATTCGTGTGATCCCAAATTCCTCCAGCTCACTTTGACACCATCACCCCACTTTCCTTTCCCCACTGCAGGAAGCTGACAGGGCAGGAAGGAGGGGGCTGACCCGGGGTGTCAGGAGCCAACGTCGGGTTTTGGGATGACTCTGCCAGGCTCTGGGGACCACCCAGCCCCGGATGCAGCCACCAGCCCCCACACCCCCCCCTCCCTGCCATGGAAACCACCCCGAGCACCCAAAACACAAACAGCTCATTTTTAGTTCCTTGCAAGGCGGCTTTGCCTGGAAAGGAAAGGGGTGTGGAGAGGACACCACTCCCCCCCTGTGCAGGAATTTGGGGAGGGGAGAGGCCCTGCCCTCCCACAGTGGGGTCCCCACCTTGCAGGGCACCCCATTTGTTTCACAGGGTGCTCTGGGCAGCGTTTTGCACCACCCAGAATGGTGAGACCCCAGCAGTGCCCCCAGCTGTGTTTAGGGTACCCCATAGGGTACCCCATGGGGCAGCTGGGGGGATGCAGACCCTGAACCTCTTTGCTCCTGCCCGGAGCTGAGTCATGCCAAGCTTTGGGTGTCCTGGGCTGTTCCTCCCCCCTGCATGTGCCTCCCCAGTGAGTAATGCTCAGGCGACAGAGATCAGCTCCCGGCTCAGCTCCCGGCTCTGCCATCTCCTTATATGACCGGAGGAGCTGCCGGGCAGCGTCACACAGGAGCCGGGCACAGCCCCGTGTCCTGGCACCACTCAGGGCATGGAGGCACCCTGGCATCGATGTGGGCAAAGCCTCTGGGGTGCTCTTTCAACCCCTGGGTGCTGTGGCCTGGCAGAAGGCAGCAAAAGGTCCGTGAGCTCCGGTCAGGGCTGCGTGTCCCAGCCCGGGGAGGTGGCAGCCAGGTGGCACTGTGGAAACGCTGGAGTGGGCATGGCTGTGACACAGGCAGAGCTGGCACCCGGCAGCACTGAGCTAGCATGAAGCATGGCTCCGGGGCTCTGCCGGCACCCTGCCGTGCCCGGGTGGGTGAGGGTGCTGCCAGTGCCCCCCAGCCTAGCCCAGCAAAGCCCCCACATTGCCTGCAGCAGGAAAAACTGGACATGGGAGCAGCTGGGAGTGCCCTGGAGGGTTTCTCTGCCCCAAAGGGTCAGCAGGGTCACCCCACCGTGCCCACCTGGCACCCCAGTTCCCCCAGCAGTTAAAGGGCCTGTCCAGCAACAGTGCTGAGCACACACAAACTCCTGACTGCAGGACAGGAGCCAGGTTTCCTGCCGTGCTTCCTCAGCAAAGCTTTTCCCCTTTCTGTTGTTTTTTTCCTCCTTTCTGAGAGCTTTAGAAGCAAACCTCAGTCAGTTATGGCAGTGCTGAAAATCAACCACGAGGGGAAGGAGAGCCCGGGTTTTGGATCATCTGGTAAATTAAAGGCAGCATCACCCAGGGGTAGGTGGGTCGAGGAGTCTGTCTGGGCTTCCTCGGGGGCACAGGGCTGGCACAAACACAGCTCCTAACCCTTCACCGGGGCATGGACCACATGCATGGCTGAGATCACCCCCTCTCCCATCACTGCTCTTCCCCCCTTCCACAGCATCACACCCTCCCGGCAAACCACAGCAAAGGCAGCTGCGGACAGACAGACAGACAGACAGCTCAGCAAGACACATCCCTGGCTGCCGCACGTGCCAGGGCTCCCCGTTCCGCCGGCAAGCACGGGCAGCGCCCTGCCGGGGTGTGGAGCCCCGCTCCACCCTGCCCGCGGCGCCAGCAGCCTTGGGAAAGGAAAGCCAGAACAAAGATGACGTTTCTTCTGATCTGGGCTATTAAAAACAAGGTGGAACGAGGCGGGTCAGAGCTCCCGACGCTGCCCAGCTCCTCGGCTCCAGCTCCCCCATCCCCTCCTGCTGCCGGTGAATCACCGAATGCCCGAGCGTGTGCGGGCACAGCCGGCTGCTGGCACGGCGGGCACATTCCCCACCTTCAACATTTCCTTCTGGTTTTCATCATCCCCCGGCGGCCACGTTCCTGCTGGGAGGGACAGGGAAAAGCCCGCGGGGTCCCGTGCCGGCCCCTGGGCATCGCCACCCAACTCCAGTGTGACAAAAATTGGGATTATGGAAAGTGTCGGACAGCAAAGCTCCTGTGGCCCCAGAAAACCAACGTCCCAAACACAGGGGTTTGTGCAAATAGGGATTTTGGCTCTGAGTATCCCTCCTCATTTGCACAGGAATAGTGGGAGCTCGAGCTGGGGTTCATCTGGATTAGCCAGAGCAGCTCCATCCCACCCAGGGCTCGGGGTTGTTCTGCACCAGCCGCCCCAGTCTGCACCGTGAGGGCAGCACAAATCAATATTTGCCTGCAAATGTCTCACAGAGGAGCTTCCAAAGGTCAGCAAAACAAGGGGAGAGAGAAGGGGCTGGGAGGAAACCTTGGAACCCTCCCCAGGCACCATCAGTGGTAAAATCAGAACTGAGCAAAAGGAAGCTCCGGTGATAAGAACAGAGATGTTCCCTTTTCCAGCAGACGTCTGGGCACCAAAATTAGAATAATATCTTTTAAAAAAGACAAGACTTCCCTTCCCACAGCAGGGCGGGCAGTGCTGCACCGGGGGGACGTGGGAAAGCCCCCCTTGCTGTGGGATATGAAGGTGGAGGGCAGGGATAAGGAGGTTCCAGGCAAGGCTGGAAGCAAACATCATTCCTGTGGCTTTCATCCTGCAAAGGCAAACAGCTGAGCTGGACAGCCACCTGCTCATGACTTAATCATTCCCCAGCAGCACGAGCTCCTGCTGCCAGGCTGGAGGGCAAATCCCCCAGCACACCAGCAGTTATGGGGTCTACAGGAATGTGACATCCCAACGGGGGCCACCCAAAGGGACCAGCTCTGGTGAGATGGACAGAGCCAAGAGGAGAACCCAGGGCCTCCAGAACCTCAAAAATAACTCAAGAGGAGACTGCTCCCTGCACAGCAGGATCAGGAAGAGGCTCCCACATTTCCTGCAGGAAGAGCAGTTGGCATTCCCAAGGCATCACCTTCCTTTCCTTGGTGGGGCTCGCTTTTTGGTGCCCCAGATTGAGCACCTTTCCTGGGACACCCAGAAAAAACCCCTCCATGCATCCCCCAGCGTGACCCCAGCTCCCCGTGCCCCTGACACTGATCCTTGCCCAGGAGCCACGTGCACACAAAGCCAGCCTGGACACATCTCATTCCGACTCTCCCCAGCACTGCCTGGCCTTTGGAACTCTCTCTCATCCCGGGAGCGAGCGTCACGCTGGAGGGGGGGTGATCTCACCGCTGCTTTCCCAGCAGGACAAACCTCCCTCCATCCGCCCTCCCCAAGGCTGCTGGGATTCTGCTGACGCAGCAGCTCAGGCATTATTTCATCGCTTCCCACTTCTCAGAAGCCTCCCGTGGCTTGTCACCCCTCCGAGGACGCTGGCAGTGCCTGCTCATTGAGTGATGCCACGAAATTCACGGCCACGTAAGCCCGGAAAGCACCGAACCCCGCGGAGCTGGCACGGACTCGGTGGCATTGTCCTGCACGGGGAGGGCAGGAGGGAACAGGGAAAGGCACAGATCAAAGGTGAACGGAGAGATTGGAGCCATCCTGGATGCACTGAGGGTGAGAGGGGAGAGGTGAGGATGGGGATGCAAAGGGAAGGAACAGCAAAGGGAAGGAACAGCAAAGGGAAGCCGGCAGAAAACAGCACGGGCTCTTTGGGAGGGAGCACCACCAGCCCTGGGCAGAGGAAGGCTTGCTCGCACACCCACGTGCAAGAGGACACACCACACACGTCTGCACGCCTTCCCAGGGGCCTGTGCTGACACGAGAGGTGGCTTCTTTCCCAGGGAACAGCAAAGGGAAAGAACAGCAAAAGCCTCCCGGCAGAAAACAGTACGGGCTCTTTGGGAGGGAGCACCACCAGCCCTGGGCAGAGGAAGGCTTGCTCGCACACCCACGTGCAAGAGGACACACCACACACGTCTGCACGCCTTCCCAGGGGCCTGTGCTGACACGAGAGGTGGCTTCTTTCCCAGGCTGGGGGAGGAGGAGGAAGGTGATGCCATCTCTGGGTCCCTCCCTACCCCTCCGGCCACGGGGACACCTCCACAGAGCCGCTGGATAAACACCCGGCTCCAGAATTCCCAGCACACCCCGGCAGCGTGGGGAGAAAGCCATGAAAAATCAAATCACTAAAAAACCCCCCAGCAGGAGATTTGACAGAAACCCTGGCAGAGGGGAGAGGCACAGGAGAGCAACCCAAATCCCAAATCCTGCACCTGCCGCCTGCACAGCAGCACCAGGAACGCCCCAAATGCTGGAAAAATCCCCCAAATTATGTGAGAGGCAGGCCCCGCTGTGCTGGGGCTGCTCGGGGTGCAGAGCTGCTCGCCAAGCCCAGGGAGAGCCATGGGGAGCTGGACAGGAGTGCAGGCACTGGGATCATCCCCGGCAGCTCAAGTCCAAGCTTTGCACTTCCCACAGCAGCGGCTTAGGGAGCAGGAAAGCCGGGGGGCGGAGGGATGGCCGGCATCAAAACTCCTTTTCTGCCAGCTAACAAAAGAGCCGGTGTCTCCGCAGAGAGGCTCGTTATTCCAACGCCAAGCAGAGGCTGCTTGGCAGCGGGGGAAATAGGGAAATGTTGGGCTAGTGGGAACTGGCTGAGCTTTGTTTGGGGGCTGCTGTGTTTGCACAGGCTCCACACAACGGGGGTGTTGGGGCCACGGGGGTCAGGGCTGGGCTGTCCCCTGGGTATGGCCACCAGCTCCACAAATAAAGCACAGAGGTCACTGCCCAAGGTGCTGTTAGGAAGTTGTGGGTCCCCTCTTTTTTCTGCCTGCAGCTCCCCAGGTGTGCCCCAAAAAGGCAGCTCAGGGTCTCCCCAGCCTCGCCACGCTGCCAGCGCGAGGACGGCGGTGGTGGAGCTGGAGATGTGCAAAGCCTCCTCTGAGAAATGGAGGTCAAAGAGAAGGAAGCAGCCAATTCCCTCCTCTTCCTCTGCAGATGGAGGGCAGGCAGCAACCTTGAGCCCTGATCTCATTAGCTGTCCCAAACTAAGCAGTGTGAAACCTGATTAACGCCGGGCGGGAGAAGGAGCAGCGGCTTGCTCTGCCAGCCAGCCCCAGCACCCTGCCTCTGGAGAGGGGGGTCTGAGGAGCACAGCACGCACAGCTGCCCCCACAAAGCACCCAGGACCTGGTCCTGGTCCTTCCCAGCTCGCTCACACCCCAGGTCATGGCTGTGCTGTGCCCTGAAGTGATGCTTCATCCCAGCTGCTCCCGCCAGCTCCCGGCCAGTTGGCCTTGGCGTGCAGCAGCACAGAGAAATGTAGGATTTAAAAAAAGGGGGAGGCAGGAGCCCAAAACTTCTGTTCCCTAGAGACCTGCTCTCCTGCAGAGAAACTTAATCCCTGTTAAAAAGCAAATGAAATAATCCAGTTGCTAACACTGCTCTGGCCGCTCCGTTCAAGCCCCAGATCCGCCGGACCCCTCCAGCCTGGCCCAAGCCCAGCAGATTCCCTCAGCAGGGCTGAGCTGGACCTCTCTGGGGCTAAAACCATCCCTGGCACCACAAAGCAGTGGTGGGAAAGCTGTAAATCAGCAGAGATCCTCAGTTAGGACACAGCCAGTGTCTGCCTGGCAGGGCTGCCCAGGGGACACCGGGTGGCCGTACTGGAAGTGTCCCCCACCCTTTCCCAGGAGACACCAGCCCCATCCTCCTCATGCACAAGGACACAGGGCTGGCAGAGCTCATGCTGGAGGAGCCAAAACTCACCAGGGCCTCCACCCAGGGCAGCCAGGGAAGATGTTGGCCCTGGATCTCTTATCACACCCGGCCACCTTGGGTGGCCCCGTCTGCTCCTCGGGGAAGCCACCACACGATGGGACGAAAGCAAACAGTGACAAGGGGACAGGCTGTGGCACCACTCCAGCACCGTGGCACACAGCAGGGCAGGATGCTGCTCCTGCCTCCTGCTCTGACCCCGCACATCCTTCAGGCAGCACCTAACACCCAAATCCCTCCTTTTTAACAGCAGCAACTCAGCGGAGCTGCAAAATTCCTCACTGCGGGCACACGTGCCACGGTGAGGTGACAGGAACAAGCATGGACCCACTCCTTGGTCACAGAGGAAAATCTGAGCACGGTTCCCCTGGGGAAAGCACGTGGCAGCTCCAAGGTCAGATGGAGCCAGATTAGCTGGCAATGCACGGACAGGGCCGAGGAGATGCCAGGTTTGAGCCGGCTACCAAGTAAACAACAAAACTCCTCAGAAAGCGAAACCGGCCGGCCTCGTGCTCGCTGGTAAAATTAACCCAGCAATAAATTTGTAATCTAATGGGTTTCCTCAGCCCAGCCCAAAGGATCTGGTCGTCTCGGGGCCGTGACCGACGCTGCCCCGGGAAACTCAAGATGGAAACTGTGTGGAAAGTCTGGGTGACCCCACACCCACCGGGGCAGGGTCCCCCCTGGAGCAGCATCCTTTGTCCCCAGCATGGAGACAGGGATCTGGCAGGGCCCTCCAGCCCCATCCCAGCTGGGGGCACTGGGATGCTCTCCAAGCCCCTTGGAGGGCTGACAGGGATGGATGCTGGCACGGAGCCGGGGGTCAGGGGCCTGGACTTACACACACGAGCATTTACATATGAAACACTCCCAGCTCCAATATCCGCTGCTGCCTCCACCTCCCCGGGGAGATGAATAGAGATGAGGGGGGGAGAAGGGAAAAGAAACCTCTCCAGCAATAAAACCTTGTTTTCCTCCAGCTCTGGCCAGCCCTGTAGCTCAAGGGCAGGCTGGGCTGGCTGTTCTCAGTGCTGGGAGCACACTTAGATCCATGGCAATGGCAAACAGTGACAGCAGGATGCACGGCACAGCATCCCCACGCCAGAGAGCCAAACATTCCCTGTGGGCGCCCCTTTTGTGCTTGGATGCACTGGGAAACCCCCAGCAGCATGAAAGGGCTCAAACTGTGCTGGTTCAAGCACAGAATCCCAGACTGGTTTGGTTGGAAGGGACCTTAAAGGCCATTTCACCCCCACGGGCAGGAACACCTTCCACCAGACCAGGTTGGACAACTCCAGCCTCCACCCCACTGAACTAAAGCCACAGAGGGCTATGGTAAACACAGCTGGTGACAGACAAAGTCGTCATCACTGGGTCTAGAGGCAGCAAAACAGACCAAAACCCACAGACTGGGCTTCTCAGGGACGTGCCAGCTGCGCTTCCACGTCCTTGTTCCGGGCTCGCGGGAACGGAAAGTGCCACGAGCTCTGGGATGCGGGAGCCAACACTCCTGGCTGAGCTCTGGGCAGCACCTGGAGAGGGGAAGGCTGCCAGCTCAGCTCCTGCAAGCAGTCACCTTGTAAACACGATTAATAATGTCATCTTGGCTCCCTGCACCTCGCTCTCGCGGGCACGACGGGAATTCGCCGAGCTGCAGCTGGAGACGGGGCTGGAAAGCTCCATGGGAGAGCTTCAGCAGCAGCCCCAAAACACAGAGTGGGGCTCAATGGCACCCAAACCCCACACCCAAAGCCAGCACCCATCCCTGCTCTGGCTGCTGAGGGGCTGGAGATGGAGGGGACAGAGGCAGCCACCACCCCCGGCACTCCCAGCCAGCACATGGCAGCTCAGGGCTCCTTTCACATTGATTCCCAGTGCCAGCTGCAGCGAGGCTCAGGAAAAATGTATGATGGACACCAGGGCAGCATAAGAAAGTGAATTATATTCCTCCCAGACTCGATAACTCAGGGCAGCTGTCAGCACAGAGCTGTGGGATTAACCCTTCGTGGTGGCGGTGGCGGCACGGGAGGGTGGGGACACTGCCAGCCCGCTGGTGACAACTCCCTTGGCTCCCTGCTAAATTAAACATGGAATTGATTCACCTTTGTTATACAATGGGATCAGCTGGTAAAGCCCAGCCGAGGCCTTGCTGTAAAAAGGGGCAAGTCAATGACAGCATTGTCGGATGACAGGCGATGGCATTCCAGGTGCCTTCTGTTTCCCTCTCCTCTCCTTCTAGCAGAACTCCTGCAGCAGGATGAGGCTGGCTGGGAATTCCAGAGGAAAAAGCTCCTCTGACAGTAGGGAGGATAAGAAATAGAGAAAGAAAGGGGAGAAAAAGCATTCTCAGAGCACCAGGTAAGCCGAGCTGCTCTCCCGCAGCCCTGGCTCGCTGCTTGTGACAGTGGGACAACGGCTGCGTGCCTCCAGCCACCTGCCAGGGGCCAGGCCAGCACGATCGGGTGTCCCAGCTGGCTCTCCAGGGACAGCCCGAGAGGCAGGAGAGGGCAGAGCACTGAGAAAGAGCTTTAGAAAGAAGGGAAGTGGGAAAACAGCAATCTGCACCCGGGTGCCACCGCGCACCCGCAGCCACGCGGTGAAAACGCGCCCAGCAGAGCCCGTGGGAACAGCAGCCTGCTCTCCCCCAGAGCAGGAATTGGAGCTCAGTTCCTTCCCCAGTTGTTCTTGTGCTCCTTTGTGCCCAGCTCCAAACCCAAGAAGAGGACAAAAGAGGGAAGTGAAGCCCTGGAAGCACCACCCCTCCCCGGCAGCTCCTCCTGGCCGTGCCGGGAGCGCTGGATCCGCCTGATCGGGGATCGATGACAGATGGTGGCACCCATCTGCTCAGCCTCCCCCTGCCACGGGTCACAAATACCTCTCAGGGTGCCGAGTCCATCCAGGAACTTCTTGTACTTCTCCAAGTTCATCTTCCAGCAGAACACACCCTCCCCTGCTCAGCTGGGTGGCATCGGGGCACCCACCAGCTCCAGCCACTGTCCCCAGCTCAGCATTCCTGCTGGACTCCTCTCCGTCGCCCTTTGACCACTGGCAGTGTTTCCTTATTTGATGAAAGCCTCCCAGGGCTGAGGCCACCCCCCTTTTTGCAAATGAGCCCAGCAACTGCCCTGAACCACCAGGGCCCCCCGGCATCCCTCATCCCACCCCTCCACGCTGGAGCTTTCAGAGATTGTATGTCCCGGGGATATTTCCAGCAAGGAGAGTGTTTGAGGGAATTGGGAGGGGAAAGAAAAAAAAAACAATGGGATTTAAGGCGAGGCAAATGCAGGCAGGGGCAGATGGGCTCCCATCCTTGTGGGAAAAGCCACCCTGGTGACTGCCACCAGGCCAACAGTGTGGGAGAAGGCGTCAGAGAAGTGCCATAAAATGTTGGAAAAATGGGCCAGGTGAGACCCAGGAGCAGATGGGGAGCAGATCCTTCCTGTCTCTGTCCCCCTACACCCACCACATGTTCACCTCACCCTGGCTGCAAGGGGCTTACAAAGCTGAAAAGGAGATTTACTGGTTTTAAAGGAATTTTTGGCAGCAGGAACCAGCCCAGAGCGATCCGAGTGCCTGACCTGCTCATTGCTGCCCTTCAGCAGGACTGGTGTCCACCAGGCACAGACCAGGACTTCTGTTAAATCAAATAATAAAGACAATAATGACAATGATAATTATAATAATATAATCATCATCAGTAGTGTTGAAACGTGCTGTCATGGAGGTGGATCCTGCTCTCCTCATTCCCTCTCTGGAAAGATCCCAGCAGATTGAGCAAGACCCACCACACGGTGCAGGATGATCCTGCCTGGGCTCCCACACAGCATTTGAGCTTTGCCAGAGGAAGGGGAGAGAAATAGAGCAAGGATGTGCTGCAGGAGCCAAATCTCCCCCCAAAAACCAGGGGGGAAGCTCCCTGAAACTCAGGGTAGCAAGGAGATTCCTCTCATCCACGGGCACTTGAACCCCTGGCTCCTTCCCTGTTTGTGAGATGCATCCCCAGAACAAATCACATCCCATGGCAAATTACCCATAGAAATATTAATTAAAAACAAAACACTCATGGAAGCAACCCTGTGTCCACCTCCTCCACAGCTCCAGGACACACAGACACTTCTCCAGGGACAGACACACACTGGGGGTATCACTTTGCATGGTGAGCACAGCAAACCCAGCAGGCCAGTTGCTGCCTGTGGCCCTGACAGCTGGGAAGCAGGGAGCCAAAATTCCCTCAGGGAGCTCCCAGTTGGAAAGAGGGGCAGTGGTGAGGTGCCTCCTCCACACCCTGGTTACCCCAGCACCCTCTGCACCCCTGGGGATGGAGGTGACATCCTCAGCTCCCAGCAAGGAGCTGATGCAGGAGCTGATCCAGGGAGCTGATCCATCCATCTCCACCAGGGAGTGGCCACATGAAGAGCCTGGATTTAGGAGCTGGAGGTGCCTGGTGCCCTCTGCATCCCTGGCATCACAGGGCCATTCCCAGCCATGCCCCCGCGCCCGCCGGCAGCAGAATCAAAGTTGTTGGGAGAAGCCAAGTTGTCACCACTAAAAATAGCACAATGGAATTTTCCTCTAAAGGAAGGGGGAAAAAAAAAGGGAAAAAAAAATCCTGATCCTTGCTGACAAAGGGGTTGTGAGAAGGAAGGGTGGGAACAGCCCTGTGGAGGGGACATGAGGGGACATCATGGCCTTCCTCTCCAACACCCCCAAAGAGGCACGGAGAGCTGAGCCCATCACGGGGGGACAGTGAGATCCCACCTTATTTATCCCCATCCCTCCCTTCCTGGCAAAGGGGAGAGACCAGACCCCTCCAGGATGGCCACTGGACAGGGCAAGCAGGCAGCAAAATGACAGCAGGAGGAAGGAGATGGGGGGAATTCACCCCAGAACCCTCTGAGCTCCCCCAAACCCTGCCTTGACGGGGAGAAGGACACTTCCCTCCTCCAGCCCCGAGGGGGTTAATGGCAAGCGGGTCTGACGCCACCAGATCCCATCCCCAAGCATCCCAGCTCCTCTCCCCTCTGCCGGGAACGCCAGGAATTCCTGGAGGAGGGAGGATCCCTCCAGCTGGCTCCACCAGCACACTGAGACTGGGGAGGGGGGAGTCAGGGGAGCCCCCAGCTCCCGAAACATCCAGGAATCCCAGATCTCCCAGCACAGCAACTGCCCTCCCAGCAGGAACGAGAAGCATCCCAAACAGCTGAAATATCCCCCAGGATGAAATATCCCCCCCCCAGGATGAAATATCCCCCCCAGGCAGCAGCGTCTGGAGCCACCTGCACTGAAACCTCCCGTGCCACCACTGATGTCCCCAGCGCTGTCACCCCGGAGCTGAGGGGATGCTGGGACACCCCAGCAGCCCCAAAAGTGGGGATGGGGCTGTTCAAGCCATGCCAAGGATGTTGTCAGAGCCAGGGAATGGATCCTGGACACGTCTGGGGTGCTGGGGGATTTATTTAGGGACAGCCTTAAGGCTGCACTGTCACCAGAGGGGTCACAGGGACCACACCAGCTGTCCCCAGCATCACTGTGGTGGCAATTGAACACGCCTGAAGCACGGGGTGGTGCATGGGGGCACTAATTAACGCTCATTAGCTGGTGGGCAGAGCGGGACCACCAGGCTGGGAAGATACCCCGACCCCATCCCGCATGGAAAGGAGTCGCTCCCACAGGATTTACCAGGAGCAAAACTGCCCAAGGTCAGCTGGAATCTCCCGGCCAAGGGAGCCCTTGTATACAGTTTCCTGCAGGGAAAAATAAGCTGCTGGCAAAAGCATTTCTGTAGGGTCACAACGGACCCAAATAACAATTAATAAAAACCAAGATGAGTCCCAGCCTGACAGGACACAAAAATCCCACTGGGATCAAGGCACAGCTTTGTGGCTGTGCAGGAGCAGGGTGGATGGCTGGGGGAGCAAGGGCAGAGCAAGAGACTTGGAGAAGGAGCTGGTTTCAATCCCAGCCATGCCAGGATTACGCCCCCGAGCTGGGCAGGGGTCCCAGCAGAGCTTGGGGAAGGGGAAAAGGCTCCCAGCAGAGCTCAAGGTGGGCAAAACAGAAGCTGGGAGAGAACACAGCCCACGCAGGTGCTGCAGAGGTGCAAAACACAGCACTCATCACCTGTGGGAGGCTGGAAAAGCTTCTCCAGCATCATTAAAAAAAAACCACTCATCTGAGCAGAGGAGGGCAGGCAGGGCACGCTGGGACTCAGGGGAGGGAAACAGGGCTCAACAGGAAATGAAAAATGGAAATGCAGGCTTGTCACGCACAGGAAAACAACAAAATAAACACAACTGTGGCCTCCCAGCGCCCGGAGCTGGCTGGCTCAGAGCACTGATAAACAGTGGGTGACAAAGGGACACTCCAGGCACGGAGAGGACACGGCTGCAGGGACCAGGAGAGGCTCTGCAGCCAGACCTGTCCCACCTCTGCTGGCAGCCACAGGGCCAGGCTGTGCTCTGAGGGGCCACAGGGAGCTGCAGCCCATCCTGCCAGGATCAGCATCCTGCTTCTCACCCCGAATCCCCCAAACCATCTTGTCCAAGAGCCCCCCTCCCACTCCCCCCCCACTCTTCCAGGAATCCCTGGGCTTATCTGACCCAGGAGCAGGACACTCAGATCACATCCCAGGACTCATTTCACCCTGTCCAGGGCCAAACACAGGCCAAATCTGATCACTCAGCCTCCTGCCCCACCACACACCCCCAGAAGCTGGGAGAGAACACAGCCCACGCAGGTGCTGCAGAGGTGCAAAACACAGCACTCATCACCTGTGGGAGGCTGGAAAAGCTTCTCCAGCATCATTAAAAAAAAACCACTCATCTGAGCAGAGGAGGGCAGGCAGGGCACGCTGGGACTCAGGGGAGGGAAACAGGGCTCAACAGGAAATGAAAAATGGAAATGCAGGCTTGTCACGCACAGGAAAACAACAAAATAAACACAACTGTGG
This sequence comes from Onychostruthus taczanowskii, assembly GCF_017590055.1. Lineage (NCBI taxonomy): Eukaryota > Metazoa > Chordata > Aves > Passeriformes > Passeridae > Onychostruthus > Onychostruthus taczanowskii. The sequence continues at coordinate 1,302,138 of NW_024503235.1, forward strand.
CCTCCCAGCGCCCGGAGCTGGCTGGCTCAGAGCACTGATAAACAGTGGGTGACAAAGGGACACTCCAGGCACAGAGAGGACACGGCTGCAGGGACCAGGAGAGGCTCTGCAGCCAGACCTGTCCCACCTCTGCTGGCAGCCACAGGACCAGGCTGTGCTCTGAGGAGCCACAGGGAGCTGCAGCCCATCCTGCCAGGATCAGCATCCTGCTTCTCACCCCGAATCTTTTGCCCAAGAGCCCCCCTCCCACTCCCCCCCCATCTTCCAGGAATCCCTGGGCTTATCTGACCCAGGAGCAGGACACTCAGATCACATCCCAGGACTCATTTCACCCTGTCCAGGGCCAAACACAGGCCAAATCTGATCACTCAGCCTCCTGCCCCACCACACACCCCCCGTGGGAAGCTGAGGCTGGAGGATCCCCCTCCCCGGCCCCCCAGCCGGGTGAGATCCATCCAGACACACAAAACCCCACCGCAAGAGCTTGGAAGTGAAACTTCCCAGCTCATTAACACAAGCATCCTCTGAATTTCCTTGGCAGTTTCCCTCTCCAAGCTGGAGGCTGTTTAAACCTCCCCAGACCCCCCAGACAGGGCAGCGCTGAGAGATTAAATCTGGAGTTTCCCTGGAGAAAGAGCAGAAGGAAGGCAGGAAAGGAAGGCAGGAAAGAAGTCTGGAAGGAAAGGCAGATCTCAAGGACAGCATCCAGCAGGGATGAGGGGTGTGCTGGGCAGATCAGCTCCCTGCCTCCAGCCCTGCTCCCCCAGCACCGGCTCTGCTGGTTCCCACCCTGGGATGGGATGGGATGGGATGGGAGGGGATGGGATGGGATGGGACGGGACGGGACGGGACGGGATGGGATGGGAAAGGTGTGAGCAATCAGGGCTGAGGAGAGGAGCCGGTTTGCTGGTCCTGCCCATGGAGCTGGCAGGGCTCACCCACTGCCGGGGGGCACGGCACGGCTGACCAGCCCCAGCAGCCAGGGCTCCAGCTGTGTCCCCATCCCAGGTGTGGCAGCACCGCCCCTCCCCAGGGCAGCGATTGCCTCACCTGCCTGCAACACTCCGCTGGCCTTGCTAAGATCCGGCCACAGCACGGCAGAGACGCCCTGTGCCACAGACATGTTTTATGAAAAATCCTTTGGTCAGGATCTTTTCTCCTGAGAAGCCGGGATGCTTCAGCTTCTCCATGTTTTGCTGCTTTGGAATGCGATTTGGAGGATTGTTTAGCCAGCATGTGAAATTGTTTTTACTTGATGACCAATGACAGCCACCTGTGTCGAGGCTGTGAGTGGTCACAGGATTTTGTTATCCATTCTATTCCTTTCCTTTTGAGTCTTCTGACGGATCCTTTCTTTCTGTTCTTTTTAGCAGAGTTTTAGTATAGCATTTTAATACAATATAATATCATAATATAATAAATCAGCCTTCTAAAACATGGACTCAAGATTCTCATCTCTTCCCTCGTCCCGGGACACGGGATGGGATGGGAAAGGTGTGAGCAATCAGGGCTGAGGAGAGGAGCCGGTTTGCTGGTCCTGCCCATGGAGCTGGCAGGGCTCACCCACTGCCAGGGGGCACGGCTGACCAGCCCCAGCAGCCAGGGCTCCAGCTGTGTCCCCATCCCAGGTGTGGCAGCACCGCCCCTCCCCAGGGCAGCGATTGCCTCACCTGCCTGCAACACTCCGCTGGCCTTGCTAAGATCCGGCCACAGCACGGCAGAGACGCCCTGTGCCACAGACATGTTTTATGAAAAATCCTTTGGTCAGGATCTTTTCTCCTGAGAAGCCGGGATGCTTCAGCTTCTCCATGTTTTGCTGCTTTGGAATGCGATTTGGAGGATTGTTTAGCCAGCATGTGAAATTGTTTTTACTTGATGACCAATGACAGCCACCTGTGTCGAGGCTGTGAGTGGTCACAGGATTTTGTTATCCATTCTATTCCTTTCCTTTTGAGTCTTCTGACGGATCCTTTCTTTCTGTTCTTTTTAGCAGAGTTTTAGTATAGCATTTTAATACAATATAATATCATAATATAATAAATCAGCCTTCTAAAACATGGAGTCAAGATTCTCATCTCTTCCCTCGTCCTGGGACCCATGAACACAACCACATCCCTGGGCACGGCAGAGACACAGAGAGGATTGGGAAGGACTGGATTATTGGATATCAGGGAGAGGGGTTCCTTCCAGGGCTTCCCTGTGCTGCTTCCCAGCTGCTCTGAGCATCCTCCTGCCACCCCACGGCTGTCCTGGCCCTGCTGCTGCAGCCAGCAGAGAAACACTGCCCCGTGCAGGAACCAGCCACACGGTCCAGGCAGGGCTCACAGCCCCTCTGTGCAGGAGTTTGGAGCTGGATCCAGCCATCCCAGCATGGACCAGCTCCTTCTTGCCCACCCCCAGCTCCAGCACAGCCTCTCCCTGCAGCAAGACAGGAGGAACTGGAACCTGCAGCACCCTGCTGCTCCCACAGCCTGGATTTATCCATTCCAGACCCATAAAAAAGGCACTTATCACCAGGGTATTCAAACAATGGTGTTAAGACACTTTAAATTTAAATAAAACCTCTTGTTTTACTTCCCTCTGGGAGGTTCCTTGCCACTGGCATCAGCCACGGTATGTCCAGAGCAGTCTAAACTTAGCTGACAGAGCCTGGAAAGGAGGTTGGCTCAGACCCAGCAGACGGAGGTCAAAGACTCCGGTCTCGCCCCGGAGCATGAGCCGGGAAGGAAAAGGCTCCACGGGAATGCAGAGCCGAGCAGAGCAGGCAGGGAACAGCCCCAGCCCTTTCCAAAGGCTGCTGAGAGGAGATCAAAGCCTCCCGGCGCAGCCCCGCTCACGTCCCGGTGCCAGGCAGGTACAGGGTGAGGCCACCTCGCAGCCACCCCCTGCCCTCCCAGGGGATCTTCTCACCACGTGGGAAGGAGGAGAAGCAGCCAAGAGCCGCAGGAGCTGTGAGAGCAGGGCTCAGCCACGGTTCTGGGTCATCAGCAGGGCACCGGGACACGGCCGCGGCTTCCGCTGGTCCCGGGGATGCCGGCGGCATGGGGGGAGGCACACGCCTCTGTGCCAGGCAATCCCAGCCCGGGAGGCACCTCCGGGCCTTGGCATGGGGATGGCTCCATGCAGAGAGCCAGCCAGGCCAGGTGGGGTGCATCCTGTCACCTGCAATGCCACCAGCCCCGTTTCCCTGCTGGCTGAAGCAAACGGAGCAAAACAGCTCCTTGCACCCACCTCGCACAGCCAGGGCTGCCCCGGGCTCCTGCCACCTCCCTGAGCCCCCCTTTTGCCTCTGCTCCCCTTCCCCCATGCCAGAGAAGCCAATGACTCCCACACAAACCCCCCCAAAAATCAGGGTTATTCACCCAATGATGGAAAATCCCTTGGCCTCCAGCCCAGCTTCCCCCCACACTTGCTCCAGCCAGGGACTCTCCGCTCCAAAAGTGGAACTTGGCCAACCCTTCTCTCGAGGGATGAAGAGGAAGAAGGGCTTCCTCTCCCCCAGTGAGGAGTCACCACCACGCCAGCAGCCCCAGCAGTGATCTCACAGGCCACAGAGGCACCAGCCAGAGCGATGTTTATCCCTGTGGGATGGATCTCCCAGCAATGCCTGGCATCAGGAGGCGGCTGCACGCTGGGGGAGCTGCTTGGCTCAAGGAACAAGGCACCTCCGAGTCCTCAGACACCTCCAGGTGCGTTTGTTGTGGCACAACACCAGCCACAAGTGGGAAAAAATGAGGTTCTTCAGAGATGGCCACGGCCAGGAATGCCACCCACCACCAGGAAGGCTCCAGTCCCAACTGGAATGAATCCTGGTTGATCTATACAAGGGTCCCCCACCTCTCCTGCCCACCCTAAGGTCTCCTCCAGTCCTTGGGAGGTTGTTCCCTCCCTAAATGAAGGCAGTTTACTCAACCAAGGTGACAAACCACCTTGTGCTGTCCCAGTCCAAACAAGCCAGGCCACGTGCCGGGCACCACGGAGCAGGCAGAGACAGCACCGGGAGCAGGGAAAAGCTTTTGAGGTGCCACAGCTCCAGGTTTTCTACCCCCAATCCCAAAAAAAACCCAGTTAATTACGAGAAAGAAAGGATTTCACCAGAATTGATTAGTTAATGTTTACAGCACTGAGAGCAGGGGAAGCATGACCTGTGTTCTGAGCTTGGCAGAGCCGCCGGCACCCTTGAGCTGCCGGGGGCTGCTCAGCTCGGGGCCACGACTTCCACGCGAGGGTCAGCACCCCAAAACACGACAGGAGGCTGCCATGGGAATGGAGAGTGGCCTCAGATCAGGACGACAGAGTCAGCCCAGACCCCAAAAGAGAGGTGTCCAAAAAGATCCACCAGCAGCATCACCCCCGCGCCGACGCCGTCGCTCCCAGCGGGATCCGCGGCAGCAGGTCCCGGCATGTGCCGCGGCACCGTGCTCCAAGGATGAGGCAAGAGGGGCTGGAATCCCCACGGGGAACCAGCCTGCTGGCTTCCAACTGGGCCACACAGGTGAAGGCGGTGGCACAGGGGACCTGTGGCTCTGGGAACTGGGGTTCTCTCCAGACGGGACAACCCCGAGGACGCCGGCGGCTGAAGGAAGCGAGAGCAACAACGCGCTGAGCCATCAGCGGAGCCACCACCCCCAAAATGCCCACTTTTAGCCCCATCCTGTGGTTGAAGCCACCCCCTCGGCAGCAGGGCACAGCAGGTGGGTGCCCCCGCAGCGCTGATGCAAACGTCCTCCCCCAGGCAGGCCCGGGATCGGGAGCATCCCGCGAGCCCCGGCGCCGCAGCGCTGCGGCACGGCACCCCGCTCGCTGCCGAGGGTGGGTGTTCTTAGAAAGAAAGGGAGGAATCACGGGGATCTGCCAGCTGCTTCACTCCTGCTCACCAGGGAAATCCAGGACTCGCAGCCTGCTCTGGGATCCTTCCCGTGCTGCCGCTCTCATTCCCTCCGGACCTGTCCCGGCTCGCTCAGCAGAGGCCTCGCTGCTCAAATTGGGATTTTTTTTAGGGTATTTAGTGGTGCTGTCTAAGAGAAATGCATTTGCAATCCTGGCTCTGGCAGTGCCAAGAGTCCTCCTTGCCCTGCTGGATGTGGCAGGTCCGGGGTGGCCACCACAAGAACACCACAGGTCTGCCCTGCTCAGCAGTCACATCTCAGTGAAAACTCTCTGTTTTTGCAGGATTAAGAGGGGGAGGGGATGAGCCAGTGGAAAACTTGTTCTGGACAGGAAAAACCGAATGGTTTGCAGGAGCTGCAGCGGGGAATAACAGGGAAGAGACAACAAATCCACCAACTCAAACCCAAACAACCCAAACTGGGGCTCCCACTCGGCCCTTGCAGCGCTGGGGGGATGCCCCAGGAGGGGTGGGGAGCTCAGAAAGGGTCAAAAACAAAGAAAAGCTTTCATGGAGTATAAACACTCATTTCCCCTACACCACAAACAAGCTCTGACAACACCCAGCGGGGTATTTCCAGCTTTCTACCATATCCCAGTGCAAAAACCAGGTATTCCCTACAAAACTCCTTCCCAGAAGGACCCAACTGCTCATGGAAGGCACCAACAGCCAGGGCAGGGAGCGGGCAAGGGGAGCCCAGGTGCCAAGGGTGCTCCAGCCGGACCAAGTGCATTACAGGCCCTGGAATTCCCATTTTTTTTCCTGGAACAAAGCAAACCCGATGCAAACAGCGGCTCCTTCCACGGCAGCGTCTCCACGCTGAACCCAAGGACATCAAAGCAGCTCTTTATTAATAAAAAAGTTTGTCAAGTACTTGGACGAGCCCAGGTCGCGTTTCCCAGCGCCTTTTCCAAGGCACCCGAGGAGGTTTTATTCCCTGCTCCCTGCGGAGGCTGCACGTCTCTCCCACCTCTGGGATGTTTGAGTGGCACCCCCCGAATCAGGGAGCCAGGGAATCCATTCTTCCCCCTTTTTCCGCAGGAAAAAAAAAAAGGAAAAGGAAACAGGCACTGCGAGCCCTGGCTCCTCTGAGCCCGGCCATCCGCATTTTAAAGAGACTTGGCTGCTGAACTCACAAAACGGAGCACGGGGAGCCCTGTGGGGCTGGAATCTGGGCTCCAGGACAAGCCGAGCGCTGCAGCGGGGAGGAGGGAAAAAAAAAAAAAAATCACAATAACAAGCAGAAGAATGAGAACGCACACCCAGCTGCCGGGGATGACATCAAAACTGCACACTCACTGCCGGTACCAGCACCTGGGCTCCTCATCCCCACCACAGAGGGACTCCGGGGGGCTCTGGGGACACGGAGGGGTCCCCACAGCCCTGGTGGCACCGCGGGTGAGGGCACAGGGATGGGGGACGCCGTGCTGCTCGCTGGGATGCCGGGCACCCCACGGAAGGCACACGGGGGACCCCAAAACTGTGGGAAAGGCTCCGAGGGGAGGTGGGGCGCTCGGGCAGGGCTGGCAGGCACCCCACGCCGGGGACAGCGCTGTCGCTCATCCCCCGGGCGCCCCACGCAGGGATGCTGAGCCCGCGGGCAGCCCACGCAGGAGCCGCGGCACGCGGGGAACCCACGCAGGGCCGGAGCCCAGGCAGGGACGAGCGACAGCCGGGACAGCTCGGAGCTGTCCCCACGCTGGGGACACCCGGAGCGGGGCACCCCACGCGGGGACAAGCCGAGGATGCTGCCCCCGAGCATCCACCCCGCAGCGCGCACGGGCAGCGGGAAAACACCGGGAAAACACCGGGAAAACAACGGGAAAACAACGGGAAGGTTCCGGGTGAGCCCCGCGGGGCGGCCCCGGCGCGCTCCAGGCCCGGCCGCGGGCCCGGCGGGCTCGGTACCTTTGTAGCGCTCCAGCACGTCCTCGTAGGCCTGCACGAACTCCTTCTCCTGGCTCCGGTTGGCCGGGAGCAGCCCCGGCACGTAGCCGGCCATGGCGGCCTTTGTGCCCGGGCTGGGCGCAGCTGCCGGCGGCGCGGCCAGGGCCCGTCTGTGCCGGGGCCGCTTCCGCCGCGCCGCGCCCGCCACCGGGACCCGCCCCGGGGACACGCCCCCACCGGGACCCGCCCCGGCGACACGCCCATCGCCACCGGGACACGCCCATCGGCACCGGGACCCGCCCCGGGGACACGCCCACCGGCCGCCACCGGGACACGCCCCGGGGACACGCCCACCGGCACTGGGACACGCCCATCCCCACCAGGACCAGCTCGCTGGCACGGGACACGCCCCGGGACACTCCCATTGTCCCGGGACACGCCCACCCGGGGGACAAGCCCTCGGATTGTGCCCACCCACAGGACACGCCCCTAGACCCGCTCATGGCTCCCGGGACTCCCCCCAGCACCGGGCCGGTAACCGCCCGTGGGCGGGGACACTGCGATGGAGAGGGACACGCCCCTAGACACGCCCCTGAGTTCGAAATTATCGTGGTCACACCCATCTGAATTGTTCCCGCCCACCTGGCCGTGTTTGCTCCGCCCCCGTTGAGGCCACACCCCTGAATAGGCCCCGCCCCATGGAACCCGCCCCGGGCCCGCCGCGACCCCTGGCGGCCGCTCGGGGCAGCACCGGGCGGGGACAACGGGGGTGACAGCGGGGTGACACCGGGGAGACACCGGGGTGACACCGGGGAGACATCGGGGATTTTACTGGGAGTGACACCGGCGTGACACAGGGGTGACACCGGGGATTATACTGGGGGTGACACCGGGGGCGACAATGGCTGTGATACCAGGAACGACACCAGGGGGTGACACTGTGTGTGACAGCGGGGGGTGACACTGGAGGCAATACCAAGAACGACACCAGGGTGTGACACTGGGAGTGACATTGGGGACAACACAGGAGGATGGCTGACACAGGCAGTGACACCAGAGGGTGACACAGAGGGGTGGCAGCGGGGCTGACACCAGGGGGGACACTCTGCACTGCCTGGAGGGGTCAGGGGGAGTGGGGACCCCTCAGCATCACCTGGCGAGGGATGGGCAGGAAGAAGGGGGCTCTGAGAATGAGCTGGGGGACTCTGGAGGGGATGGAAAGGCCCCACCCAGGGGAGCAGTGGGGCAGAGCCGAACCCCCCCGGGTTTGGGAAATGGGGGCTCAGGGCCAACCCTGCCTGGCACTGCCAAACCCACAGAAACCCCGCTCAGCCCCCCCAAACCCCAGCCAGGCTAACGGAGCAAAACCTCCTGTGGAAACAGCTCTTACAGGGCACGAGGGTGGCTGTCCCCAGGCCAGGGGACACTGCAGTCCCCCCCGCTGGGCCCACAGGACAGCCCCTCGCCATGACCCCCCCAGACCCAGCCCCCCCTCGCTGGGGCAAACCCCGGCCCTTTTTTGGCCATCTCAAGATGTTGCTTGTTCACCCCAATGCGCCGTTCCCATGGCAACTGGAGGGCCCGGCTGGGTAACCATGGCAACGAGAAAAGCCCCATCCCGCTCAGACAGACAGACAGACAGACACACTGTGTGTCCCCACCGTCACCCAGGGACCCCCGAGCCCCCTCAGCGTGGGGGGCCGCACCCTGCATCCCTCCAGGGAATGAAGAGGGACCAGGGGCAGCACCTCCATCTTCCTCCTCCTCCTCCTGCTCCTCCCGCAGCCCCCGGCCTGGGGTGGGGTTACACAAATCACCCCCCTCATCCCGATTTTGGAGGCATCTCCCTTTCAGCTTGGCGCCTTAATTAGGAAAAGTAATTAACGCGGCACAGAGCGCGGGTGCTCGGCTGCATCCCCGGCAGAGCCTCCGTGGGGAGGAAGGTTTCGATCGCCGCGACCTCGAGGCAGGGCCTTTGTGCCCTGCGGTGCCAGGCACGCATCCTCAGCGGAGCATCCCCCTGGGAATGGCCGGAGAACCCCCCGGGAACGGCCCCAGGGGCGCAGCTCCCCCGGCTCTGCCCGCGGAGCCGCCCGGCACAGAGCCCCGCAGAGGTGCCTGCGCCCGCCGCATCCCTCTGACCCAAAAACGCGTTCCCAGGGAAAGGGAAATCTGTGCCGGCCAGCTGGCACTCAGCGATTCCTCCTCGGAACCTGCCCCGAGCCGGTCCCTAGGCAGCGAGAACAAGGGGGTTTGTTCCCGTGTCCCCGGGGATGAAGAGCAGCTCCCTCCCTCAGCCAGCGCCGGCTCTGCCAGCGGCGCGGGTGACGCGCCCGGGTGACAAAGGACTCCCAGGAACCTTTTCAAAGAGCCCTTGGAAAGCCCCAGCGACGCCTCGTCCATCACCCCTGCCCGCTCACCCCTGGCATCCCGGAGTCCCCCGGCCCCTCCTGGCCCGGCAGCACCCTGGCACGGCCCTGGCAGCACCGATTTGGGATAAAAGAGCCCTTTTTTTCCCCAAAAGCAGCAACCCCCGCCCGCCCTCACCCTCTGCCAAGCGCCTGGAGTGAGACAGAGCAAGGCAGGGCCAAGGGTCACACTCTGACCCTCCACGTCCTGCCCCCCCTCCTCTCCCACCGCTGCCTTCCCAGGAGATGCCAGAAAAGCAGGGAACGGCTCCAGAGCTGCCTGGAGACCTGGGCCAGCGTGTCCCAGCCCCCACAGGCCCTCCCTGGGCTGTGTCCTCCTTTCCTTGGCTCTGATGGCCAGAAGGGATGCAGAGACTGCTGGATCCCATGGAGAGTGAGGATGAAGAGCCCCCCAGATCTCTGTGTCCCACTCAAAACCAAGATCCCTGTGTCCCCCAAACCCACAAAGGTGCCACTCCTGTGTCATCTCCACAAGGTCCATGGTGGCACAAGGATGGGGTTCCCCAGCCCCAAATGGTGCTCAGGCTCCATCCCCAGGCCCTGCTGCCCCTTCCTGGGGATCCCAAAAAGCCAAGCCCCCACTGCCCTCCCCTCACCTCACTGAGAGGTGCCAGGTCCCCCCAGGGCACATTGCTCAGGCCACCATGCCTGGTGCCAAGCCTGATCCCAGTGGGAAGAGGCACTGGGGCAGCCAGCGCCCCGCAGACATTCCCGCTGAATAATGCAAGGATCCGAATCAATATTTCAGCTCATTTTCAAACTTGGTGACACAAAACTGTCTCCAAACTCTTTTTTTTTTTCCTTTTTCCCAGCTCAGCACTGTCTCGCTGCACCTCCCGAGTTATTTTTAATGGGCAATCTGCATGAGACCGAATTCTGTGACATCCCCCTGCCTTTCATCACGGGCTGCATCCAGCTGGGTGACAACAAGCACTCGGCATCCCGGGCAGAAATGGAGCTGGGGAATGGCTGGGCCTTGGCAGAATCCATCCCTGGGTGTGGGAGGATGGGGATTTTGGGGCAGAGCAGGTCCATGAGAAGCAGTGAACATGGCAGGATCCTGGTACCCCTCCATCTCCCAGCCTCAGGGATTTGGGATTTGGGATTTGGGGCAGGGCCAGCCGCACCCTTGCACATTTGCCTGTCCCAGCCCCAGACGGTGCAGTCTCAAGAGCCATCATTTGAATCAACTGGTTCTTCCAGCCCCGAGATTCCCGGGCTGGCACGGCGGCACGGCCGGATCCCCACGCACCCCGTGCCAAGGGGCAGGCAGGGAGGGAGGGAGCAGCACCCCACAGCTACCCCTGCCCTGCTGGCACCTGCCCCTGTGCCAGGTGTGCCCCTGCTCCCCAGTGTTCCCAGTCTGTGTCTCCCAGTCTGTGTCCCCACAGCACTGGGGCTGGTTTGGTCACCCACCAGGGGCTGGCTGGGCAGGGCGGGCACCTCAGGGGTTTGTCACCCTTGTGCCCACCCCCACCAGAGACATTAAAACCCAGCCCTGGGTTTCTCTTGGAGCCACAGCCAGGAACAGCCTGGCCAGGGCTCAGCGGGGGTCCCTCAGCACGGCCATGATTCCCAAATCCCCGTTTGCTCCGGCAGGAGCAGATCAAAGGCGCCCGGGAGATGTGGACAGACCCCGGCAGACACAGATCAAAGCCCTTGATGGCCGTTTGGCCCCAGTGAAGAATCAAATGCCAGCTCTGGTGCCTGGAGCCACCACCCTGAGCAGATTCCCCCATCCTCCCTCCCCAGCCATGCCGGAGTGGGGTCCCCACCGCTCCCAGCCCCAGAGCGGCGCTTGGAGCCATCGGCCAAGGTGGGTCCAGCCCTGCCTTTGTTTCTTCCTCCCCGCTCCTTCTCCTGAGCTGTGACCGGGTCAGCAGCACAGCAGGCAAAGGGACACGCGGGGCACTGTCCCCTCCGCAGGGGGACATCGCACGTCCCAGTGACCGCAGCGATGGAGCTGCTGATGGGCACCACAAAGGAGCAGCCCCAGCTCCATCAGCCGGGCGGGAATCCCAAACCTCCCCGGGCAAATTCCTCCCCGGAGTTCAGCCGAGGGCATTGTTCCACCAAAGGAGCCATTCAGTCCTTAATTAAGCATTTTAATGTCACCCAACCCGCAGTTGGAGGTGCCCAAACATCCCTTAACCCCAGCGCCGATGGGATGAACCGCCCCGGGCGAGCCTGGAGAGGACAAAGCCATGGCAGAGACAAACCACCACCCTGCTCCTCGGCCACCAGCGCCACATCCACCCCTCCCCTCCTCTCCCCATCCATCCCCAGGCTCCCTGAGGAGCAGCGGGGCACAGAGGTGACCCCAAGAGCATCTCAGTCACCGCGGGGGAGCCCCGGGAACCCCCGGGGGGAACCAACAAGGCGCTGCCTTACCTGCGACCCTGACGACAGCCCTCTCGGCCGGGTCCAGCACCGAATCCTGACTCTTCCTCTTCCTCTGCTCATGGAGGGGTAAATTCCAGGGCAAGGTGTCCCCGGGGGGGCAGGGGGAGAGGCTGCCCGAGCGTTCGCTGCGGTAGGAGCGCTCGCTCCGGCACGACCGCTCGCTCCGGCAGGAGCGCTCGCTGAGGGTCTCCTCGTCGGAGGACGACATGGCCCAGGGCACGGGCAGGAGGGCGGGCAGGACGTCCCCGCGGGCAGCAGCACCCTGGAGAAGGAGCAAACAGCGCTTGACACCGGGCCACCGGCAGCGGGGCCCTCCCCGCCACAGGTGCTGCGGGTGGTGGAGGAGGGATCGTCCACCATGGGTGTCTCAGCCCTCCTGGAGGTTCTGAATGCTGCCTCAGTTTCCCCCTTGCTGGGGTTCCCAGGGATGGGGATGCTGGCACGGCTGCCACCCTGTCAGCAAAGCTCACACTGGCATCCCTGAGCTCACTCCCACAAAGCCAAGTCCAACCTTTTGGGCTCGATTTCTTTGTGCTCAGTGCAAGAAGGAGCATCAGCTCGGCTCTGCCCTTTGTACCTGCAGGTTTTTCCTCTTTGAGAACGGGAATGGATTTTAAAATCTTATTAATCATGGTAGAGGAAGATGGTAGGGCTTTCTGGAGCACGCCGGGAGTGAGCTGTGCCGCGTACACACGCTGGGCAAATAAGCACCTTGCATGAGACATATTTAAAATAAATCTCATTGTGTCCTCTAGCACGGCCAGGAAAAATGCCTGAGACTCCTACAACCGATGTGCCGCGGCGCAGGAGCCGCCTCCATCACGCCGAGCCTTTCCTTATTCCCATCATTTAATCAGCAAAACAGGAACAAAGAGACCCAAAAAAACATTGAAAGAAACGGAGAAAGGATTCCATGAGTCATTCACCCCCCATTGAAAAGCTGCGAAAAAATGAATCGCGGCCCAAAACCGCCGCTCCCCCGGTAGCCCCGAGGGGCTCAGCCCTCGCCCTGCTTTTGGGGGACCCGCGGCCGTGGGGCTGGGGGGGCTGCGGGGCCGGGCAGGGTTCGGTGCCCAGGGAGCGGCAGGGCCGGGGGCTGCGGGGGTTGCAGCCGGGTTTGCGGCACGGGCGGGGGGGCAGCAGGTGCAGGAGGCAGCGGGGAGCGGGCACGGCTCTGCGGGGGCACACGGGGCCGGTGTGGCCCCCCCGGGTCCTGCTCCCACCTGGTCCTACCCCCCCCTCCTCCGCCTCCCGGCACCCTCCGGTGCCCGCAGCTCCAGCCCAGCCCCGGCGGCTGCTGCCCCCTTTTCCCGGTCCTTCCCCATCCCCACCCGCCGCCCTTCCGCGCTCCATCCCCGCTGCATTCCCGTGTCCTGCCCTTCCCGCTTCATCCCCCGCTCATCTCCCTCTCTGACCCTGCGCTTCCCCGCTCCATCTCCGCCGCTTCCCCGCTCCATCCCCGGCCCATCCCCGCTGCATCCGCCGCCCTTCCCCGCTCCCTCCCCGGTGCGCAGCCCCCTGCCCGCAGCCCCGGCCCCGCTCACCCCCCGCCGGCGCTCCGGTACCGACTCGGCGCGGGCAGGACGCGGCGCTCCGGTGCCGGCCCGGCCCCGCCGTGCGCTCCCGGTCCGGCCGCTCCCGGCCCCGCCGTGCCCCCTGCGCCGGCACAACCGGCACCTCCACCCCGGGCACCCCCGGGCCGGCCCCGGGCAACCCCCTCGGGGCTCCCAGGCTGCGCCCTCCAACCTGCCCGGGCTCCTCAGGACACCGCAACGCCTGCTGCCTGCCCACCCTGCACCCCCGTTGCACAGGGGGTCCCCCCAAACCACCCAGCAGCTCCCTGCACCCCACAGAGCCCCCCCGGCATCCTCCCAGCATCCCCGTTCCATCCTCATCCTCCGGATCCCCCCAGGCCCAGGGTAATTAGAGCACCCATCGATCGGGGATCGGGGCCAGCAGCCTCAGCGCATGGCGGGGGACACGAGCGGGGTGCGGGGACAGCCTGGGGAAGGTACGGGGGCCGCGCTGGGAGAGCCGTGAGCTGCCCAGGGCCTCACCTGCGGGGCAGCCGCGCATCCCAGCCGCAGCCGAACGTGTCCCAGCGCCAGCCGCGGAGCGGGCAGGGACACCAGGAGCAGCCCGAAGGGGTGGCGGAGCTGCAGGACAGCCCCAGCAGCCTGGCAGGAGTGAAGCAGGCTAAACCGCTCCGGCTGACGGCAGATCCAGCCGCTCCGCACCGACGGCGGCATCGAACGAGCAGCAGCAGCGGCAGCTCCGTGCCACGGCCCCGGGGCCCCGCGGCTGCTCCCGCGGCGCCGCAGGCGGCCCGGCCAAGCTCGGCGCCCCAGTCCCCCCGGGGTCTCGGCGCACCCCAGTGCCCCGTGGGCATCTCTCCCCCGCCGGTTTTCAGATCTCATCCCAACAGTTCTGCTTCCCCGGTGTGTGTTTTCCCGAGCGCTTCCAGCGCGGTGGGGTGGGACGAGGTGCAGGACACACGGCGCGGGGTGTGGTGACAACTGCTCTGGGACGCAGCTTGGGACGTGGCTGGAGAGGAGCACGTGTTGCCCTGCGGCCCTGCTCGATCAGACGCAGGGATGGGAGGAAGCACTCGGCCAAAACCCGCCCAGGTGTGGACACACCAGTGCGGTGACCCCACAGCTGCAGGGGCAAGGCCTCGAGGACGCGAGGTCCAGCTGGGAATGAGGATGTGAGTTCTGGGAGCTGGGAACCCTCTCGGGCTGCAGCCAGGAGCTCGGGGCAGAGTAAAGGGTGTACTGGAAAAGGGTGTGCTTGTGGGCTGGCACCAGTCCCACCACCCCAATGATGGTGACAGTGACAGGGCCATCACCCTGGTGCCACCCTGACACCGCTTTCTGCGCACACCCCTGCAGCAGGCAGTCAGCTCCGTACTGGACACCGCTGGATAAACACACTCAAGCGGGGGCTGTGGTTCCCATCATTACGGGGGACCCCAAAACCCGTGAGAGAGGAGCAGGGGAGGCTCATCCCGGCAGAGCCGGCGGCCCCAGAGGCGCTGGGAGGAGGGAAGCGCCTGGAGAGGCAGACGCTGCCGCAGCGCCGTTCCCAAAGCTCCCGGACGGGTTGGGCGGCTCGGCCGCGTGTCTGCAGCGCTGCCGGCCCCGAGAGCGCGGCCACGGCCGGCCCGGCCCCGGGCACACGCTGGGGGGATGCTGTGACACCCTCGGTCACCCCTGCTGCCCGCCCTGGTGACCGGGCACCGCTCGCCCTGGGGACAGCACGCAGGGTTCACAGCCCGGCCGGCTGCGGGAGGTCCGGTGCTGGCGTGCCTTTGTCACCCCGTGTGTCACCAGGTGTCTTTGTCGCCCCGTGTGTCACCAGCCGGGCTCCAGCCTCCTCCCTCACGGCGCTCTGGCAACAAGCCCAGCCAATTCCAGGCGTGCTGAATCCCGGAGGAGCGCGGGTGGCTGGGAGACGGCGCCTGTTCCAGCCCGCGTGGATCTCACACCCGGAATGTGCTTCCCGAAATCCCTCGCAGCGCCGGGAGCTGCTGGATTATTTGTGCTGCGAATCTGGGTTAGGATCGTGCGTTGTTTTGCCGACGTGGAGACAGGGAATCGTTATTTTGGGCGGAAGGGGGAGGCAGGTCCTCCCTAAATCATTTCATTTCCCTGCTCCTGTGCTGCTCAGCAGGATGGAGGGGACCCCTGGGACCCCGAGTGCCGAGACCTTGCACATCCACAGGGAGGCAGGGAGATGTCTCCTGGTGCAAATCAGCCAGAACCCGGCTCTGCCCCAAGAATGGTCCCCTCTCCCTCATTAAAACCTTCTGCCCAAGCCCAGGGCTGAAATCTGCCTTTTCCCTTGACTTTTGATAAATTATCCATCTCCTGGGAGTTGTTTGTTCCCCCTCTCCGAGGCAGAGAGGAGCTGCAGATGATGCACAGCACACGCAGGGTTGTGGGAGCTGCAGGAGGAGGGGGCTCAGCCCCATCCCAGCCCCCAATTCCCAATCCTGGGGGCTAAGGGTTGTAGGAAAATGGGAATGAGGGGCTGGGGGGAGGGATGGTGCTCTGCCCTCCCCAGCTCCTGCCCAGCCAAGGCCGTGTCCGTGGCAGAAGCAGCTCCCCACGGAGATCTCCCACCCCATCCCAGCCCCGGTGCCTCCCACCCAGCTGGGACGTGGCATCACCCCGTGCCAAAAAAGAGACAAAAAAGGCAAAGAGCAAAATATAAATTTGGAACCACTACAGGCTGGATATGGATCCTGTTCAGGCTTCGTGGTGAGCCACACTGTGGAGCTGAGGATGCTCCAAATCCCTTTGCCCAGGGGAACTCGGTCAGGAGCATCGGATCCATTTTCGATCCCTGCTGCTCAGCCAGAGCCTCGGCCTCTGTCTCCTCCCAGCAGAGCTGGGACGTGTTTTTATTTTAATCTCTCCATAAATTTGATTGTTTTCATCAGGTCTTTGATTATTCCCTTTATTGGTGAAATTCCTGACAGAGCTTTTAACTCCAGCAAATGGATCCTGCTGGCGTGGCTGCGCTCACGCCGATCGCCGGAGCAATTTGATTTTGAAGGGATCTAAAGAGCCCCTCGGGAGCCAGGAGAGTTCAGATGCATCCCAACATTTCCTCTGACATCTGCACTTCTCCATGGGATGAGTCACTCCACACCAGCGTGGAGCTGCCAGGCTTTTTGCTGAGCCTGGTTTTTTTTTCCTTCCTCTCCCTGGAAAAGCAACACTTCTAATCAAAACAGGGTTTTTTTCCCCAAAACAACGATTCCTGGAGCATTGGCCCATGCTGCTGCGTGGCTCTGGGTGTCACCAGCCCTCACATCCAGCTTGGGGGGAAGCTGTGATGCCACTGGCAAAGCCTCCACCAGAAAAAGTCATCCTCAAAGTCTTCTCTGCACTCCTCCAGCAGTGCACATCTCTTCGGGAAAGATAACTGATGATAATTAATCATCATCCATAATGAGCGATTGCAAGTGTGGAGGCTCCTGGCTGGCTGCACTTCCCAAATTTCCATCCGTGGGTGACACCCAGGGACTGGCCCTGGGGAGCTGCAGTGATCTTTGGTGAGGGATCAGCTCCTGGGATAGCTCAGAGCTTCTGGGTGCTCCATGTGGGTCCCCACTGCCCCAGCCACAGTCCCATCCCTCCCCAAATCCTCCTGGGACAGTTCACTGAGGATAAATAACTCCAGTGGACAATTCACTGGGGATAAATAACGCCAAAGAACAATTCACTGGGGATAAATAACTCCAAAAGACAGTTCACTGAAGATAAATAATTTCAAAGGCTCCATGGCACTGCTCAATTTCCATCCCCAGCACCATTTCCCCTCTTTGTCCATCCTTGATTTGTTCTGGCAGCTCTGTAGCCTCCCCAGTCCCTTTCCACCTGAAGCCATTCCCTTTTCTGTATTTCCACCCTTTTCCATATTTTCCCAGTGTTTCCCTCCTCAGAGTTCCTCCTTGCCCACCTTCACAGCTGGAATGCTGAGATCCATGGATATCTCAAACTCATCACCACCTGAGTTTTCATATTTAAAGCAGCAACCAGAATCCCTGAGGATTATCAGTCTCCAACAGCTACTGCAAGGACAGGCAGGAATTAGTCGGGATCCAACCAGGATGGAGTCTCAGGTCATTTATTCATGCTTTGGGCAGGAGACAGGAGAAAAATATCAAAATTGATGGAAAGAAAAAATTTAAAAGGACATTATTTCCAGAGTTATGTAAATGAGAGGGAACACAGCAGTGCCAAAGAAAGGCAGACACAAGGAAGAGCCAGCCCTGGGACAGGGATGTGGCCCTGGCTCAGAGGATTTGAACCCAGAGTGGGAATTTGGAGCTCTCAGTGCCCACCCTGCCAGGGGGAATGGTGGCTGTGACTCAGAGCACAGGGAATCCATCTGGGCTGGAGCAGGGGATCCATCTGGGCCTGGGGGAAGGGACAAACCTCAGGCAGGGCTGGTGTGGGGACAGCTGAGGGACAGAGCTTGTGAGGAGCAGCAGAAATCCCAGGAAAAGCTCAAACCCTGCTGGGATGGCTCCTGAAATGCAGGGAAGGGTTTTTTGCAGTGCACTTTGTTCCAAGGGGAAATAACAGAGCTCTGCTGGCTCACATCCCTGGGGTGGCTCAGAGCCCCCCAAAAGCAGCAGCCAGCTGTGACCCCTCATATCCAAGGGCTCAGCAATCCCAGGGGCTGCCTGGAGTCAGGGATCTGAGAGACTCCTCTCTGCCCACCACTGATCCATGGCCCAGGAAGGAGGGCTCTGCAATGTCCCTCCTGCAATGTCCCTTGTGTCACACCCCTGCCACGCTGGGCTCAGCCTTTGCAGGGGGATTTGGGATCAGGAATGTCCCAGGGAAGATCCAGCGTTAACTCCACCAGCAGGAGTATTAAAAATGTGGATTAAAGCACAGAGCTGGCCACTCTCCACTTCCAGGGACTCTCTCCCTGCTTCAGTGCTGCTCCAAAGCTGAGGGAATGGAAGGAAAAACTCTCCTTGGGAGGGACAAACCCCCATGGCTGTGCCAGGGCCTGCATGGATCCTGCTGGCATTTGGGATTTCAAAGCCCTCAGGGAGGAAATCTCCCTCCCACACAGTGAAAAGACAAAGAGAGGTCCAAATCCATCCACTCCCACTGTGAATCCCTGTGGAAAAGAGGTGCCTTACCCCCCAAAAAAAGACACAAGACAGAGGCAAGGAGACATTCCAAAGGGATGTTTACTGCCCCAGCAATGCCCAGCCTGAGGCTGCTCCCCTCCAGCCACAGCAGGGCCCCTGCCCCGAGCTCTGCGGGGCCTCTTCCAAGAGGAATTCCAGAGGGAATCACGGCCTGGGCTCCTCCTTGCCCATGTGGTGCTCGGGGGGTGTGTACTTCCCCTGCTTGATCATCTTGTCCCGCTGCTCCAAGATGATCCGGAGCCGTTGGGTCTGCCAGGGACACAGGGGGGGTCTCAGGGGGGTCTCAGGGGGTCCCCAGGGCAGGTCCCGGCAGCCCCACAGGGGTGGAGCCCACACCAACCCCGCCCTGGGGCTCCTCACTCGAGCTTGAGGCTCTTCTCAAAGATTTTGGGGCTTTCAGGATGCTCTGTACTGATGAGGTTTGGGTTTCCAGCCCCGTTTCCTGAGCAGGATTTTATCCTGGATGTGGACGCTGCTGGGGGCAGGGACAAAGGTCTGCTCCACGCTGCCCCAAAACACGGAACGGTTCGATTGGGAGGGAGCTAAAATCCCACCCAGTCCCACCCCCGTGGGCAGGACACCTCCCACTGAGCTCCAAGCCGGCCTGGAACTCTTCCAGGAGCGGGGCAGCCGCAGCTTCCCCGGGCTCCTGCAGCCCCCACAGCCCGGGGGAAGGGGCTGCTGCGGGGCCAGACCCCCCCCTCGGGCTGGGAACGAGCAGGCAGCGCTCCCACCCTGAGCTGGAGCCCCCAAAGCTCCCCCAGAGCACGGCCAGGCCCCTGCGCCCCCCTCCCCAGCCTGACCCAGCCCCTCGGGTCCCCCCAGCCCGCCGCTGGTGCCTCCCCTTGTCGGGACCCCCACGCCCCCCGTGTCCCCCCGTGTCCCCCCGCTCACCCACCAGCTTGGTGCGCTTCATGCACTCCATGAAATCCTCGTACTCGAGCTGACACTCGCGCCGGGCGCGGGTCTGGCCCAGCCCGTGCCCGCACTCCACCCACTCGCGCTCGAAGGCGTGACAGGCCGCGGCCTGGCCGTGCGGCTGCGGCATGCTCTGCCGCAGCAGAAAGCTGTCCACATCGATGCCCAGCTGCTTCTGCAGGCCCCAGAACGGCATGGCTGCGCTCCTGTCGCGACACGGCCGCTGTCGCGCCGCCGACACCGCCGCCCCCCCCTCACGGGCCCGCCGCCGTCCTTCACGGGCCTTTCGCGACGCCGCCGCCGTCAAGCGCAACCGACGGCGCGGCACCGTGCCGCGCTCTACGGCTGGGCGGAGGCAGAGAGGGGCACGGCACCAGCGAGCCCCCGCCCCTGTGTTGTAGCGCTCCTGGCGGATCGGAGGACTCGCTGCACGCCGCGCCCCAGCGCCCCCTGGCGGCCACGGGGCTCAAGGCTCTCCCAGTGCTCCCAGTGCCCTTCCAGTGCTCCCAATGCCCTCCCAGTGCCCTCCCAGTGCTCCCAGTGCCCTGACCCTTCCAGTGCCCTCCCAGTGTTCCCAGTGCTCTCCCAGTGCTCCCAGTGCCCTCCCAGCATGCCGAATGCCTTCCCAGTGCCCTCCCAGTGCCATCCCAGTGCTCCCAGTGCCTCCCAGCTCTCCCAGTGCCCCCAGTGCCTCCAGCTCTCCCAGTGCCCCCCAGTTCTCCCAGTTCCTGGCACAGGGTGGGAAGGACCAGGGGCTTCCTCCCCTGACCCCTGAAGCCACCCTTGGCTACCAGTGATGCCCACCACTCCCAAAAACAGAGCCCAAACCAGTGATGCCCACCACTCCCAAAAACAGAGCCCAGGGCTGCCAAGCCCTGTGGAAGGCACGCACACTGCAGGATTTATGGGACAGCATTTACTTCCAAGCCCACGAGAGCAGAGTGGGGCAATGCCAGAGGCAGGATGGCATCTTCCTCCTCCCTGGCACTGCCATGGGATCCTTTGCCCCTCTGGTGCCACCACAGGACCTCTCCCTTCTGGTACTGCCAGGGGACTTTTCCCACTGTGGATTTTTAGGGTGTAAAAATCCCACTTTTCCTGCTGTAGGATTTTTATCCCTCCTGGATATTTCCCCTGCTGCTGCCATGGGATTTTCCCACCCCAAAACCATTATGGGACATTTCCCCTGGTGCTGCCATGGGATTTTTCCCACCCCAAAACCATTATGGGACATTTCCCCTGGTGCTGCCATGGGATTTTCCCACCCCAAAACCATTATGGGACATTTCCCCTGGTGCTGCCATGGGATTTTCCCACCCCAACACCATTATGGGACATTTCCCCTGGTGCTGCCATGGGATTTTCCCACCCCAAAACCATTATGGGACATTTCTCCTGGTGCTGCCATGGGATTTTTCCCACCCCAAAACCATTACGGGACATTTCTCCTGGTGCTGCCATGAGATTTTCCCACCCCAAAACCATTATGGGACATTTTCCCTGGTGCTGCCATGGGATTTTTCCCACCCCAACACCATTATGGGACATTTCCCCTGCCAGTACCCCCACAGGACCTTTCCCACTGTGGCTCCTTCCCCAGAGCTGCTCAGATGATGCCAGCTGGAGCGAAGACAGGGGTGACACAAAGCGTCTCTGCCATCTCCCAGCCGCAGGACAGGGGCGTGCAGAGGCTCTCACGGTCATCTTCTGCCTGGGGTGGCTTTCCCTGGAAGAGCTGGATGGCTTTCCTGCAAGGGGAGACACCCGAGGGGGAGCCAGGGGAAGGAGCAGCCCCTTGAGAATGGGATGGGGACACTCCAGGGCTCTCCTGTCCCCCAGAACGACAGCCAGAGGTGAGCTGGCTCTCTTTTCTCCGGTGAAAAACCGCCTCAAGTTTGATAATATGTTTTTAAAACAGTATTTTTCCCTCTGGGACCATGAATTTCCAAGTTCTGGGACTCAGAAGCCAGGTGGAAGAGAAGCCAACAGCTCCCACGGAACCCCCCCCTGCCCTCCCACCCTGCCCATCCCTTACCAGGCCATGCGGGACATGGCGTAGGTGACCCGTGCTTGGGGACCAGCTGTGAGCAGGGATGATGCTGGCAGGGTGTAGGCTCCCATGTCCCCAAAAAGCAGCCAGTCCCCCACGTGCAGCTGGGGCAGCTGCAGCCCCTCGGCGATGCGATCCTCGCCGTGCCCCCGCGGGCCCCGCAGGCTGCAGCTGTGCCAGGGCTGCTCTGGGCACGGTCTCTGCAGCAAAAACACAGCATGAGTGTTATATTGCACTAAATGGTTTATTTAGTTGTTGTTTTGTTGGAGATTCCCTCTGGTTGAGGTGTGTTAAAAAGTCTCTTTTCCCCAGCCTAGCTGTCGAAGAAGGGATCAGGAGTCTTCGGCTCGCATTTCTCGAGGCTGTTTATTGGTTTTTGTCTAAAACATTTTCTGTCTGGCCTGCTGAGATCTGTTCTGCAGGTCAGTCTGAGGCACACTGCCCGCCCACAGGGCTGGTGTTGTCTTTTATACTATAAATTACGTATTTGATATTCACAGTTGTGTTCCTACACCAATCACCTATGTCAGAAAGTGACTTTCTACTCTACACCAATCCCAAAGAAGATGGAGGCTAGGAAGAAGAAGGGAGAAGAACAGGACAATGCCCAAATCCCTCCATTTTGCCCCCTGGACCCCCATAGTAAAATTCTTTAAAATTTCACCTTTCACCCCGTGACAACTCCTGTTATGTTATCGAAACTTTTGTGACCTTTAATTCTTCATACAAAGGTGGTAATTTGGTGAACTCCAAGCCACAGGGGTCTTTGGCTGCATGCCAGGGTCTCTAAATCCCCCCTGCCAGGGCTTCAAAGCCCCCTGAATGGGGCTTGGATCATCCAGGACCATCAGGGGGAACATCCTGGGCTCTGACAACTGGGGATTTGCACTGAGTATTCTTTATATTGCACTGAATATTTTACACCACGCGGTTTGTTATCCCCCTCTCACGGGTCTTTCCCACGTCCCAACGGCACAGTCACCCCCAAAGTGAACCCCAAGGACTCAGTGCAGCTTCCCCCAGTGGCAGGGAGGTGGCTGACCCAGTGTGAGGGACACCCCGGGCCAGGTGAGCCCCTCACCTTGTGCAGCCGAGGCCTGGGGCAGGGGCTGTCGAACAGGAGGCAGCTGAAGGCACCATAGATGCCATCACTGAGGTGATAGACCAGGCTCTTCTTGCTGCCACACTCTTCCTCTGCAAGGGACGGGGGCTCAGAGGGCTCAGGGGGCTCAGGGACACAGGGGACACATCAGGGAGTGGGGAGAGGGCTCAGGGGGGCTCAGGGACACAGGGGACACGTTGGGGAACAGGGAGAGGGCTCAGGGGGGCTCAGGGACAGAGAGGACACATCAGGGAACAGGGAGGGGGCTCAGGGGGCTCAGGGACACCGGGGACACAGCAGGGAGTGGGGAGAGGGTTTAGAGGGGCTTAGGGACAGAGGGGACACATCATGGAGTGAGGAGAGGGCTCAGGGGGCTCAGGGACAGAGGGGACACATCAGGGAGCAGGGAGAGGGCTCAGGGTGGCTCAGGGACACAGGGACACACACCCTGCTGTCACACCTACCATCAGAGCCAGGCTGCTCCACGGGGATCTCCTCCAAGGC
The DNA here is from genome assembly GCF_017590055.1 of Onychostruthus taczanowskii. Taxonomy (NCBI): domain Eukaryota; kingdom Metazoa; phylum Chordata; class Aves; order Passeriformes; family Passeridae; genus Onychostruthus; species Onychostruthus taczanowskii. Next base: position 1,325,001 of record NW_024503235.1, read on the forward strand.
AGTGATGCTGACAGCCAAGGTGAAGGCAGAGGTGACATAGTAACGCCCAGGCCTGGCAATAATGTCCACCCCACTGCCCTCGGGGAAGTACAAATCCAGGGCAGAGTTTATCCCAGCAGCAATCTGTGAGGGAAGGAAAAGAACCTTCCTCTTGGTTAGGAGGGAGCCCTGCAGAGAGCCAAAGCCAGGGAGAGCTTCCAAGCTCATTCTCTGCCTGCTGAGGGCAGGTGTTGGAGGTTTGTACCTCTTCCAGCGGGGCTCTGGTGTCCTCAGTGGCAGGGAATCCCCCCCCAATGTCCAGGAGGTGCATGTGGTGTCCCAGCTCCGTGCCCATGTCACACACCAGCTGTGCTGTGGCCACAGCCTGGGGCCAGGCCTGGGGCTCCAGCCCACGGCTCCCGAGGTGGAAGCTGAGGGCACAGACCTCATCTCAGCAGGGTTTGATCCCCCCCAGAGCAGAGGGGACACAGCGCTGGGGTTGTCACTCACACAGCTTCCCACACACCATGCCGAGCCCCACAGAGCCTTTCCTGGGGTCAAACTGCCCCAAATTGGCCCCAACGAGCTCAAATCCTGCCTTCAGCTCACTGCCAGGGCAGAGTTCCCCAGATCCTGATGGAGAAGGGCTGACAGCCCTAGGGAAGAAGGCCCAGGGCTGTACCTGATGCCCACCACCTCCACAGCCTGCTCCTTCGCTGTCTCCAGCAGGTGCCGGCAGGATTTCAGCGTGCTCCCAAAGGTCATGCTCGGGTGGGCAGCAGGGATGGAGTCAGCAGAGATCCCCAACAACATCCTGCAAAGCAAAGGCACGCTGTGTTCAGGGGTCTTGGAATAACAGGATCATGAAAGGAAAAGCCTTTGAGGGCTGGAGAAGACCTCAAAGATCACTGAGTCCAAATATTAACCCCAACTATTAAGCCCAGCACCAAACCACTTCCCTGAGCACCACACCTACAAGTTTTTTTAATGTTTCCAGAGATGGTGATTCCACCCCTTCCCTGGGCAGCCTGTTCCACTGCCTGGTCACCCCTTCAGTGATCAAATTTTTCCCCATATCCAATCCAAACTTCCCCTGGCACAGCTTGAGGCAGTTCCTCTTGTGCTATCACCTGGGGGAAGAGACCAACACCCACCTTGTACAAGCTCCCCTCGCCCCCCACAGCCCCCTGCCCATCCCCTCCTCCAGCACCCACTCCAGTGGCACTGCCAGACACCCACCTGGCACGGGGGTGGCTCCTGGCCACCTTGCTCAGCTCCACCTCGTTGTCAAAGGCCATCAGCCTGACCCCGTGGGTGGCTGCATACCTGATGTGGGCAACCTGCTTGCAGGGGCTGCTGTAGAAGATCCTGTCTGGTGGGACCCCAATGCCTTGAACCCGGGTGATCTCTGCCTGCAGGGGGAAGGGGACACGTGCAGCAGGTCCCCCCCAGGAGCTTGGGTGGGGACCAGCCACCAGCTCTGGGTCTTGGTCAGCTTGCAGTGCTGAGGAGGGTGAAGTGCCAGCGTTGCAGCCTGGGCTTTTCCAGGGAAAAGCCACCAGAGCTCAAAGGGATCACAGTGGACTTTGTCCTGGCATGGACAGGTTTAAAAACACCAGAGGATGGGAGAGGAGACAAGTGGGGCTAGCAGGTCTGGGGCTGACTGCTGGCCTGAGCTGTGACAACTCTTGCCCTTTCTCGTCCTATTTAATCACATAAAAGTAATTGATTTAATTTTGCCTCCTCCCTGGAAGTCTGGCTGTTGCAAATGACAAGCAGGAGGGAGTAAAAAGCTTTAGGCTCAGCCCTGAGGACACCAAAAGTTGGACAGCAGTGGCAGTGACACCCCAGGGATGTGCTGTGCCACCAGCCAGGACAAGAGCTCCGGGGACAACACAGATGGGACCAGGATTTCTGGGCTGTGACAGCACAGGGACACTCTGCCCCTGTCAATGTCACTCCTGCCCCTGTCCCAGCACAGATGGGACACGGATTTCTGGGCTGTGACAGCACAGGGACACTCCTGCCCCTGCCAATGTCACCTAGAGCAGAGCCTTAGGAAAGGAGGGTGAGCTCTGCCACTCTCCCACAGACATTTCCCCCGGAGCTGTCCTCCCACAGCCCCTACCTTGTTGGCACAGGCAAATCCTGCCCCCAGCTCTGCCAGCAGCCTGATCACCCCTTCGCTGCCGTTGCATTTAAGTGGGAAATAGGGCTTCACCCGGGGCAAGGCCTTCAGGAAACGCAGGTGCTTCTTCACAATGTCCCCAAGGTCTGCCACGAAGAAGGCCTGCTGCTCGCTCTAGGAGACAGCTGGAGTGAGCAGCAGCTCCAGGAGTGCCTTTTCCAAAGGCAGCAGCAGCAGCAGAGCATCAGCCCTCACCTCTTGGCACAGCTCCCCCAGGAGGTTCTCCAGGAGGTCTCTGGTGGTGAAGCCCTCCTCCACCATCAGGAAATTGGATTCGTTCAAGTACCCGTTCATGGTGAGACCTTCTGGTTGTGGGGATGCCCCTTTAAAGCCTCCTGGAGTAGGGAGTGGATTCTAAGGATGAGACACGCTGTAAAAAGGAAAGGAATATTTAGAGGAAGGGTCCAGAAGCTCCATCAGCATGGACCAGCCATCCCACAGCCCAGGGCAGAGCTCTGTGCTGCTCTGCTCCAAACCAGCAGCTCAGCAGAGCCCTGCTGTGGGTTACAGCATCTTCCCTGGGGAGGAGACACATTTCTCTGCAGTTCAGAGCTCTGTTTTGGCACACAGCAGCCTCGTCTCCATCAGCAGGCACCAGCACAGTCAACAACAAAGCCAACTGCACCACAAAGAGCAGAGATGCCTTTCCAGGCCAGGACAGGCCCCTTCATGCCCTGGAACAGCAGCAGCATCTGCTGAGTGCTCAGTGGGGTGAGCATCCCTGATGGATCCCAAATAGCTGAGGGCTCCTGGACCCAGTGGAAAGCCCCAGGGCAAGGGAGGCACAGCACAGGGCACTCACTGACACCTTCCAGCCTCAGGACAGCCTGGATCCCTGCCGTGGATGCAGTTCCATGGCTCTGCCATGACACAGGGTGTGGAACAAGGGGACAGTTAAGCAGCACAGAGTTTTCTGGCTCATCCTAGCAGAGCTTTAGCTTTGAGCTCACACCCTGAGCTTTAACAGTCTCCTGCCCTGGATCCAGCCTGGCACATAACCCAGGGAGCTGATGAGCTAGCAAGGAACGTTTCCACTCCAGTAATCCAGGTCTAGCTCCAGGGCTCTTCCAGGAGTGTGTTCTCTCTGCTTTGAAGTGAGCAGGAGGCAGAGGTTTCATTTCTCAGAGCTGCACACCCCCTCCTCCCCACAGAGACCTCCTGACAGCATTCCAGGGGGCACTGGGAGAAAGACCACGAGCAGCAGGGTGTTGTAATGCATTGAGCAAGCACCACCAGCCAATTCCAGAGACGGGGAATGGGATGAAAAACCATGTTTTGAAGCTCTTAGAGCTTCATAAGCAGGAAAGGAGAGCAACTCCTCCAGCTTTACCCTTCAGTCCCCATCACCAAACAGCAGCCAGCCCACCCTGGTCAGGCACGGAAGGGGTTAAATGGGTCACTCCTGTCACAACTCGGACATCCCCTCCTTACCACGGTCCAGCTGTCCCTCCAGGGGCTGTCAGGGGGGCTCCCCGAGGAACGCTGAGCTCCTGCAGCAGCCCGAGGTGTTGCTGTGCCTGGGGGTCTGGGGTCTCTGGGGAGAAGGAGTGCAGGGGTTTAGAGAGGAGAGGGGCACTGCCAGCACAATGCCCTTCACCCCCATCCCTAAATTAGCAACCACAGGCACTCTACAGCTCCCTTCTCGCTGTGCCAGGCAAAGCAGCTCCCTCACAGCCTCCCCCAAAAAAAGCCTCCTTACCTCGGAAAGCATTTAAACAGCTTCTGCCATGGCCCTCCCAAGAGAATGAACACTGTGCCAGGCAAAGCAGCTACCCCACAGACCCCTCCCCCAAAAAAGCCTCCTTACCTCGGAAAGCATTTAAACAGCTTCTGCCATGGCTCTCCCAAGAGAATGAACCGGCTGTTTGTCCTGCCCCGAGCCCCTGCAGAGGATGGGGGGGCCCTGCACCCCTTCTCTCCCAGCACTGCCTCCCTGCTCTGCCTCCCAACCGTAGCCATGACAACCAAATCCAGCCACGCCATTGGCTGAGCCGCCTCCGAGCATCCTTCATCCCTTTTGGAGAACGCTCCCCCTCCTCGCCCACCCTCTCCCAAGGCTGGGGCTGTCCCCTGCAGCCACCCCGGGCTCTCACCGAGTCCCCGCAGCTCATCCCCAGCCCCGCCCTGCCTCCCACATCCTGAGCTCGGGGACCCTCGGGGCGAAGAGAGCCCGAAATACCTGGGAAATGCTGCTGCCAGGGAAAGCAGGCTTCCTGCAGATTAAAGGCTGAGCGGAGTTTGGCTGGGACTCCGCAGAGGGGGAGGTGGTTGGGAAGATGGCAGGGAGTGGTCCTGCCCTTGCTGAGCTGCTGCTGGGTTTGGTGGGTGCCCCAGGGACAGATCCATCTGTGCAGATGCTCTGTGTGATCCCTGAGACCCGGATCTTGGATGCTTCATGCCACAAACAGGATGGGCTCAGCAGGGATTTTTTAACTCTCCTTGTTAAATGTGCTACTCCCTGGTGGTGCTGCTGAGGAGACAATATTCTGTCTGTGGAGGGGTGGCTGTCCCCGCTGAGGGGGGAGTGAGAAGGACCAGCTTATCCTGGGTTTCTGTATTCAACACTGTGGTCTTGGCTTTGCCACAGACTCTCCTGGCAACCAGGGCCAGGGCAGCTCTTGTCTGCCGTGAGATCCTGGCTGGTTTTGCCTGTGCTCTGGCCCATCACCAGCGCTGGACTGTGCTGTGTGGGATGTGGGGACCATGCAGAGAGGCTGGGAGAACAGAGAGATGCAGAGCCCTGCAGTGCCAGCCCCTCCTGGATGCGCTGGGCAGTGCTGTGATGCACAGCCCACGCAGAGCAGGGCACTGAGCCCATCCCACAGCTCAGAATCACTGGATCAATTCGGCTGGAAAAGATCTCTGGGATCACAAAGTCCAATTCTGACCAGACAGCACTGTGTTAACTGGCCCACAGCACCAAGTGCCGCATCCAGTCTTTCCTTAAATACTTCCAAGGGTGGTGACTCCACTACCCTGAGCAGCCCGTTCCAATGTCTGATCTTCCTGTGAAGAAATTCTTCCTAATATCCAACCTTGTCCCCTTGCGTAGCTTAGGACTGTGTCCTCTTGCCCTGCCACCAGCTGCCTGGGAGGCAAGCCCTACCCCGACCTGGCTCCAAACTCCTTTCAGGTAGATGCAGAGAGAAAAGGTCACCCCTGAACCTCCTTTTCTCCTGGCTCAGCCGCCCCAGCTCCCTCAGCCGCTCCCATCAGACTTGTGCTCCACCCTCCTCTGGGCATATCCCAGCACCTCAGTGTCCTCCTTGAGTGACCCGGAGCCCCAGCAGCGCCCGGGACCGGGGGACAGCTCGGGGCAAGCGCGGCGACACCGAGCGATCCACGTGGCGCCACAAAGCCCCGCCCACAGCACATAACCACGCCCATCACTCATAACCCCGCCCACATCGTGTAAAACACGCTATGTAATTTGCATATTACCACCCTTAATTTGCATGGCCACGCCCAGCGGCGCTGTCCCCGCCCACGAGGCGCGAGCGGGCGCGCAGTCGGCGGCGGCCATGGCTCCGAGCGCGCAGGCCGGGGGCGGCCGCGGGCAGGCCCCGGCCGCGGGGATCCGCCACGGCATCCGCGCCGTGCTGCTGGGCCCGCCCGGCGCCGGCAAGGGCACGCAGGTGAGGGCGATGCGAGCGGGAGCGGCCGGCGGGACCGGCCCGCCCGGCTTTCCCCACTCCCGGCGCTCAGCGTGGAGGGACGCGGCTGTCCGGCCTTGGGGTGCCCGTGAGGGATCGGGGTGTGCGGTGCGTTGGTGCGGCCCCGGCTCTCCCTTCCGCGGGGGCTCGGTCGTGTCCCGCCTCCAGGGACCCGCTCGCCGGGGCTCTTTGTCCCCGTTCCCTTTGTCCCGGAGCCGGTGTCGCTGAGCTCCGGGGCTCCGTGCCGGGCCCTGCCACGTGCTGGCCGGTCAACGACCGTCCGGCTGTCGCGACAAGGGGACGAGGCCCCGCCGGGCCGGGGATCCTCAGCCTCCGAGGGCCGGTCTCACCTCTGTCCTCTTCCGCAGGCCCCGAAGCTGGCCGAGACCTACTGCGTGTGCCACCTGGCTACCGGCGACATGCTGCGGGCCATGGTGGCCTCGGGCTCGGAGCTGGGCAAGCGGCTCAAGGAGACGATGGATTCGGGGAAGCTGGTGGGTCACGGGGAATGTGCTGGGAGGGGATACGGGCTGGTAGCTCCTGGAATGAGAGCAGACAAAATCCATCTCCTAATTAGGATTCTCTAATTAGTGTAGGGATGCAGATTGCAGGGTGAAGGTAGGGATGGGGTGGGGGCTTTCCTACTGTCACCCTGCAGGAGAAGCATCCTATACAAACATCATTCCTCTTCGAAATTACTGTTTGCTTACCAGCAGCCTGTGGCCCTGGGTTGTTTTTATCTTTTAGGGGGTGTAGTCTGGCTAGTAATTTTCTGGCTCATAATTTTCTGGCTCCTGAACACTGAGGTCACAGTTTATCCTTGGAGCTGCAGGATGTTACAGCCGTGCTTTGTGGCTCCTGTGTCTCTTCACTTGATACCTGAGCTCCAGGTATCACTTCAGAGGGTTCATCTGCATCTCAGCTCTTGCATAAGCTCGATTCACCTGTAACTGTGAGGTGAAAATAGACCTAAAGGTGTTGCTGTGGTAGTTACAGCTGCTGCTGTGTGAGAGAGACACTTTGGATTCTCAAGGGACATGAGTTAGAATCTCTGACATTCATTTTTCTGAGGGTCTCATTATCTCATCCTAACGACTGAAATATCTCAGGGAAACTCGAGGGACCACAAATTGCAGTGACTTGCCCCAGTGTGGGGCAGATCTCAGCATCCCTGTGGCTGCCACGGGCTCGTAACACCCCAGGGAGAATCTGCAGGCCCCAGATGGGGAGAGCTGCCTTATCTCACTTCTGCTCAGAGCTCATTGCAACACCGAGCCTGCAATACCCAGCTGGTTATGAAAGATAGGGACGTTATCTGGCCAGGCTGCTGGTATCTGCCACGTGTGTTTGTGTGTGGCAGGCAGCTCCAGGCTGCTCCACAGGCACATCCCACAGCTCTCTGATAACTCAGCTGGGAGCACGCAGAATTTCAGGATGGGCTTTATGCTCAGGATCTTTTTTCTCCAAAGGGTGTAATCAGGAAGGCACAGAAGTGACTTGTTGCTTACTTCCCCTGCCTGCAGGGTTGTTGTTTGTGTGTTGTGACAGCCTGGTCCCCAATCCTGCCGGGTCCCGGCTGTGCGTGCTGGAGAAAACAGCTCTGCTGAGGAGAGCTGCTCCCAAAGAAGCAGTTATTGTTGGAAAAGGCACTAATCCCAGTGGTATGCTGAGATTGTTAGCTGGGGAAAAACTACCCAGTGAAGGCAGAGCTTGTCAGCAACTCTTGGGCTTTTACCTTCCTATGAGGTTTATGGGAGTCAATGAGCAACTCGCCTGCTCTGCCCTTCCTGCCCAGGCCTGCCTCCCGACGTGGAAGTGTAGGTGAAGGTACAAAGTAACAGGAAATCAAGGTTATGTTGATACTTTGTATTGTGAATTGGTTAAAAAAAAATTAATAATCTAAGGAGTTTGAGCTGACAGCCTTCCTTGCGATACAGCAACCTTTGTAACAGTGAGGTTACAGTGCTGGTCCAAGTCCCTGCGGAGGCTGGAGTGTCCCTGGAGTGAAATGTGGCATTGCCTATGCCCTGGTGTTGCAGGGAGTGCTGCCCTGATGTGGGCAGGCCTGAACAGGCAGCCTGAGCATTGACACGAATTATGGAATCACAGAATATCCTGACACACAAGAATTGAAAGAGACGCACAAGAATTTTTGAGCCCAACCCTTGGCCCTGCACAAGACAACTCCAAAAATCCCACCCTGTCCAGATGGGTGTGTAAATTCAGGGTGTCCTTCCTGACAGCATCCCTGTCTCATCTCTGCAGGTGAGTGATGAGATGGTGGTGGAGCTGATTGAGAACAACCTGGACTCCCCTCCCTGCAAGAACGGGTTCCTCCTGGACGGCTTCCCACGCACAGTGAAACAGGCAGAGATGGTATGGGAGCCCCTGCTCGGGGGCTGCTCCAGCACCCCCTTCCCTCAAACCCAGGGGTCCCTGCTCCCCCAGCCCCTCTGAGGTGGGTGTTTGCTGTTGCAGCTGGATGAGCTCCTGGAGAAGAGGAGGGAGAAGCTCGACTCCGTCATTGAGTTCAGCATCCCTGACTCCTTGCTGATCCGGAGGATCACGGGACGGTAATCCTTCTCTCCCAGGGCTCAGTGCACAGCCTGGGATTTCCTAGTCCATGGAAGAGCATCCTCATTTCAGATCCCAGGTTGTGCTCGTGGTGCTTAAGGCTGGCTGTGCTGCTGGTCTCTATTTCTGCCCTATGCCTGGGCCAGCCTTGAGCCAGCACCTTCCTTGCCCTGTAAATCAGGGATTTCTATAGAAAATCTCAGCTCACTCTGTAACTTCTCCCTTCTCCAAAGCTATTATTGCTCCCTTACCCAGGACACTGAATACATTTGGGCTCCAGTAAACTTCCTCCAGGGTCAGGAGTGTGTTCTCTTGCACTGTTTTCCAGACCCCTTTCCCAGCAGAGCAGGATGTAAAACTCCCCTTCTCCATCTCCCAGCGCAGCTGCTTTTCCAAACTGAAGAGGCCCTTGGTACAGAAATAACTGGAGAGAGTTTTCTTACAAGTGAAAGGCTCATGGTGTTGCTGTGGCAGATGTTTCTGTGCTGATGAGTGGCAGGTTCAGGAGATCTTGTCCTGACCAGCTGCTTTGCTGACACTTCTTTTCTGACATTTCTTTTCTGTCTCAGGCTGATTCACCCAGCGAGTGGCCGCTCGTATCACGAGGAGTTCAGACCCCCGAAAGAGCACATGAAGGACGATGTATGTGAGCTCCCAAGGCTGCCAGCTTACCTTGCTTTGGGTTTAGCTGATGCTTTGCAGTCTCTCCCTGGAAAAAAACTCATTTCTTTCCTTCTCTTATACCTTCTTGTCCTGGCTTTCTGGGGAGCGTGGGGAGCTGCTTGGGCAGCCTGAGCCGACGGCACTGCGGGGAGCGAGGCCTGGAGGGATGGATGGATGGATGGATTGGATGAAGGGCATGGCCAGTCTGCAGAGCTGGCCCAGGCTCTGCCAACCTCTGAACTTGTTGGACTCTGTCCACAGCTCAAGTTGTGCTGGTTTCCATCCTGGGGAGCAGCTGTAGCTGGTGCCTGGTCTCGAGGCTCCTTTTAGCAAGCAGAGTGGTGTGTGGGGAAAAAGACCACTGTGCTGAGCCCTTCTCTCTTCAGTGACTGCTCTGGGACTTGTTCTGGCTGCCCTGGGTTCGCTCCATCTCCTCTGCAGCACCACCCTGGAGGAGGAGGGGAGAAGGGGGGAGCATGCCAGGCTGCAGCTCGCTGGAGACTGTCCCCTTGCTTCTCCCAGGTCACTGGAGAGCCCCTGATCCGCCGCTCGGACGATAACGAAACGGCCCTGAAAACCCGGCTGAAGGCCTATCACACCCAGACCTCCCCCCTGGTGTCCTACTACAGCAAGAGAGGGATCCATACAGCCGTGGATGCCTCCCAGTCCCCCGACGTGGTGTTTGCCAGCATCCTGGCAGCCTTCACGAAAGCAACATGTAAAGACCTGGTTATGTTCATTTAAAGCTCCGTCCCAGGATGGGGTTCTCCTTTTTTTTTTTTTCCTCTCTCTTTCTCTGTCTCTGTCTCTCTGGGGTCAAGGAGGGTGAAGAGCTGAGCAGAGTAGAAGGGGAAGGAATGAGGTGGTGCAGCCCAAGGCAGGGCTGTGCTAATTCTTTAATTTAATTAAACGAGCTGTTAACGGTCTCGATGTGGCTGTATGTGAACGTCAGTCTGTGTGTAGATGTTGGGATTTTGGCCTCTAGAGGCCGCAGCGAGCCCAGGCTCCGGCTGCCCGAATTGGGCTCTGCACTCCTTTGGCACAAAAACCTTTTGTTTCATCCTAGAAATGCTCCTCTCTGAAAGGAACGGTACTTCCAGCTCCTCCTAGCTACCCCACAGGGGCCTTGGAGAAGGTTGGGGATGTGGGGGAAGGATTTCCCAGGAGATGAGAAGCTGGAGGATTGAAACCTGGGGTTGCTCTGTGTGTGGGAGCAGCCTGAGGGACAGCCTGGCTGCTGCTCGGGGCTGGGTGATGATGTGTTCTCCTTGTATGTGTTTTATTCCCTGTGGGGTAGGAGGTTCTTGTTCTGATGGCACTTGGTGGGCAGAAAGAGGGTGGGGGGTTTCAACCTTTATTTATTTGTGGGATTTATAGCAATTTAATGAGGTGCTTCTTTTTAATGTGAAATCTGTGGTCAGAGTCTGACAGTTACTGTGTGGCAGGTTGGGATGTCCTGAGGATAAGAAAAGGACTTGGGTTTTAACTCTTCACTCTTGCCTTGGTTTTGACCAAGGAGAGGAAGATGCATTGAGCTTCTCCTGACCCCAAAGTCTAAATATAATAAAGCCTTATTGCAAAACAAATGATTTCTCAAGGCTCGAGAGGCAGCGTTATTAACCACTGGCTCCATGTGCCCTTGACCTTCGTTGTGAGCTCATGGAAATGTTCCTGATCCTTCAGCAAATCCAGCAGCTCTGTCAGGCTGTGTTTGAGGACACTGTGTGTGCTCAGAGCCTTTCCAGGGCATTGTGCTGCTGTGTGGTGACACTGCAGGGCTGGCACTGACCTTTGGCCATGAGGGATTCCAGCCCTTCCTAGAGGACCCTGCTGTAAATATGGATTGGCCCAGATGAAACTTTGTCCTTTGGCATTCCATGTGTGTTTACTGATTGAGTGTTACTGAGTATCCTCCTCTCTCTGGGAATGGCCCACTCCATCCTGTGCACTGAGCTGCTGTGAGCTCTGTGGCCAGAGCAGATGTTTAATCCTCAGGAATCCCTTGCTCTTTTCCTTGATAATTTCTCTTTTGCCTGACAATCCCCTCTCTGTCCTCACACATCCTTTCCAGGGACAGAACCTCTTCCCTTCCAGCAAACTGGGAACCAAAAGCAGTGGACTTGTTGCTCTAGAAAAGCCCGTGAGTGAGGAGAAAGGCTCTGACAGTAAACAGGGCTGGTTTTGCCAGCAGCCTGTTGTCCCCTGGGACTCCCAGACAGCCCTTGCTCTGCCTCTGGGTTTCCTGTGGAAGGATAACCTGGAGTTGGAGTGCTGGGATGTTGGGATAGCTATTAGGACAAGACTGCTGTGCCCCAGGGAGTGGGAAAGTGTGTGGGTTACAGCAGCCCTGGCATCTTGGTGACTAAAGAAGTCGTGTGGAAGAAGCTTTTATTCTGAGAGCCAAAGGGAGAGCTGCAGCCCCCTACACTCTGGGAAGGGTTCCCAGCCAGTTGGCATTCCTGGATTTGGTCAAGATTTTACTCTACAGCAAGAGCAAGATGTTCCCCCACTTTCATTCCTTTCCTCCCTTGCTCTCTCTTCACATTCAGCTCACCAGCCTTTTTTTTTTTTTTTACATTAAACCATGCTTAATTTTGTTTGTTTGTTTTTCCCTAAATATTTTTTTTTCTCTCTGTTCCCATTTATTCCAGCTGAGTGACTCCATCAAGCAGATGAGACACCACCAAACGCTGCACACTCTGCTACATCACCCATTGCAGCCCTTCCCTGGGTGCAGGGAGGGCAGCTGGGAGGGGGGTATGACTGCTGGGAGGGGGGGAAGGAGGTGCTAAAAAAGGGGTTGGGGGGCTGATTTGGTTGGGTTTTGGTTGGATTTCTTATTTGGCAGAATCATTGTGAAGAGGAGGCAGCCTTCTCCTTAGAAATCATGTTTGTGGAGGCAAAACAATTGTGGAGAGGGAAACATCTCTCAGTGATCAGCTGCAGGTCCTTGACCTGTTGGAGGGCAGGGCTAGATGTTACTCCAGGCTTCTCCAGGACTTTCAGGGCTTGTCTCGTGGGCTTTTGGTACTCTGAGGCCACTGAAAGGTTTGCTGTGATTTTTTTCTAAAGTTGTTTCCTATCAGCGAGGACCAAAACGAACAAATGATTCATCGTGTGTGAAATGGAAAGGAAAAAGAGATGCCATGGTCTTTTCCTGGAAGTTCTGTTTTTCTTGTTCTACTGCATTCCTACACCCTGGCAAAAGACTTCTCAAGGATTCTCTGCTGCTGAACAGAGGGGCTGTGGCTCTAGTCCAAACCTGCCTTACTTGGGAATGGGGTGGCTTTTCTGTGATCATGACCAAGCTGGAATTCACACAATGCTGAAGAAATGCAAAAGAGACTTTTCTTAATTGCCTGAAAAAATAACACTTAATTGGGTTTTTTTTTTTGCATTTCTTTTTAGATCAAATGGTGCCTTGTCTAACCTCTGAATCAATAATAAAATAACCCCTTTACATTTGTATCTGGTGCTGTGTCCTCTTTGACCTGCAGACAGCGTGGAGGATGAGGAGGCAGATGACAGCATCAACTAACAATTGAGCTGGGTGGATCCTGGGGCCTGATCCTATCTCAAGGATGTTCTGTGCAGCTGGAAATGTGGCTTGTAATTCCTTTTATCTCTTCTCCTTGCTGAGTGTGTCCAATGCTTTAGATCACCATAGCAATGGTGGTTTTTTTGCTGGTTCTCTCTCCTGTTTCTTCCTGTGTGAGGCTGAAAGCACCGAGCCCCTGTGTATCCTCTCTGTCCAGAGCTCCTTGCAGCATTTTAACTGATGTAATCCCTTTTTTTCCTCCTCCCTTTGAATCTCCAGTGTGTGGAGGAGCTGATGTTATTTCCTTCTCTCTTCCTGCAGCAACTGGAAGCCACATTATTGTGTCTTCTGTTTCTGCCTTTCATACTTTGCTGCATCCTTTCCTCTCCCTAAATTCACAGGGAAAATTCTGTGCTAATGCAGGGAATGAGAGCATTTCCTGGCTTCCCTTTCTCCTGCCTCCACAGGGACTGACCCTCTGTGGTATCCCAGAGGAGGCTGTTCCTGAGGGACTGATGGAGGTTTGTTTATCCACGATCCTTGCAGCCCTGCATGTGTTCAGGCACAAGAAAAAGTTGGGTTGCTTGTACCCATTTCCTGCAGAAATTACTGGTTTTTCAGCTCCTCAGCCATTCTGTCTCTGTGCTCAGGTGTTTTCATTACCTCTCTGAACCTCCCATTACCATTCTTGTGCCTCTCTGGCCTTTGTGGTGTTCTTCCCTTGTTCCTTTTGATGGTGGATGTTAAACTGTGCCCTTCCTCCTTGTCTGGGATCGTGTCCTCTGCTCTTTGCCTGCTGTTGTTTTAAAAACCTGTTCTGCCTGCTCCTCCTGGCTTTCTGGTCTGTGGGATGGAGGAGTCTTGGCTCCTCTGAGCTGGGCTGTCTCTGTTTGATCCTTACCTGAGTGTGGAGCATGAAATGGATTGCTGGGGAGCTGTGGGGAGGCTGCAGTGGGGAGTCTGTGAGCTCAAGCCTGGCTTCTCTGGAGCTGGATCTGTGCTGTGACCTGTCTCTCTCAGGCTGACCTTGAATGTTTTCCACAGCACACGATGCTCTGCAGGTGCTGTAAATTCCTTCTGCTCAACCATTTCGTTCCAGCAAGCTGCTTATCAGGCACTCTTTTGAAAACTGTGTTCATATTTCATACACACAATTATTCAGCAACTATAAAAGGGGAAAATTCCTATTTATAGCACAAGGACCAGCATCAAATAGGACACTGAATTCTCACTGATAGAGGAAGTGACCTGTTCTCTAATGCAGCAATATTTCTGCTGAAAAGAAACAGCATCTTGAATGGGGGGAGGGATGAAAGCCCTGGGCCATCTCTTTCCATTAAAAATGTGCTGCAGTCCTAAAAATGTATCTGCCCTTCTCCCTTCCCAATGAAACCGTTGGCGACAGGGATTGCAGGAAAACCTTTCACTGTGGATTTGTGGTTAGTGGTAATGAGCCCACCGACTCCTGATGGTCTGGTTTGGAGCAGGGCTTAAGTTTCTGATCAATAACCTGATCTCTGACCTTGATGTGGGGGCGAGGAGGAGCCGCTGCAGAGATGTCTGTGGGGACTTGGTGCCATCACGGTGCTCATGTGCACAGCCCTGAAGGAGCGAGCACGTGGGGCTGAGGAACAAAGAACTGCCTGGGAGAGAGCCATGGAGGGAGTGGGGAGGTGGGAAGAGCTCAGGGGACACGGGTGGAACTGCTGCGGGTAAGGTGAGAGCCTGTTTGCTCTGAGCCTGCTTCCCCTGGCTGCTCTCCCTTCCTTTCCAGGTTTGTTGAGCCACAAGGCCATCACTGGCTGCTCCCTGCTGCTGTCACCCTGTCCTTCCCGCGGTCTCTTTGGGAAGAGCTGCAGTGGGTGATACCAAGCGAGGCCCTGCGAGGTGGAGGAGCAGAGGATGGGATTCCCCTGCTGTCGCTGTGGCAACGCTGGGCAGGGAAGCAGCAGCAGCAGCAGCGGGATGCGATGGGCGGCTGCGTGGCGTGGAGGGTGCGCTGGGGAGGCTGCGGGGGCCGGGCTGCGCTGACATCACGCGGGGAGGTGGCGCAGAGGGAAGGGGAGTGGGAAAGGGAGAGCGGGGAGACTGCGGAGGGGACAGCGCGGCACGGCAGTGGGCTCCGGGGACAGGTAAGGGATGTCGGGGGCAGGGGGGGCTCCGCGAGCTGCGGTGGGATCAGCGCCCGCCTCGGGGTGATGTGGTGCCGGGGGGCGGCTCCTGGGCAGCGGGAACATTATACAATGCCTGAACAGCCTGGCACAGCAGGGCTTGGCGGTGGGACAGTGAGAGCAGGTCAGAGCCCAGCTGGCTGCTGCAGAAAGTGGTGCAGATGCTTCTCCCCGGGATAGCAGTGTGTGTGTCACTGGTGCTGTACTGGGAAGAGCCAGGAGTACCTGCACTTCCAGAAGAGCATAAAGGGATTGGGGAGCAGCCCTGGTCCCTGGCTGGAGAAGGGGAGCAGAGTTCTCCCTAGGGATTAGAGCACGGATCATTGATGAAATGAATCAAAGTTAGATGCAGCTCAGGGGATGGAGTCTCAGTCTCAGAGGAGGCTGTGAGCAGAGCTGGTGCACTGGGAGCGAGCCCAGCAGCGCGTTTGTGGTGGGAATCCTAAACTGCACATCCCCAGCAGCCTCAGCACTTCCCCCGCCTGTGCAATAGTTCTGGGGAAGGCAGCCAGGTGCATGGGCACTGCCAGGAGCTCTCTGGATGTGGATCCTGGGCATTGCAGACCTGGAAGGCAAAACAACAAAGTCCTTGAAGCCTCTCTGGGTGTCGTGTTGCCTTTTAGCACAAGGGTTGCATAACGGGATCTGTTTTGTTAGCAGAGGGAGTAAGGGTGACAGTCACCTCTGCCCAGCAGCAGCCCAGCAATACCTGTGAGCTGTGCTGGCCCCTGCTCCTGGGGGGAATTTCATCTTTTTCTTAATCCAAGAGTTGGGCTGGTTCCTTGCTGCTTGTGGGTTCCCAGCTCTGATCCCACAGCAGTGAGGTGTAAGGACTCTACACCTACACTCAGGCTACACAGCCTCAGCTAGAAAATGAGTTTGTGAGCACCCCACACATCTGTGCTGACCTGATTGTGGCCTGTCAGGATTCTCAGTGTGTGCTTGACAGAGGAAAACACATCTGGGGTCAAAAGCCCAGTGTTGGTGAGCCCTGTGGGTGACAGAAACCAGTATGGGAAGATGGAAGAGGCACAGAGCAGAAACCTTGCTTGAAATCCAAGAACAGGGAGAGAGGCCAATGCTCCTGTCATGACCATTTTGTTGAACCAACACATTTCCCAATGTACTTAACGGGCTGGGGGCTGTGACCCAGTGGGGCCATGGAGAAATGCAGCCAGGAGTGCTTGAGAGTGTAATTGCAACAAGAAGCATAAATATTAATTATGGAAGCAATTGCTGTGTGGTGCACAATCCCTCCCCACCAAGGCACACATGCTGGGTCTACTGGGACCGCTTGGGAGTTGCCCAGGTGGCCATACTGCTGCTTATGGGATGGAAACTGCCAACAGCAACAGCTTGGGCTGCTCTGTGGGGCTTCTCTGGGAGCAAGGGGTGGGAGCCCCATGCTTAGAGGGTGACAGGCAGTGCTGTCACCCAGGGGGCTGCAGGGCCAGCTGCATTCCAAGCCTCTGGCATGGGCAGGCAGGGAGGGGAGGGCACATCAGCTGCTCAGTGCCAGCCCTCAGCTCTGCCCAGGGCAGCTGTGCTGGGAGGGAGCCAGCTCGGGATGGGCCCCTGTGCCCCAAAGGGGACCTCAGTGGGCACAGCCTGAGCTGGCTCCCAGGGCCAGTTGAGGAAGGGTGCAGGGAGGAGTTAACACTGCTGTTCTGCAGTTTCATTCCCCAGGTTGTGGTTCTGCATGACCAGCAGCAGGACTGCTTCAAAGTCATGTTCCAACTTGATTTTTTTTTTCAAGGTTATTCAAAATTCAGTGCAGGAATGGCACCAGGACCTCTCACAAACAGAAAGGCCAAGTCACCCCCTCCTAGTTCTTGACCTTCTCCGTGGCTCAGCTGGCTCTCTTTGCTTTCCCCCATACTTGCCTACACTGCAAAAAGCATGATCATGTGAATATTACAAAGCCTGGCATCTGCACATCAGCTGCAGCAGCTGAGGCTGTGACATGCTCCCGGTGCCTTGGTGTGACCCTGTCCCCACAGCCATGCTCTGTCACCTGTGTGTTCAGCCCCAACCACAGGCTGTCACTGCCAGGCACACAATAATACAGAAATACATTAACTGGAAACTCGTGCTCCCTCCTGGGAAAAGTGCTATGGATCTGTGAGCTTCTGCAGAGACCTGGAGCATCAGGAGGAGCTGCCTTTGTGCCAGTGGCCAGAGAAGGCCCTGGGAGCTGAGCCAGGTCCTGTGAGACATTTTAATCCTGCCTATTTCACAGTCTATCTTGGCCATGACTCTGCTGCAGTGACTGTTTCCCCCTTAGGGGCACTCACAGGCACCTACCTGGTGTTTGTTTTCACTCCTTATCTGGTGCCACTGGGAGCAGGCAGGGCAGCAGTGCAGCAAGGAGAGCCAAGGAGAGTGGGAATACACATTCCTACTGTTGCCTGGCCACCCTGGAGACCCCTCAATCCTCTCCCTAAAGCCAGGCTGAAACTTCTTTCTGCTGAGGTAGCTGTTAAATAGTTGAGGTTACTTGAGTAATCAATAGTTCTCTGGTTCCCAACAGAAATATTATCCCTTTGGCCAAATCAGCTTTTCTATCTTTGCTATAAACCTGCTCCTGACTCTCAGCTGTTGAAGGATCGAGGTGCATTCCTGATTTACCTGCACAGAACCCCACTCCTCTTCTTTCCTCCTGCCAGCACCACTTTTTCTCTCTGAGGTTGAGCTGTAAGGGCTGGAAGCACATGGAGAAATCACTGGAGTCATTCAGTCTCAGCCCTTCTCTTGGCCCTGCCCCAACAGCTCCTTCTCTGTGCTTGCTCCTCCAAGCAAAGAGGTGAGAGTCAATGGGATCCTCATGGCCAAGGGCACTGCTGACATAACTCCCAGTCCATGGACTCCAAAACAACTTGGCTCAGCTGCTGCCAGCTGAAGCAAAATTGTTCCCATCCCACAGCAGGAGCTGTATCCCAGAGAACCAGGGCTGGAAGACAAGGCACATGGTGAGGTTCCATGGCTGCACATAAATTTTCCTTGCAAACAGGCAAAGGCACCAACTCCCAGGATTTCTGGTTTCACCCCAGCAGCCAAAGGCTGGGCTGTGGCTCTGGGCTCCAGTTTCCTGTGACTGAAGGAGGCCACGAGGTTTGTTCTGCTGCTGGGGCAGTGGAAACAGCCTTGCTGTGCATTGTGAGCATCTCTGCACATCTCTGTTCTTTCCAAACCAGAAAAGGTCACAGAGACCCAAGAGAAACCCACTTCCCTCCTTCACTGAACTCCTTCTGCCTCGCACATGCTTTTGTTGCCATCCCTTGCTTGCCAAAGGCAGGAACAAACACTGGGGTTTGGCAGGGCTCAGAGCCTTGGCGTGCTGGATGGGAAAGAGACATTCTTGGTCCTCAGCCTGGGGACAGGGCTCTGCTCCACGTCCACTGCCAGATTTTCCAGCTGTGATTTCGCTGCTCATCCCATGCTGAGGGCACCGTTCTGGGGATGGGGAGCACCCCTGGGTGCTGGGCTGTGAATCCTGCAGAGATCCGTGGAAGGGGGGAGGGAATAGCTGGAGCAGCACCCAGAGCTACGGGAACCCCTGCGTGCTGCTGAGCTGAGTTTCACATCCAGTACGAAGCACAAGAGCTGGTGCTGCCCTGAGAGGCTTTTCCCAAAGAATGCCCAATTCCAGGGGAGCAGGGAAAGGCAGAGGGAGGCCATGTAAAGCAAAGCTGTCCCTGCTTTGGTTAAATAGGGCTGGTTTTGCTGACAGCTCCTCCTGAGAGACTGCAGGGAGGGATTCTGTAACACAGGGGCAGCTGAGAGGCTCTTGGCAGCTACTGCTGTTTCAGTGTCAGGCACTGGACTTTTCCTGGTGCTCAGGGGAAAAGGGATGGCAGCCCAGATCAGAGATGGCAGGGCTGGGCAGACGAGAGGCTGCTGCCTCCCTCTTAGAAGGATGCTCTGGAGCAACAGCAGGGCCTGATTTCAGAGGAGCATTTGAGGTCCCAGTGTACACTCTTCGCCCCAGAAACCTCCTACTCAATTTTCTGCTGTGCACAGCCCAGCCTGAGGCAGCACAGGGGGCAGTTTGCTCCAACACTGGTTAAGACAGCCACAGATGACAAGCCCCAGAGAGGGGTGAGTGTCTCTAATGGTGGTGAAGGGCTGAGGGAGAGGAGGGAGGGAGAAGAGGAATTTCCTGGTTGTGGTAAAGGTGGGTTGTGCTTGAAGTTAGAGAAAATGGGCTTGTGGTCACTGCATCAGGTTGGGGGAAGGAAGGTGTGGCTCAGCAGCAAAACCCAGCAGAACAAACCCCGTTTGCCTTTCCATGCCAGCCCAGGAATGAAGGACAAATTACAGCCCCCCTCTCCCTTTGCCCACCTTGTTGTGCTGCACAGAACAGAGCACAGGGGGAACAGCCCTGGACTGAGCTGGGGGCAGGGGCCTGGCAGCCAAGGGTCAGACTGGGGAAAGATCTCAGCTGAGACAAGAGAACCCTGAGCAAGCACGTGTTCAGAGTGAGAGGCTCACACATCCCCCACCTGGTTAATGCTGGCTCAGCCCTCTGGAAAATGACACACGTTTTCCTTGCTGTGGGGCCAGAGGGCTGTGCTGGGAGCCCCCTCTGCTCCCCCAGCCTGGCTGCAGGCAAGAGGTGCTGCTGGCAGGGTCCAGAATCACTGTTCTTTCCCCTTTTCACAGCTGTGGCTGGTTATGAAAATGGGAATGTTCCCCAGGCAGTTCTCAGCAGGAACTGCCCTTTCCAGGGCTGACCACATGGGCTCTTTCTTCCTCTTCCCACCTCCTGACAGCAGTCACAGTTTTGGGTACGTTCTAGTGTTGGCAAAGCACGGCCCTTCCCTGCTCCTCTTCCTCACATGACACACAAGAGAGAGAGGCTGTGGCCTGTGGAAGGGGAATGTTTGTTCCTGGACTGAGATCAATACAATTCTTGAGCCAGTCCTCCTCCCAAAGCTCAAAGAGAGAAAGAAGAAAAGTTGGGATCAGTCTCACGCAGTGGGGATTTACACCCTGAACTGTCAGTCTGCTCCTAGCACAGAGATCCTGACACCAGCTCTCCTTTTCCCGGTGCAGGATGGGGGGCACAGCTTGCAGGAACATCAGGATATGTTGTTTAACATTATTTCTTGTCACATCTGATGCAGAGTGTCCACAGAACAAAGGAACACTGGGCAAAGCTTGGGAAAGGCAGGAAGGAGACAGCAGGGCTTGCTGCTGCTGGAAGCTGAGGGTACAGAGCTCAGCAGAGGGGTCAAACACCTCTGCAGGCAGTGAGACTGTGCAGGAGTTAGCACAGATTTCAGGGTAGGGAACACCAGGGTTCAGAGCTTAAGCCAGTTTCTAAGAGAAAAGAGCTGGACTAGCAGGAAAGGGGAATGACTCCAGGCCAGCTCTGTGGCAGTGCTGGATGCTCAGAGGACACTGATGGCACAGAAGGGGGTGGGTTTGGGCCACATCCTAGCCAGGAGCGTGGGAGTCCTTTGGAAAACCCAAATAATGCAACTGAGCTAAGTCAGAGAGGAGTGGTCTGGCTAAGGCCAAGGTCAGTCTGAATAATTCCTTCCACTCTCTCTTCCGCTTTTGTGCAGTGAGGCAGGAAGCTGAAAATTCTCTGGTTGATTTTGGGAGTCCAGAGGTCAGTGACTATTGATCATGCTGCTCTGAGGAACAGATGAGTGTGTTAGCACCCAGCCCTGCACTCAGCTCCCTCCTGACTCCTTAGCACACATCCACAGAATTTCTTGGCTTTTTGTTTCAGAACTCAGGGAAAATTCCTGCCACCAGCACTGAGTTAAATTGAAAGTTGGTAAATTCAGGAGGCTTCTTTCGACAAGGCACTAACCTTTGGAATTGCCTCAAGAGTTGGTAAAGTCAAATAATAACTGCCTTGGAAAATCCTGATGGTTTTATGACCTTTCACAATGTCTGTACTTCTGTACCCAGACAAGGGTCACCACACTGCTCCAAGACATGACCAGAGGGATAAAGGAAGAGTTCTCTTGCTGTCTTTCCCTATCCTGGTGTGATTGCCATTGCTCAGCTCTGTAAAGCACAGGAATTACCCCGGGCTAGAGCAGCGTGGCTGGAGTGCTGAGCCTGTTCCCATAAACCCCACTTTGGGATGAGAATTCAGGTCTCTCCACGACCTCCTGACAAGTGAGGGAATGTGGATGTGGCCATTGCTGAAGGGGCTTCAGAAGACCCTGCTGAGGGCAGTCGTGCTCTTGTCTTTGGAAGTTCTGCTGAGAACTTTCCCTTCCCAGGTTCTTTGTGGGATTGAAGCCCAAACCTCCTTGGAGGCCAGGCAGCCATGGGGACAGGCTTCATCCACCACCTGCCCATGGCAGCAGGTCCCAGTGGTGCTGAGTTCACTGGAGCTTTCTCCCACTAGCAGGTCCCTGCAAGCAGTGGATTATGCCTTGGCAACAGGGACACTGCAACATGCAAGCCCCAAAACTGCAGTGCCTGCTCCACTACACAGCAAAATAGGTCGTGCATCAGCAAATGAAAAAGGACAGATGGTGTCTGCTAATACAGCTTAGTTTATGGCCTGCAGGATTAACTCACTAGTTGTCATGTCTGCAGAAAATAGGAAATGGGTGGGTCAGCTGGAGGAAACGTGTGGTGTGCCCAGCCCTACCTGTGCTGTGGGATGCACCAGCTGGAGAGGATGTCAGAGATCCTGTGAGGTTTTCAGACATTGCTGATGGGCTGCCAATGTCTTTTGGGGGCTCTGGGCACTGGAGATGGTGCCTTGTACCAAACCTTCCTGCCCAACTCGGATTCCCACAGTCCCACTGCAAAGGGATTGATGTGAGCCGAGCAGGGATCTCCAGCAGAGACAGGGACACCCTCTGTGGTCTGCAGGAGCAGCTCTGCAGGAGGAGCCACAGCTTCCTGTCCTGTGCCAGCTGCAGGAGAGTCTCCAGTTCAGCCTTTTGAACTCCCAAGCACCCACGTGTCTGCAGGAGTAAGACTGAAGGCTGAGGCAGAAGCCTCAGGTCTTTTCAATGCCTTCTCTGTGACACACTGTTCTCCTTTCCTGGAAACCAGGCCAGTGCCTCACTCTGTTCTCCTTGCAGAAATCCAAGCCCGTGCCAGAGCTCTGCCTTGTGCATCTGCTCTCTGAAGGGCAGGACAAACTCTTCCTTAGCTCTCCATGGGTGTTCCTCCTGAAGATTTCACTTTGATCTTGCTGTTTCTGCTCGTGTCCTGCAAGATGCTGAGCATCCCAAAAAACAGCTGGCATCAGGGAGATACTCCAGAGCCAGGAGCATGCCATGCCATCTCCATGCCTCTTGGCTTTCTGCTGTCACAGGTGTTTGTCACCACCACTTCTAACCACAGCCAGCCATCACAGGCACTGAAGTTTTCTCCAGTGACTAATTTGCCTGTGTTTATGCCAGCACCAAACATTTAATTGTCTATCTAATGACTCAGGTGAGGAGGGAGTCTGGCTCCTTCCTCCTGCCATAGGGATCTGGCCAGCCCTCTCCTGATGGCAGCACCCTACAGTGTTAAACCTTATTAGTTATAAATCCCCCATCATTAAGAGTAGCAGGTCAGTGGTGAGAGTGACTTGAGAGCGGGGATATTGTCACTTCTATCCCCAAAGCTGTTCAGTGAGCGTGGAGGTGAATAAAGAACACAGAACAGCCTGTGCTTTTATTACAAAAGGAAATGCTGCTTTTTGTGGAGGGGAAAAGCTTGTCAGATTACTATTATAAGTAATTGCTTAATGGTCCCTACCTTTGCGTCATTGCTGAAGTACATCCGAGTCCCTTTTTGGGGTCTCTCCTCACTGCACGTGTGTCACCAACGGGGCCGAGCCCGTGGCCAGCCCAGCTGTGGGAGCCCTGCAGGAGACAGGATGGGGGCAGCTACGTGGGCACGAGAGCCTCCACATTCCTCCCCCTCGAAATCTCCCCACCTCCCACCTCTTTTATCAGCTGCTGACAAGACTTGCCATGTGTGTAGGCGGCTCCCAAGCTTCCAAGATGATTCCCTGCTCCCCCCACCTGCCATCCGTGAGAGGAGCGCCCAGGATTTCGGGGAGGGGGAGCACACTGTTCCTCTGGCTGCCGGCCTGTTCTGCAAGGCCTGTTCTGATGCTTTCAGAGAGCTCCATGTGGTAACTCTATCCCAGGATTTCACATGACAGCCTCTTCCCCAGAAAGTCGCAGCAGGGAGTGGAAGATTGCCGTGCGTGTGGGTGTTAGGAGGGAGCAGAGTGGGACGGGGAGATGCAGGGGAGAGGAGGTGTAACCACAGACTAAACCAGAACAAATCCTCTTGGAAGAGCCCTGCATTTCTGATCCCAAGGCTCTCATCTCCTGCCTCTTCCTCTTCATTTAAAAGAATGTCAATCCTTGTTAAGTCCAGCAGAGAAAAGAGGAGTCAAGCACAATCATCTCCTTCCTTCCCTGAACACATCTCAGGGGACCAAGAGAGGCAAATAGAACACAAACTAACTGGATAGAGGCAGAGATGTGCACACTGGGGACAGCCCTCCCCAGCCACGGGTGTCTTCCCTGGAGAGATACGAGAGGCCATTAATGACATCTCCATCTGACAAACGATCACAGTGCATGTCATTACGACCCAGTGCTTCCCCGGGGCCCTGGCAGAAAATGACCCCGATGAGCTTCAGTTCTTGCAATCACAGCTGCTCCCCATGAGCAGAGCAGAGCTCCAGGCTCTCTGGGTTAAGCCTCGCTGAATGCCTCAGGCAAGCCAAGATTGACATCCCTGCTCTGGAGCTGGGACCCCTAAAAGAGGAGTAGGGAAGCCCACATGCCCCTGGCACAACTCTCCAGGGCAGGGAGCTGAGGGACACCTCGCACTGCATTTCTGAGAGGTTTAAAATTACCTCTGTGCATCTCAAATCTGTCTGTCCCTCTCATCTTCCTCCAGACGCTGGGAGTGCAGCACATCTCAGGTAGGGCCTGTGGTGGGTCCTCAGCCAAGAGACCCCTGAAACTGCCATCTGCATTTTGGCATCCTGATGCACCTGGATCACTTTAACAGCCCTGGCTGTCCCACCTTAATAGGGCCAAAGGTCTCAGCCTGCCCAGCAAAACCAGAGCTGAGTCATTCCTGAGTCTCCCTGTGTGAAAACAAGGAAGAATTCCTGGTGTAAAGCTGCTCCCCTCCTTCCCACATTTCATCAGCAAGCAGCAACAGGAGCTGGGTTTTCTCTAAACTCAATTTGCTCTGCAATGCATCCTGTCCCCCTTGAATAACCCCCCATCCTTGCCTGGGAAAAGTGGGAAAAACCCTGAGGAGACCCACAGACTTCTAGAGAAAAGAGGCAGTGCTAAGGAGAGGTTCACACCTCAGTGCCTGCATTCCAAGGTTTTAGGCAGATTGGATCTTTGTGTGTCCTGAAATAGCTGTTTCAACACCCCCTGTGTCCTGCAGGCCAGGGAGGAGAGCACCAGGCTGGTATTTCCCATACCTGTGATATTTGGCTCACCAGGAAGGGGGGAAAGGTGGGCAAAAGGGATGTGGTAGGAGCTGGAAATTCAGTTTTATCGGCTGCAAACCCAAACCGACGTGCCTCCTGCCACACAGATATTCCCGGCCAGGCACACCCCAGTTCCTCCATGCAGTCTGACTTTCACAATCCCTTCCCAGCAGCTCAGCCTCTGCTTTCACTCTGAATTACCAGGGGGAATTTTCATTACATCACCAGAGGCGCTTCCTCCTCGACAGTGACAGAGCTGTCACTCTGCTTTGCAGGGGGTTTTTGGGGTGTGGGTGACGAGGGTATTTCTCTGGAAAGAGAAATACCTCCCAAAAGCAGGTCCAGCCCAGCTCAGCCTCCCCCAGTGGCTCCGTCCAGGCTGGGAACGGCACTGGGCAGTGTGGGGTGGCTCCAACCGGTGTCTGGACAAAGCCTTCTCCCTGGAAGCCTTCCTGGGGGATACAGCGCTTTCAGGCAGCTTTCAAAGTCGCCTGTGCCAAATCCAGCGGGGTCGGAAGTCAGCAATCTTCCAGCTTTCTGCCAGCGTAAGCAAAAGCAAATTTGCCTGTTGGAGCTGGGATTTGCAGAATGATTCGCTGCAGCGTTTGAATCCCCCTCTGCCACGCCCCCGCCTTCTGTATCTTTTTTTGTTTGTTTGGTTTGGGTTTATCTTTTCAAATATCCCCCAGTTTAACGGTCAGGCTTGGTGGCAGCTTCCCCGCAGCTCCGGGGAGGGGCTGATCTGATCTCACTCCCAATCCGGTGACTTCCCAATCAGCCTCTTTCCTCCTTGGCAGCTTGCTTTCCTGCCCTCTGCTTCCAGTTCCCGGCTGTTTGTCTTGGGATGGGTTTTAGTTGTTTTGTTTTGGTTTTTTTTGAATCAAAACAAACTACCGGGTTCAAACTGCTAGTCAGGAACACGCTGAGCAGGAGCCTTTGCTCCTGGCAAGAGCTGTGGAAACTCGCCATGGAGAAACACCTCAGCCATGGAGAACTTGTTTTTTAGCAGCTGGGATGTCTGCATCACAGCAGGGTCCGGACAGTTGGAAATCTGTATCTCAGAGCTCCATAAAAGCACTGAGTTTCCTCAAATATATAATCACTGGCAAGAGCTCTGCACAGCTTGGGAGGAGGGAGGACGGCTCTGAAGTCACTCGGATTTACCCTGGCCTCCCCCAGCCTTGCTGGTATCGTGATTCCTCATATAAGGCAGTGAAGAGTCATTTCTGCCCCATCAGCCCATCCTTTCCCAGGAGCTCCAGATGGTTTTGCTCTGTCTCTCTGTGTCTGCACTACTGGTAATTCAGGCCTGTCTCACATTAGCTTTTGAGCTGAAACCTTCCCACAATTAGTTTAGAGTCTGCTTCTGCGCTGCAGAGGACGTAGGGCTGAGCTGGCAGAGCGCTGTCTGGGAGATCCGTCCCACACAAGTCCTGTTCAGGTTTCTCTATTTCAGTCAAGAGTGTCATTTTCTAGTGAAATCATCAAAGCAAGACAGTCTCTGCTGCAGATGGGCAGCGACAGCCATTTGAAAATGCCTCATACCTGGCTTGTTTCTCAAGACAGGAGTAGTTAACTTCAATATTATCTCATTTTACACCAACGTAACATCTCTCTCTTCTTCATCTGGCCCTCCTTTCCCAAGGAAAAGGGATCTTTTCCTCTGGGAGCTCCACAGCACAAAGTGTCAGGGAAATCTTCGTACCTGCCCAAGGACCACAGCTCAGCAACTCAGGGAAAATGTGGAAGCATCCCTGCTTCTCTTGGAGCAGAGCTGTTTGGCTCTTGCCAAATTAACTTGCTAATTAACAGGGTTTTTTTGATCCCAGGCAGGAATTTACCACTCAGAGGCCAAACCTAAGTGTGGTCCAAAACTTCCAGCTGGTCCAAAGCCCTGTGTGCCGTGGCAGGAATGTGAAGAGCTGACAAATGTCTGGGGAATGCAATGTCTGGAGAAGGACTTGGGTGTAGCAGACATCTTGGGATAAGCAGTAAGGGAGGGCTGTATGGCAGGAACAGAATTAATGGAGAAGGAGCACAGGGAAAAGCAGGATTGCTGCAGGGCGTTTAGGAGAGGAGGAAGCTTCATTTGTGCAGGTGATTTATTCCTTCTGTGCCTTCGTTCACCCATCAGACAGGGAAGTGTCATCATTATCCTCGCTGTGCCGACAGATCTGGGGTCTTTGCCTACAGCAATCCAGCAGCACCAGCACCGAAATCCTGGTTCCTTGTTCCCATCCCAGCTCTTGGAAGGATCCTGGTAATAATAATCATGCAAACAGGCTTTGCTGAGGGAGATGATTTCAGGAATGGTGATAGCTGGGAGACAGTGATGGAGCCACACTTGTCACATGAATAACCACAGTCTGTCCAGGCAGAGCTGACAGTCTAAGGCAAGGCAGCTCCTTCTGTGTTGATTTAAGAGGCTCTTCGTAGACACAGCAGATCTTTCTGCTTCACCTCCCCTGCATAATAAGAAGCAGCATCCTTCCTTTTAGTTTATCTGCCTTTGGATGGGATGTGAGGCTGGCAGACCCCTCTGGGCACAGGGGAACCCTGGAAGGAAGCTGAGGCTTTTAACTTTCTGCATGAGTGCAGTGAGAATGTGGGTTGTAGTTTCAGTGCCTCTAAACCTGGCACTCGGGGAGGAGTTCCCAGCTGAGTAAATCTTTATGTGATCTTCAGAAATGTTATCAAGGAGGGACACAGCGAGGGACAAGGTGCTCCACTGGGATGGATGGATTTAGAGGGGGCTCCTGAGTTTACAGACACCCCTCTCCAACAAGAGCTGTTAAAAAGCAAACTGCCCCAGGGTTTTTTAAAAATAGAAAGCCTTTTTTTTCTGCACAATTCAGCCAGAAGATTCCCCCCATTCCAGGCCCTGGGTGAGGCAGCCATGGCAGTGCTGAGTGAGGGATCTTGAGATGATGTAGAGCTGAAGGGAGAATCATAGAATAAAGTGAGATGGAAGGAACCCATGAGGAATATCGAGTCCAACTCCTGGCCTTATGCAGGACACCCCATGAATGCCACCATGTGCCTGAGAGGGGATTCCCTCAAACATTGAGGGAATCAGGGCACTGAGGGGAAAACGGGAGCACTGAGGGGACCCAGGGACTGAGGGGAGCCGGATGTTGCGGGGAGCCAAGGGTGCTGAGGGGAAATGGGGAGCTGAAGGAAGACAGGGGTGTTTAGGGGACATGGGGGCACTGAGGGGAGCAGGGGGTGCTGACAGAACCGGGATGCTGAGGGGAGCCGGGCCCTGAGGGGAGCCAAGGGCTGAGGGGAGCAATGGTGCTGAGGGGAGCAATGGCGCTGAGGGGAGATGGAAGTGCTGAGGGGAACCAGGGGCTGAGGGGAGCAATGGCGCTAAAGGGAACCAGGGGCTGAGGGGAGAAATGGCGCTAAGGGGAGCAATGGCGCTGAGGAAAGATGGAGTCGCTGAGGGGCAGGGGGCACTGAGGGGAGATGGAGGCAGGGGCACTGAGGGGAGTAATGGTGCTGAGGGGATGGGGGCACTGAGAGGAGCAATGGCGCTGAGGGGAGATGGAGGTGCGGACACTGAGGGGAAATGGAGGCGTTGAGGTGCAGGGGGCACTGAGGGGAGCAATGGCGCTGAGGGGCGGGGGGCACTGAGGGGAGCAATGGCGCTGAGGGGACATGGAGGCGCTGAGGGGAGCCCAGAAGCAGAGCGGAGGCTCAGCTCCATGCTTCAGAGCCACTTACAGGCACCGCAGCCGCCGGACGAGAACGGGCACCGCAGGCTCTGGGACTGCCCGGAGGCGGTGCCCACAACCGAAATGGCGGCGGCGGCGGCCGCGCCCGGTGCGGGGCGGGACGAGGCGGGGCCGCGCTCACCCGGCCCCGGCTCCGCTTTCGTTACAGCGCGGCCGAGGCAGCGCCCGCGGCGCCCGGAGCCCCCGGACTGATCCGCTGCCTCCACCTCGGACCCCCGCCGCCGGTGACACCGCCGGGCTAACCTCGCCGCCATGGGCTCCGAGCGGGATTCCGAGTCGCCGCGCTCCTCATCCATCCACTCGGCCGCCGCCAAGTGCCCCAAGCCCGGCCGCCGCCGCCGCCTCTCCTTCCAAAGCGTCTTCTCCGCCGCCGCCGCCTCCGCCGCGGGCGGCCGCCGCCGCGCCAAGGCCGAGCCTTGATTNNNNCGCCGCCGCCACCGCCCCCCGAGGAGGCTCCGGTGGTCCCGGAGGGCGAGGAGGAGCTGGAGTGCCCGCTGTGCCTGGTGCGGCAGCCGGCGGAGAACGCGCCGCGGCTGCTGTCGTGCCCGCACCGGTCGTGCGGGGCCTGCCTGCGGCAGTACCTGCGCATCGAGATCACCGAGTCCCGCGTCAACATCTGCTGCCCCGAGTGCAGCGAGCGCCTCAACCCCGCCGACATCCGCCGCCTGCTCCGCGACTCCCCGCACCTCGTCGCCAAGTACGAGGAGTTCATGCTGCGCCGCTGCCTGGCCGCCGACCCCGACTGCCGCTGGTGTCCGGCCCCCGACTGCGGGTGAGTGCTGCGGGGACGAGGGGTGGCGGTGGGATGCTGCCACTCCGTGCTGGGACAGCAAAGGGGGACCTGCTTGTCTCTCCGTCCTGGGACACCTCGAGGAGTGGGGAACCGCTGTCCCCATAGGGTGCTGATCTCTCCATGCTAGGAAAGCGTGTGGAGTTGGAGAACCCACGTCCCTTCCATCGTGGGACAGCTTGGCAGGGGAAACCTGCTGTCTCCTTAGGGTGCTGCCCCATCTGTCTGTCCTGAGGCGGCTTGGGGAAGGTAGACCCCACCCTGGAGGGATGCTGGCTGTCCCCAACACGTGCTGGGGTAGCTGGGTGAAGTGGAACCCGCTGTGGTTGCTGCCTGTCCCCAGCGGGTCCTGCGGATGGCATCCCGGCTGGCATGGCCCTGGGGCTCACTGTCCTGCCCGTGCCCACGTGTTTCCCAGGACGGCACAGGGAGGTGTCCAAACCTCGGCAGGGTGCTGCTGTGTCCCATGAAGAGCCCTCGCTGCAGGGGATCTTTGCTTATCTACAGTCTGTTCAGGACTGCTGATAGGCCTTGGGTACCAAAATTCCATCTATCCCCATTATCTCTCAAGAGCTCCAGGATTTGACCTTGGGGATTGTGAAAGCACAGACAGACTGGGTAGGAGCGATATGACTTGAAAGGGGTTTTAGCAGAGCCATCACTCCCCTAATATAACAGAAACCTTTTTTTCTGCACAAATGGTAAGTGTGGGCTTTCCCAGCTGTGCATTTCTCTGCCAGTCCTGGGGACAGTGCATGTGGACAGCGCTGCAGCCTCCAGTAGTGGGGAAGAAGGAGCAGGAACCACTTTTTCCTAGTGAGGACATGAATACACAGCAGAGAGGAGTGATGTTGACTCACTGTCCGTTGCCCAAGAGAGGAAACGTCTGTCTGTCCAGAAGTCAGCCCAGCCAAGCTTGATGACTGTGTAGTTATGAACGTGTTGCTTTCATTTTCTCTTCCCTTTTCCTTTAAACGAACTCTATGAGGTTTCTGTTTTGGGTGTGAGCAAAAGCTGCCTGGAAAAGGGCTTGGTCGGGGAACTTAAGAGAAGTGCTGTGAAATTGAGCTACAACTCAGCTTGGATGGCAATTCTGGGTAGCAAGAACATGAAAGGAAAGTCTGACCTAGTAGTCGGAATGGAAAAGTTGGTGGGAGGATTGTGAAGATTTAATCAGAGCCTTGTAATAGGCATCCTATGCAAATCAGTGAACCTGGCTCAGGTTACCGATTTCACGGCCTCTTGAGCATCCTGTATAAGGCCTTGTTCCTTCAGAGGGTGAAGCTAACAGCAAACAACACCTTTGCTCCTTTCTGAAGCCAAATCAAGTGCAAGATCTCGATATTTCAGCAGCTCTGGGGATGAGATCGAGGAGATAGAGCAGCCACGGTGGGAATGCCTCTGCTGCTAACCGGCTAGAGAAAATCCGGCTCCTGCTCACCGAATCTCAGCTCCTTGACTGTTGTGATGTTATCTGTGCCCAGGATAAGGTGTACAAACAGCGACGTCACCCGGGCTGGCTGGTTGGAAGGAGCCAGCTCCAGCACGGCCCGGAGGGCGTTGCCTCTGTGACAGCAGCCTGAGCCTGATCCCTTCCTCTGGGGAGGTTTGGGCAGGCTGCTGTCACACACGGCTCTTTCTCTGAGCTGGAGCCTCCTCCCTGGTTAGTCAGGGAGCAGGATGAGCCGGGTGTCATGCTGGCATCCTCCTCCCAGCTGCCCAGAAGAGCAAGAAGCGACCCGGGGGCTGTTGGAGATGTTGGAGACAGCTCTAGTGGACCAGCGCTGCTGGTGTGTCTGTAGCGCTGGAACAAAGGCTGTTGGAATCAGCCCTCCGGCAGGGAGAGGAATTAATCACCCTATTCATTCTTCCCAGCAGAGCTTGTGTGGCTGTGCTTATGTAAAATCAGGGTATGAATTATTTACAGCGGGCTTTCCCCGCTGTAGTAGTGCAGGAGTAGTACAGAGTGTAGGGCTGGGGGCACGGCAGGGTGATGTTTGTCACCCACCACTGTCACCCGAACTGAAACTCGCCAGCAACGTCATTTCAGTGTCAGAGAATCGAGGCATTCCTTTATTCTGGCCAGGATGTGCAGCAGAAATCTTTTTTATCCACACATGCCTGGCTTGTGCTGTGAAAATCATTCCATCCCACCTAGTTCTTTACCAGACTTTTCACATATTTATACCTTAAAAACCCCCAAGAAATTCACGTTGATTGGTCTTAAATTCCACAATGATTCTATCTCCTGTTGGTTATTGATCCCTTCGATGCTAATTCAGTCCTCATTCTTTGGTTCTCTTATCGATGTTGCCCCAGACCAGGTGTCTCCAGCCTCACCAGGGGGTGATGTTTGTTGATGTCCCTTTATTTCCTCTGTTTCTTCTGGCTCCTCCCAGTCTGTTGATGTTCAGCTCATGAGACCTCACCCGGGCTTTTGAAGAGAAACTTCAATTCCCCTCCCCCTGGCCAAAGGCAAACAAAACCCCTGAATGAAGTTACGACAAAAATGCTAAAAGTTGTATCATTTCCAGTACCAGTGAGGTACCCCACAAGGGCTGGGGTGGCATTCTCTGGTCACCCCCACCGAGGTGGCAGCATCAAGGGGCTGCAAGGCTGTCACAGGACCTTAAAAACATACTGTGCCTTCCTCCTGCATCCTGCAGCGTTTCCTAAATGAAAGAGCCTGGCTGTGCTGCCCGGGAGGAGGAGGAGGAAGACAACACAACACCGGTGCGTGTTGCCATGGGAACCCTGGTCAATTGATGCGCCATCAATTGCAAAACAAATCATTTTCTGTGTTTGCAGCTCCGTTTGGCTTTTTTTTTTTTTTTTCCCTTGCTACAGTCAGGTGGTATTGCTGTCTAGTGTTTGTCACACTGCAGCTTTCCCAGAAGTCTGGGAGAAAAACAGAACCTTTAAAGAAAACGGAGGTGTGTGGGCTGAGATCCATGAATGGGCAGAAGGAGGGACAGAGGAAACTCGTGGCCTTCTAAGGAGGGGGCTGGAAGTGGAGCTGTGCCATTCCTGGGGTCTCAGGAAGACACACTGCTTTGTGGGGAAAACTCAGGGAGGAGAACTCATTTCATTTCTTACCTAAAGGGATTGAGCCTGAAAATGGCCATTTAAGCCAGCAGTATGTCAGAGGTCAGTGGAAGAGGAAAACCACTGTCCATCCAGGTCCTGCCATGACTATTCCTCAGCATTTCACTTCAAAACCCACTTTGTAGTTGACCTTGACGTGGAGATGTGTTATTTCTTTCCCCACTAGACACTCCTGGAGCTTCTTTCCCCACAGCTGTGGGCTTGTGCATGATATTTGTCATTTCAGCTCCAGCAATAAAATATAAATGCTGATGATTTTAATTTCTTGAGTGTTTAAAAAAAAAAACCCAACATTTTGAGTGAGGAGTTAATTTAGAGTGTGCTTAATATATTACACTGAGCTCTCCTAGGCTGCTGTTAGGGTTTGAAATAGCAGTGTCACAACACAGCTGGGCAGATGAAGCTTTTCCTTTCTGCTTTGCCAAGGGCAGGCCAGGGGGTAGTGGCAGGGTGAAGAAATTTAGTGGGATATTCTTTAGACAAAGTGCACAGGAATCAAATCCATCCCTCCCAAACCCCTTGGGTCACTTCCATCTTGAAATTATCGTATAGGAACAGAGTGGTTTGGCTTGGAAGGGACCTTAAAATTCATCCAGTGCTGGGCTGGGACACTTCCAGGGATGGAGTTTTCCCATCTCTCCTCGTGCTGGGCTCGGGTGCAGGTGTGTGGATGCACAGGTAGAGCTGCAGTCGTGCCTGCCAGCCCTCAGATGTTGTTTCTCTGGCGATGCTGTCGTAGCCTGGCAGGATGAAGTTGCTCAAACTCCCACGGGATATGAATCATTGTGGTATGACACATTCAGTGGTTCTCACGCTGCTGCCTTGGAGAAGAAGAGGCAAATACAACTCGAGCCACACAAGCTCTGAACATGAAACCTTAAATAGGAGTTATTCTCCTCTGACCACTAACAAAAATAGCCTTTTTGCCATTTGGGTGTTGCAGGACTGGGAAGGCACTTGTGGAATTGCTCATGTCAGCCCCTGCCAATGGAAACAGCCTCATCCTCAGTGGCTGTCAGTCACATTTCTGCAGCACTGCTTGGTGATGCTGCTGAGGCTTCTGTGTACACAGGACACTTCCTTCTGGGCATGTCACACTACTGTCACAGTGAGCTGGTTGAGCTTGGCCTCTCTCTCTTGCACAGTTGATTATTTCACTCCAGTTATGGCTTGTTCCAAAGGCAGGGCATTGTTCTTCACCACTCTTTGGAAAAGGAAGCTCTGAGGAGCTCACTTGTTGACTTAGCTACGTATGGAGCTGTTATTATGGAACTGTTATTCCACTTTTTTAGAATCATTCAGTTGATAGAAGTGCCCAGGACAAGCTCAGCTTTCCTAGACTCCTCTGAACCATCCACAGATCTGTCTTAAGGAAATGAGGGATATGTGTGCCTGGAAAGAGCAGCCAGAGCCCATCCTGGGAGGAAACAGCAAGGAGTTAGCTGGGCACACGGAGCCAGACAAATCCGCCCTGTGTGAGCTGCCAGTGAGAGCTGCCAGCAGTTACTGAGGAGAGAACAACTCAGCATCTCAAGCTGCCTGCATGAAAGGTCCCTGCCCTGAATAACCCAATTAGCACTGCTTAATTTCAGGCCCTGCAGAGCTCAGGAATGTGTCTGGCGTGGAGGCTGCTGTAGCAGCGATCGGGAATGAGATGGGGCAGGTGGGCTGCCGGCTCTGGCTGTGTCAGTGAAGGGTCTCTCACTTGGTAAATTTGTGTTTCAATTCCTCCCCGCAGCTACGCCGTGATCGCCTACGGCTGTGCCAGCTGCCCCAAGCTGACCTGCGAGAGGGAGGGCTGCCAGACAGAGTTCTGCTACCACTGCAAGCAGATATGGCACCCCAACCAAACCTGCGACATGGCGCGGCAGCAGCGCGCGCAGACCCTGCGCGTACGGACCAAGCACACGTCGGGCCTCAGCTACGGACAGGAGTCAGGGCCTGGTATGGAATAACCCCTTTTTCATAGAATATCACAAGTTCAGACAGACCCACTGGGCTCCAGCTCCTTGCCCTGCAAGATTCACAGCCTGATTTTTGGGCTGCTCGGCGCTGTGCGTGTGGGTGATGAGGAAGCGGCAGCTCTGTGCAAACCTCCTCCCCTCGAAGTGTCTCCAGCAGCTGTGAAACTCAGAGTCATTTCCCCTCCTCCTGTGTGTTAGAACACATCTGATCTCTTCCAGCAGCACCAAATAGATCAGTAGGTGATGATGTGCTTTGGGTCCTTTTGTGTCACGGCAACTCCCCTCATCCGCCCCAGCTCTGCTTGTGGCTCTTTTGATCTTGGATGTTCTTGCTTTTTTTGCTGATCTAAACACTGAACAAGCAGTCACTTTTTTTACTGTTGGCAGCTTCAAAGTTGCCTGGTGGTGAGGAGCAGCATTCGTGGCCAGCTGAGTGTGGGGAGCTCTGCTCTGTGCACTGTTAGGTCTTGGTAATGGCAGGTACCAAAAAAATGCCAACCCACAGAACTCCTCCGCTGCCTGGTAGGAGCTGCTGTGTCTGCTGAGTTTGTGTTCCTTAAAAATAACTGTATTGACTCTGGAAGTGGGCAGTGAGGCCATTTTTTAAAGCCCTGCCCTATCCCCAAACAAAATACCCTGTTTTTCCTTCTGTGTGAGGAGTTTAAATATTAATTCACTCAGCGTGGAGCTGTCGTGGGTGGTTCTGAGGTGGCTTAGTGGTGTGCTGAAGTCCAGCATGCTCCAATTTAGAGAACCCTAAGAATGGACAGCATAGATACTGCCCCAGCCAGCAGAAAAACCCAGTTTTTCTATCCTGTTAAAAAGATCCCTGCCAGGAAGGGCACTTAGCCATGGGAAGGGAGGTTTTTGAGACAGTGGTTTCTCCCCACCCCGCCGTGCTGGATCCAGCCTGGTGATTAATAAGGTGTGAGCTGGGCTCACAGCTGGATTTCATCTTGCTGAGCTTTGCAGGGGCCAGCAGAGCCCTGAACCACGGCACAGCCATTGCATAACCACGATCAGATGATGCCTGAATTAAGGAAGGGATGAAAACCCCTTATCCTGCTCTGCCAGCAGCAGGCTGGGGCCTGGGCAGCCTCTGCAGCTGTGTGTGGCTGCAGCCCCTGTTCCCCTAAAGGCCGGGTTTGGGGTTTCTCCAGTGCCTGTTCTCCCAGTTGTTGTGTTGTTCTTGGCCCATGAATCACCTCCGTGGAGCAATTCAGTAATGGCTCGTTGTGCTGGGCAGGTATGACTTGTTCCCTGTGTTTAAGCATGAATTCTGGAATACATCCCATTCAAGATTAGAACAAGCTTTTGAAAGTGGCTGTTGTTCCCAGTCCCTGCTGTTGGTGGGGTCTGTCCCGTCAAAATGATCTTCTCTGAGATAAATTAAAGACCCCCTGTGAGCAGCAAAGGTGTTCTGCTGCAGCGAAAATAAGAATTTCAATCCTTAAATGAGAATCCCCTGGTTGATTATTGACTCTGAGAGCTGAGATCCCATCTGAATTCCCTGTTTCCTCCCCTCAGCTGATGACATCAAGCCGTGCCCACGCTGCAGTGCTTACATCATCAAGATGAACGATGGCAGCTGCAACCACATGACGTGTGCCGTGTGTGGCTGCGAGTTCTGCTGGCTCTGCATGAAGGAGATCTCAGATCTGCATTACCTCAGGTGAGCAGGGCAGCTGCACGTGCCTCTCTCAGGCTGTGTGGAGGAGTTCACTGCCCCTGCTGGACTTTAATCCCCCTGCTTCAGTGAAATTTTATTGTTTCTGACCCGAAGAGATGAACTCTGATCCCACTTTACAGCATTTAGATGCTCTTCCCACACCAAACAAAGGTCCTGATACAATTACTTTTGAGACCTCTTGGTGTACTGACTATTAAACATAGGCCCAGTAGTGTGATATTCACCTTTTGGGGGGAAAAAAAGACAGAAAACTTATTTGTGTTGTCTACCTGCTTCCTAATTTTTTGTTTTTATTCATATGCAAGTTGAACTTGGGATTCTCAGGAGCTTATAGGAATTGCTGGAGTGCTAATGTCATTTTTTTCCCTTCCCTGAAGCCCCTCTGGCTGTACATTCTGGGGCAAAAAGCCATGGAGTCGTAAAAAGAAGATTCTCTGGCAGCTGGGCACGTTGATTGGAGCTCCTGTGGGCATTTCCCTCATTGCTGGCATTGCCATTCCTGCCATGGTCATTGGCATCCCTGTGTACGTTGGGAGGAAGGTGAGTGTGGGGGGCAGAAGGGTTTGGGCTGTTCTCTGTGCTGACCAGACATTTAGAGCTGATAGGAAGGGTGGATCTTGTCATAGGACCCAAATTCAATTCTCTCTTCTAAAGCTTCTCTTATCTCCTGGGCTTTGTGTGGGCAGGGGGAAGGTGGTGGCTGATAGCCCTGGTAGCCCTTCAGGCTCAAGTCCTCCCAAATGCATTTTGCATTTCTGCTGTGCCTCTGCCTTGACCCAGGAGCACCCAGGAGGTCCCTTTTGAGCCCATCAGCCCTGTACTTTTTGTTGCTTCCTTTTCTTCAGCACAGACCCTCCTGCTAGGTCTGCTCTGTGAGGAGATCTGTGCTCAAAATGAGGTTCCTCAAGGGCTCGTGCAGCTGGCAAAGCTGTAAAATCACTTCTTAATGTCCCCTGGGAGTCTGCTGTTCTCACCTGGTGCTTTTTCTTCCATCAGATCCACAGCAGGTATGAGGGGAAGAAAACCTCCAAGCACAAGAGGAACTTGGCCATTACTGGTGGGGTCACCCTGTCTGTCATTGCCTCCCCAGTCATTGCTGCTGTCAGTGTTGGTAAGTGGCCTCAGCCCTGTCCCTTCTGCTGGCCTGGTGGCCACTGAGACAAGTGGGTGGCCCAAGGACAATTTGCAGTGTGGGTTTGGGCACAATGCTGTCTCACATCCTGGTGTGCTCGAGCTGGCCCACAGCCAGCACAGGGCTTGTCTGCAGCACCAGCTGGCTGTGTCACAGCCCATCCTGGAGTCCCTTGTCACACAGAGCTGTCTCCTGTCATGGTTTGGTGGCTGATGCCTTGGGGGGGTTCAATGCTCTTGGGGTTCCCCCACTCAGCCCACAGTGCTCCTCCACTGTCTGCCTGCATAATTGTGAATTGGAACCTTTGAAAGCAACAAAAACATGACTGAGAGAGTCCCTAAAAACTTTTTGCTGTCTGCCCAACACATCTTCAAGCTCCTCTTAACCCAGCTCATCCTCCTCTCCAGGAATTGGGGTCCCCATCATGCTGGCCTACGTCTATGGGGTCGTGCCCATCTCGCTGTGCCGGGGTGGTGGCTGTGGGGTCAGCACAGCCAACGGAAAGGGCGTGAAAATCGAGTTTGATGAAGATGATGGACCTATCACAGGTAATCACTGGTGATGGCAAGGGGGTGAAGCAAAATGCTCTTCTTGTTGCCTCTTGTAATGAAATGCTTTGAGGTTCTGATGTCTCCCAGATCTGAGATGAGACGTCGCAGCCGAGCGCTCCCACTGCCGATTCCAACCCCTTGTGCTCTCCTTCCCCGCAGTGGCCGATGCCTGGAGAGCCCTGAAGAACCCCAGCATTGGAGAGAGCAGCATTGAGGGGCTGACCAGTGTGCTGAGCACCAGTGGCAGCCCCACAGACGGGCTCAGTGTCATCCAGGGCAACTACAGCGAGACCGCCAGCTTCGCCGCCCTGTCCGGGGGCACCCTGAGTGGGGGGGTCCTCTCGGGGAGCAAGGGGAAGTACAGCAGGTAACTGGGCTGTGGGAAAAGCAGAGGGGTTCCCAAGGCCTGTGTGGGTTGAGTGGGTTTGTTTTGGGGAGCTTCCCAGGAGTGTGAGTGAAGCTGCTTTGACCGAGGGGTTGTGTGGTGGTGTTTTTGTGCCCTGGTCTGCTGTAGAATGACCAGGTCTAGGAGATCACCTAGGATGACCTGGAACCCAGAGCCACCCAGGGTGGGGAGGTACTGGCTCAGATTGTCCAGAGAGTTTGTGGGGTCCCCATCCTTGGAGATGTTGCAGGACCAGGTTGGATGGGGCTCTCAGCAGCCTGGGCTAGGAGAAGGTGTCCCTGTCCGTGGCAGGGGGTTGGTGCTGGATGATCTTTAAGGTCCTTTCCAAACCCAAACCATCCCATGATTCTGTTTCTGGAGTCAGTGCCAGTCTAATTCTTGCAAGGAGGACAGATCCCTACTGAGCTCCTTGGGACCACAGAGCTGATGCTTCAGCTTAATTTGGAACAGCACAGAGCTCCTGCCTGCCCTGCTTAAAGCTATTCCAGCCCTATTATCCCAGCCTGGAGGCTTTGATGCTTCCTGCTCTGCAAGCAGGGTCATGGCTCTCCAAGTCAGGAGGTTACACCACAGTTTTCCTCCTAACTTGCCTGTGAGTCAGTTTTCTGGGTAATTAGAGCCACGTGTTGATGTGGCAGCCAGGATGTAATCACAGCTCTGTGCGAGATCCATGGAAATCAGCTCTTCGCAGGAACCGTGTGAGTCATGGATGTAAACACGGCTTTACCTCCGTCATGGAAAACCGAATGGATTTGCCTAAATGGAGCCAAAAATGAGACTAAATGAGAGCAACCACTGGGGTTAAACTCCTGTCACGTTGAGCTGGGCCAGCTCACAGGGATTCTTGCTTTCCCATGAGGAGCAGGGATGGGTTGGTGCTCCTAAAACATCTGAAGCATTTCTGAGGAATTCTCTTCTTTCCTGCAGGCTGGAAGTCCAGGCAGATGTCCAGAAGGAGATTTTCCCCAAAGACTCAGTCAGTTTGGGGGCCATCAGCGACAACGCCAGCACCCGAGCCATGGCTGGTTCCATCATCAGCTCCTATAACCCCCAGGACAGGTAGGAGGACGTGGAGAGCTGAGAGGAGCGTTGGTGGAGGCTGTCCTGGGGAAATGCAGGCTCTGGGGGTGGTGGGATGGCTGTGTTTGCACCAGGCATCCATCCTTCTCCAACACAGGAGGAGGTCTGGGGACAGTTTGGGAGCAGCCTCCATGTGGAGGCTGGGGAGGGGATCTGCAGCCCAGCACCCTCAGGGGCTGTTCTGGCACTTTGAGGGGGCTCTGGAGCTTTCCCAGCCCAGCCTGGGGGTGATCTTGGCTCTGTTGGGAGGATTCAAGGAGAGCAGCGAGTCCTGGGGTGATGAGCAGCATCTTGCTGGTGTTTGGGGGGGTGTGATCCTCCCAGTACAGCCCAGTTAAACCCAGTAACGTGAGGGTGGTTGTTCCTGCCCTGCAGGGAGTGCAATAACATGGAGATCCAGGTGGACATCGAAGCCAAACCCAGTCACTACCAGCTGACCAGCGGCAGCAGCACAGAGGACTCCCTGCACGTCCACACCCAAATGGCAGAGAACGAGGAGGAAGAAGAGGAGGAGGAAGAGGAGGAGGAGGAGGATGACAAGCAGGAGCAGACGTGCAAACACCAAAGCTGTGAGCAAAAGGACTGCATTGCCAGCCAGACGTGGGACATCACCCTGGCCCAGCCCGAGAGCATCCGCAGCGACCTGGAGAGCTCGGACAGCCAGTCCGACGACGTGCCCGACATCACCTCGGACGAGTGCGAGTCCCCCCAGTGCCAGACTGCAGCAGGATGCCCACACACCCCCAGAGCAAGAGGTGCCCAGAGCCCAAGTGCCCACCTGAGCCACTGTGCCCAAGCCGAGGGCTGCCGGCTGGATGAGATGGTCCAGCTGGAATGCATCGAAGCCAGAGTGTGACCTGAGCACCATCCCTGTCACTGCAGCTTCTGGGCCAGGGTTGTGTCCCTGTTGGCTTCTGTTTGCCATCCTCCAGCTGGCTCCCCCAGCCTTGCCTCGGGGAGTTGTTGTTTCTTACGTGACACAGGAAAAAAGCAACCAAAAAAAGAAAAAAAAAAAAAAAAAAAAAAAAAAAAAAAGCAAAGAAAAAAAAAATCCCCTTCGCCCTCTTTTTGTTTTAATTTATTGGTTCAAACTCTGTGAGGTGTGTAAGAGTGTAAATATGTACGTGTGTCTGTATGTCTGCAACCATCCTAAGGGACTCTTGGAATAAAGACTCTGGTTGTCATTGGACCTGAATCCAGCTCATCCTTTGCAAAGCTGCAGGGAAATCTTCCAGCTGCCTTTGTCCACGTGAATGCTGTTCCCAAAGGCTTGGGCAGAGTCTCTTCTCCCCTCCTTGTGCACCAGGGCTGGGTACAGGTGAAAGCAGGAGAAGAATGGGGAAAAAAAGGCAAATTTCCAGCATTGTGGGTGTGTGGGAGGTGAGGATGCTGAGAGCAGTGGCTCAGGTGGGACGTTGGGGACAGTGCAGTGCCAGGAACCAGAGTTTTCCCTGGAACTAAATTGTGTTAAAACACCCCACAGCCCCTCAGTGTGAGCTGAGCTGGGGGCTCCTGCTGTCCCTGTCCCTGGAATTTCCCTGGAAGCTCCCTGAGGGCAATGGCCACCAAACCAGCTCCTCTGGGTCACCATTTGGCCAAGTCCCCACCCGCCCTGACCCCTCTGCTTTGCCCTGTCCCTGCAGGGCAGTCCCTGGCAGTGCTGCTCAGTGCTCTGTGGCCTGGCAGTGTCCTCAGTGCCCCTTCCCAGACCCTCAGCCTTTGGGGACTTGCCTGGCTGGATCCCAGCCTGGGGGGGTGGCGATGGGTGGGGAGGGGGATGAGGAAGC
Source organism: Onychostruthus taczanowskii (assembly GCF_017590055.1). Classification (NCBI taxonomy): domain Eukaryota; kingdom Metazoa; phylum Chordata; class Aves; order Passeriformes; family Passeridae; genus Onychostruthus; species Onychostruthus taczanowskii. The sequence continues at coordinate 1,365,457 of NW_024503235.1, forward strand.
GTGGAATGGTGAATTGGCACGGCACGGCACGGCATGTCACGGCACGGCTGCTGGCTTGGCAGCAAGGGGAGGGCAGGGGTGGGACACGCAGGAAAAGGTGGAGTTATCCCTTTGTCCCGGGGAGCTGGTCTGACAGGAACCGGAGCAGCAGGCTGGTGGCTCCGGGTGGCCCCGGTGTCCTGGTCCTGCCCAGACCCGATGGGGCCGGGGGCTGAGGGCAGGGCCACGGCAGCCCCCCGGGGCATCGAGGGGCTCTGATGGGCTGATCGTGGCCCGGTGAAGATGTGCCGAGTGGGTGAGTCGGGCTCTGGGTGGAATCACAACAGGAGGGCTCCGTCTCTGCCCTCTGCAGGGGAAACTGAGGCAGGGAGGGAGGGAGAGGAGCTGAGGGACTCGGATCGGTCAGGGGAGGAGCTGGGCTGAGCACCGGTGGTGATGGCTGTGTGAGGGTGGGCTCCAGAGGGGGAACAGCCCCACGGTCACTGCCAAACCCAGCCCTGGAGCTGCCATTTGGGGCCAGCTGCTCTCCCGGAGCTTCCGAGGAGCCCCAGCTCTTCCCAGCCCCACAGGGACCCTGTCCCCACGGCCGCTGGCCCCACACCTTTGCTCCAGTCCCAGGAGAGCTGGCTGGACCAGTGGTCTGCATACCTGGGCTTCCACATCACCTCCTGCCTCATCCCCCTGCCAGCACGGGCCATGTCCTCTGGGTTTGTCCCCAAATGTCCCATTCCTGTGCCAGGTGCTCGCCACCCCACACCCTCCTCTCCCCTCGTCTCAGGCCACCTGGATCCCAGCAGCCACCGAAAGGTGCTGATGAAAACGGGGCTCATCCTCCTCATCGTCGGGCACCTCAACTTCATCACCGGGGCTCTCGTCCACGGCACCGTCCTGCGCTTCGTGGTCACCGCCCGCGACGCCACCTCCCTGCACTACGGTGTCACCAACAGCGCCTCTGTCATCGCTGCACTGCTGGTACCACCGGCAACGGGGCTGGGGACACGGCGGGGACGTGGGGAGGGGTTGGGGTGAGGGAGGGATGGGGGAGGGATGCAGGGTGGGAAGGAGGTGGGATGCGGGATGGACGCTGCTCTGTCTCCCCTTCCCCACCCGAAACAAACCTTTCCTTGGGGAATTCAATGCTCCAGGGCTCGTTGCTGGGTGAGGCTGTGGGAGGTGAAGCGCTGCCCCTGGATGAGCTCCCAGGGACAGCACCAGCAGGGAAAGGTGCCCGGTGTCCCTGGGGCAGGGGCTGCTCCTCCCTGACCCCCCCGTGCTTCCCGCAGACCATCTCCTGTGCAGTCTCTGCCCTGCTGCTCTCCCGTTACCTCGGCCCTGCTGCCCTCGTAAGCACCCCCAGCCCCCTCCCAGGGAGCTGCACAGCCCCCACAGCCCCTCTCTGGGGTCCCTCCCGGGGAGGGGACATCCCCAGGGGACATCCCCGTGCTGCCTCTCCTCTCTCTCCTGCAGAAATGGGCGCTGCTGGCCCTGAGCGCCTGCAGCAGCCTCTGCTGCCTGTGCTGCCTGCTGGGGCTGCTCGTGGCCATCGGCCTCACCCTGGGCAACCAGGGCCGGGTGCTGCTGGCCCCCTGCTCCATCTCCAGCACCGCCCTCGCCCCGGTGTCCCCCGAGTGTCCCTTCGACCCCACCCGCGTCTACGTGAGTGCCCCGTGGGGAGGGGACGGGATGTGCCGGGCATGGGGAGGATGTGCAGGGGGCTGATGCTCCCCGCTGCCTCCCAGAGCTCCACGCTGTCCCTCTGGGTCATCTCCCTCCTGCTGGAGGCCATGGGGATCTTCTTCAGCACCCGCTGCCTCCTGCTCACCCTGGAGCTGCTGCGCCTCGGCCGCTGCTGCCGCGGGATGCTCCGGATGAAGGTGATTCCTGGTTCCCGGCCTCAGCTCCCACCCCTCCCCTGCAGGGCTGGGGCAGACCTGGCTGGGCCCAGGGGTGACTTGTGGATTTGATGTTTCCACCCCTCAATGCTCCCATTCTCATCCTTCTCTCTGGCTTCCAGGTCTCTCTGCAGGCAGCCCCAGTGGAGAGCCCCGGCCCCGGGCAGTGCCTGGGCTTGCTGAGACTGGACAGCGGAGAAACTGCCCGGCTCTGAGGGATAAATGACCCTGTGGATGTGTCCTGGCCGTTCCTGCCCCGTTCTGGCACCAGCACAGCCCCAGGACAGGACTCAGCTGCCTCCCAGGATGTGTGGACACATCCCCTGGAACACGAGCCCATCCCTGGGGCTGCAGCGTGGCATAAAATCCTGGATCCAGACCCTGCAGGGAGGAACTTTCCCAGGGGTTCCGTGTCCCCTTTCCCAGCACGGACTGCACTGACACAAACTTTATTCTGCAGGTATTAAAGCCCAGAAGCACAGACCCCCCTCCGTGGGGAAGGGGCTGCCTGTGGTGGTGTCTCCACGTGGGGCTGGGTGCTGGGGACCCCCCAGCCACCAGGGCTTTGTCCCCTGGGCTGTGTCCCCACACCTGAGCAGTGGCTTGGCCACCAGCCTGTCCCCTCCTGCTCCAAGCCCCGGTGCTGGGGGACTGTCCTCACTCAGGGCCCCCCTTCCACCAGTGCAGCCAGTGCAGGAGCCCCCCAGGGATGGGGACTGTCCCCAGGGCCCCCCTCACCCCAATACCAGCCAAGCTCCAGCTCTCATCCCACCAGGGGCTGTGGGGGCACAGCGGGGACTACAGGACCTGGGCAAGGGACAGTGACATCTGCAGGGTGGGGGGTGGCAGGGGGGGCTCTGGGGGTCCGTGGGGCTCAGAACTGCATGGCCCCGCTGGGGTCACACTGCAGCAGGCGCACGATGGACGGGTCGCTCTTGGCCCCTATGATGAACTCCTCCAGAGAGAGCTTCCCTGCGGGGAAGGGGACACAGCTCAGCCACCTCCTGAGACCACCCAGAGCAGCCCATGGACCCCCCTCCCCACCTGGGAGGAGCACCCTGGGGTGCCCAGCGGCCTGAGCCCCTCCTGAGCGAGGCCACGAGCCGTTTAATCAGCTCCTTCTGAGAGCCCAGGATTTAGCCATGAGACCCCTCCCTAATCCCCTGCAGCTCCTCTCATTTACCATCGTTATTAGTATCCATCTGTCGGAAGATTTTGTCCGTCCTTTTCTCCGGGGTGGATTCGTCTTCAGGCATGTTCATGACAGAGGAGACCATTTTGTAGATGGCCTGGGGGAAGGAGAGGGGGTTAGGGTGGGCTCCTGGCATTGCCCACCTGCGACAGGGACAGAGCTCCGGGCTTTGCTTCCCTGGGAATGGGGATAAATGGGAATGGGATCAGGCTGTGGCTCCTGCAGCTCCCAGCACAGCCAAGCCTGGAGCTGCTCCTGCACGGAGGGTTTGGCCACCGGGATGCCACTGCAGTGGCCATGAGAATCACCGGGATGGGATTTGGGCAAGGACAGCGTCTCCTGCCTGTTTGCCAACACTGCCCGCCCTGGCAGCACGGGAGACTCCCGGGATGAGGTGACAAAGGGACATCCCCAGGCAGGGAACCACTCAGGACACCTCCAGGACAAAACGACCCCCGCAACCACACCTGCAACAGCAACAACTTCATCCCTGCTACTGCAAAACCCCGTCCCGGGGATCCCGCAGCGCGAAATCCCCAACCCACCCTCACCCCGGGAGGCGACACCGGCAGCGCGCAGCGGGAGCCGCGGCAGAGCGGCGCTGCCCGGTACCTGCACGATCTCCAGCATCTCCTCCCGGCTGATGTAGCCGTTGCCATCCAGGTCGTACATGCTGAAGGCCCACATGAGCTTCTGCTCCAGCTTGCCGCGGGAGGTGACGCTCAGGGCGATGATGAACTCCCTGAAGTCGATGGTGCCGTCGCCGTTGGTGTCGAAGGTGCGGAAAACGTGCTCGGCGAACTTGGAGGCGTCGCCATAAGGGAAGAAGTTGGCGTAGATCTTCTTGAACTCCTCCACGTCCAGCATGCCCGAGGGACAGTCCTTCAGGAAGCCCTTGTACCAGCCCTGCAGCTCCAGGTCGGAGAACTCCGTGTTTTCCCGCAGGTCCTGGAGCATCTCCGGCCGGAGTTTGCTGTTCTGCTTCCCCATTGCGCTGCGGGGGGACGAGCGCTGCGGGGACAGGGGGGTCCTGGCCGGGCTCGGGGGGTCCCTGTGCGCTACAGGAGGGGACAGGGACGGGGCAGCGCTGGCTGGCAGCCCCCGGACGCCGATGCTGCTCCCTCCATCCCGCTCTGAGCCGTCGGGGCCAGCCCCGGGGAGCCCCCAGCGCCAGCCCCCTCCTGTTTGCGTAATAAGCCCTTCGAGCTCATTTGCATAATATAGAGGTGATATTTAGGTGGGATCAGCAGCGCAGAGCGGCCCCGAGGAGGGGAGGGAACCCCGGCAGAGCCGTGCCTGCGGTTCTGGGTCCAGCCCAGCTTTGGGCCGGCCGGATCTGGGTCAGATCCCCCGGGGGATCCCCTCGGAGCCGGGTTATTTCCAGCTCCTCCGCTCTCTCCGTTCATATTTGATGCCTCCGGCGGGCACTGGAGCCCCAGGAAGGGCTGGGGGTGGCAGGGACCTGCCCGGGGCTCTGTCCCTGCCCCACGGTGCCCCCAGCCCAGCCAGGAGGAGCTCACCAAGGGAGAGTCCAGCACCCAGCCTGGGGACTCCGTGGTGACCTTGTGCCACTGCCACCGTCCTGGGGTGCCCGGGGTGCAGTGGGGGCTTCAGTGCCTGGAGCTGCCTTATCCAGAGCAGGGAGAGGCCCCCCAGCACCCCCAAAACCCCAGAGATTCGTTCAGATCTCAGGGCAAACGGGACTCCCCAGGAGGAGCAGCCTGGACCCCCCAGTTTCGGGGGGCTGGGACCCCACAGGGTCTCTCCATCCGCCCCCCCCCCCAGGCTCCAGCAGCCCGAGGAAGGATCTGCGTGTCCCCACCCCACTCAGGGGTCCCCGGTTTTGTCCCCCAGGGGTCTGTGACCCCTCCCCACTGCCCGGGGCAGCCCCCACCGCTGGGGAGGGAACCCGTGGGGGGCTCAGCACCCCGAGAGGGCTCTGCAAGGACCCCCCCAAAAGCGGACACCTCGGGAGGGGCGGCTGGGCACCCCCAGGGAATCCTCTCCGAGGCTGGGGGGGCTCCGGGGGACTCCCCCCAAAACCGGACACGCTCGGATTGCCGGGACATCCCCAAAAGAAGCGTCGGGGACCGAGGGGGACCCCGGGCACCCCCGAAAGACTCGGCGGGGCGGGGGCGGCTCTGCCGGACGTGCCCGGGCTGGGTCCGTGCCGGTGCCCCGGGCTCTGCGGCTCCTCAGCGCCCCCCGCTCGTGTGTGTGCGTGTCCCCCCCGGGCCCCTTGTCCCCGCCACCTCCTACCTGCCCGGACACGGCCGCTGTCTCCGCCGCCACCGCCAACGCAGCCCGGGAGCGCCCGCCGCAGCGCCGGGAGGGGGGGGGCAGCGGCACCGGGGGGCACCGGGACCGGCACCGGGGGGCAGCGGCACCGGGGGGACACCGGCACCGGGGGGCAGCGGCACTGGGGGGCAGCGGCACCGGGGGACACCGGCACCGGGGGCACCGGCACCGGGGGGCAGCGGCACCGGGGGGGCACCAGCAGCATCCCCCGGGACCCCCCAGGACACCGCGTATCCCCCGGGACTCCACCCCATGCAGGAGAGCTCGGGGTGCAGCCCCTGTAAGGGGTTGGGGGGGCTCTGGGGGCACGGGGAGGTCTTGGGGAATGGGAGCACTGGGAACACTGGGAACACTGGGAGGTTTCCAGGCATTGGGAACACTGGGAGCACTGGGAGGTTTCCAAGCACTGGGAGCACTGGGAGGGTTTCAGGCATTGGGAGCACTGGGAGAACAGGAAGGTCTTGGGGAATGGGAAGGCTGAGAGCTCTAGGAGCACTGGGAAGTCTTCAGGCAATGGGAACACTGGGAAGGAGCACTGGGAGCACTGGGTGGACTGGAAGGTCTTTGGGCACTGGGAACTGAGAAATCTTGGGAGACTGAGAGCTCTGGGACCACTGGAAGCACTGGGAGGGCACTGGGACCACTGGAAGCACTGGGAGCTTTGGGAGCACTGGGAGTTTTGGGAGGGCACTGGGAGCTTTGGGAGCACTGGGAGCTTTGGGAGCACTGGCAGAACTGGGAGAACTGGGAGCTTTGGGAGCACTGGGAGAACTGGGAGCTTTGGGAGCACTGGGAGCTTTGGGAGCACTGGCAGAACTGGGAGAACTGGGAGCTTTGGGAGCACTGGGAGAACTGGGAGCTTTGGGAGCACTGGGAGCTTTGGGAGCACTGGCACACACAGTCTCCACTGGCCCCAGAAGCTGCCAGGCCTGGCTTTTTGGGGTTAAATGGGACATTTTGGTCTGGGTGTCCCCAGGATCCTCTTGAGGGTAGCAGAGCCTCCCCAGTGGCTCCAGCAAGGAGCAGAGTGGCTTTCAGAGCCCTGAAGAGGATCCAGCGGGGACAGATGCTGTCCCTGAGGAGGTGCCAGCCCCAGCAGGGCTCCCAGGCTCCCTCTGGGATGGCCCTGGCAGCAGATGGCAGGGGCAGACGGGAGGAAGAGTCACACTCCTTGGAATTACACAAACAAAAATGCACCAAGGGATTAAATGCAGGCCCCACCGCTGGCCTGGGGCAGCAGGGATGTGCTGGGGTGGCTGCTCCATGATGGGGAGTTGGGGGGAAGGAGCCAGCATGGGCTAATTCACTCAAAAATCTCCTGGGCATTAAAAAATCGTGGCTGAGCCTCACTGGAAGTGTCCAAGGCTGGGTTGGATGGGGTTTGGAGCAGCCTGGGATAGCAGAAGGTGGCCCTGCCATGGCTGGGGGGGCACTGGGTGAGTTTAAGGTCCCTTAGAACCCAAACCAAGCTGTGATCAGTGAGGCTGAGGGGCTTTGGGCACCCACTGAGGGAGACCTGGCACCTGCAGGCCCCAAAATGCAGGCTGAAGCGGGGCAGGGGACGGGGAGCAGTCCTGGCACAGCACCCAAAACCCAGGGATGTGCCTTGGAACAGCTCTGGACCAAAGAGAGGGGGAGAGCTGGAGCAGAGCAGGCCCTGAGGAGCACAGGGAGTTCACACACACAGGAATGAGCAATTCCCACTCAGAAACCTGGGAATCCTCCCTGAGCTCCACGTCGGGGTTTGTGCACTGGGATCCAGCCCCGTGGAGCGTTTTGGGAATGGGATTGGGCTGGAAACACGGGAACTGAGGAGGGGAGGTGCTGCAGGGGTGATTTCTCCTCTCTTATTGTAGAAAGAGATTTGGGAAGGGGAGTGGGATGGGGTGTGAGCAGAAAGGAGAGGAAAAGGGAGATTTGTGCCTTTGGGAAGAGACCCTGGGGGGCTGGAGCTGAGCACCCCATGGACAGCAGTGCCAGGGCTGGGGGGCCCCGAGGTGGGGGTGCCACCCCCCCCTCTGATAATCTTCATATCTATTTTAATCCCCCCGGGCATGAGTGACAGAGGCAGAACTGACGCAGGCTGATTTGAAAGCATCCCATTTCCGACTCCAACCCGACCCTAAACCCACCTAATCCCCGAGCTGGCAGGGATTGCAGGAGGGAGAGGGAGGATAATGCCCGGGAGGGGGGCACGGGCAGGGACATCAAACCCCCGGGGGTTCACAGGGTCCCTGGCACACGGGGGGCAACCCCCACCAGCTCATCCTGCCTGGCTCCCACCCCCTCCACCCCAAAAATGTCCTGGGTTTATGGCTGGTACCCCTGCAGCACGCCTGGCAGGGGGTGGGCAGCGGCTCGTGGTGCCCTGGGGGTGCCAGGGCTGCTCCGGGCCGGGTCCTGCTGCCAGGAGGGGCTGAAGTGGCCACAAGCGCCACTGTGGCATCGTCCCCAAGCTGCTGGGGACAGAGCGGGGTGCTGTGATGCCTGCCTGGGAGTTCCCGCTCCTTTTCCTCCTGGTTTTTTTCCTCCTCCTCCTCCTCCCTGCAGGGATTTCGGTGGGAATTTCCTGCGTTGCCATGGCAGCCGTGAAGCCCCCGAGGCTTGGCTGCGGTAGAGCAGGGTGGGGTGGGGCTGCAGGGGACACCGGGAGGGGACACCGGGAGGGGACACCGTGGAAAGAGACACCCCGGGAAGAGACACCCTGGGTGAGGACACCCCGGGAAGGGACACCCGGGAGGGGACACCGCGGTGTCCCTGTGCCCCAGGACGGGGGTTCAGGGCTCCCAGGGCTCCTGGCACCCCTCGGCGTGTCCCGGGCTGTGCGTGGTGGCCTCGGCGTGGCCCTGCCTGTGCTCCCCAAGCTGATGGGGCTCGCTGATGCTCGGCGTGCCCGGAGCTCGGTGATTTGGGGTCCAGCATCAGCCTCACCGCCCTCATCACCCCCCAGTGCCCACGGGAGCATCCCCAGGGTGCCCACACAGCCAGGGTGGCACGGAAGGGGTGCAGGGGTACCCAGGATGGCTGTGGGTGTGCCCGGGGAGGTTTGGTGCTCAGCACACACCAGACACCACCGTAAAACCTTCTGGGAGACTGGGACAAACTGGGACAGGGCAAAGCAGGGCTGGCAAACCAGGGTGTCCCCAGTTACCACACAGACCCCTCCACTCGGGCCCACGCTGTCCCCAGAGCGTGTCCCTGTCCCCACAGAGTGTCCCTGTCCCTGTCCCAGAGCATGTCCCTGTCCCCACAGCGTGTCCCTGTCCCTGTTCCCAGAGCCTGTCCCTGTCCCTGTCCCTGTCCCTGTCCCCAGAGCCTGTCCCTGTCCCCAGAGCGTGTCCCTGTCCCTGTCCCTAGAGCATGCCCCTGTCCCTGTCCCCAGAGCCTGTCCCTGTCCCCAGAGCCTTTCACTGTCCCCAGAGCCTGTCCCTGTCCCCGTCCCTGTCCCCAGAGCCTGTCCCTGTCCCTGTCTCTGTCCCTGTCCCCAGAGCCTTTCCCTGTCCCCAGAGCCTGTCCCTGTCCCCGTCCCTGTCCCTGTCCCCAGGCCTGGCCCCGCGGAGGGCACGGGGAAGGTGAGCGGAGCAGGGTGGGGCAGGGGCTGCGGGAATAGCCGGGGATTAAAAGCAAATACCCAGATAATGAGGATGTTCGGTAAAAAGCCCATTTGTATAATTTAAACCCCTAATGGGCTTCCTGGAACACAAAGCCCTTTGTGATGCCCCATCTCATCTGGATCAGGAGCCGCTCTCGCTAAATCTTCACTCCGCAGCGCGGGGATGCGGGGACGTTTCGTAACATTTTAAACGGAGTGGCTCCCGTGTCCCCGTGTCCTTGTGTCCCCCGTGTCCCCGTGTCTTTGTGTCCCCCGTGTCCCCGTGTCCTTGTGTCCTCTGTGTCCCCCTGTCCCTGTGTCCCTGTGTCCCAATGTCCCCCTGTTCTCGTGTCCCCGTGTCCCCCGTGTCCCCTTGTCCCCATATCCCCCGTGCCCCTCGTGTCCCCGTGTCCCTTTGTCCCTGTGTCTCTATGTCCCCCATGTCCCCGTGTCCTTGTGTCCCCTGTGTCCCCCTGTCCCTGTGTCCCCCATGTCCCCGTGCCCCCATGTCCCTGTGTCCCCCATGTCCCCGTGTCCCCATGTCCCTGTGTCCCCAATGTCCCCGTGTCCCCATGTCCCTGTGTCCCCAATGTCCCCGTGTCCCCATATCCCAATGTCCCCTGTGCCCCTCGTGTCCCCGTGTCCCTTTGTCCCTTTGTCCCCGTGTCCCCGTGTCTCCGTGTCCCGTTTCCCCATGTCCCCCATGTCCCAGTGTCTTTGTGTCCCCAGTGTCCCCGTGCCCCCCAGTCCCTTTGTCCCCGTGTCCCCGTGTCTCCGTGTCCCCTGTTTCCCCATGTCCCCCATGTCCCCATGTCCCCGTGTCCCTGTGTCCCCAATGCCCCCATGTCCCCGTGTCCCCACATGCGGTGCCCGCGGTGCCACCCTGCAGCACGTCGCGCTCACCTCGCCCTGCCAGCCAAGGTCGGGTCCCCTGGGGACACCGTGCCGGTCCCCGCGGGGCACTGGCCCCTGGCCACATGCCCTCAGCAGCGCTGTGCCACCGGCCCGGCCCGGGTTTGGGGCACTTTGGGCACAGCCGTGTCCCTGAGCCGGGCCAGGCTCTGCCCCGGCTCCCCGGGCTTGGGCTCTGTGTCCCCGTGTCCCTGAGGGGTCAGGACATGACCAGGGCTGGCTGCAGCTCGTCCCTGTCGTGTCCCTGAGGGACCGAGGGCTGCGGAGGTGGCACTGCCATCCCGGGGAGGGCACGGCCCCTTGGTGCAGGAATGGTGACACTGAGGGGGGGGGAATTGGGACTGGGGTCCGCACCCAGATTGTCCCTTGTCCTCAAGGAACGCAGGGGTTAAACGCCATCACCAATGCCATCAGTGCCCCCAGTGCCACCAGTGCCACCACTGTCCCCAGCGCAGCGGCCACGCGCGGGCCCCGGGCTCCCTCTCGTGGCTTCTCGCCCCTTCTCATGAGGTGACCGAGGGACCCTCGGGGACCCGGAGCGACAGCGGGGCCGGGGGGCTCCGAGCCGGGGGACCCCAGTCCCCTCCCGGGCCAGCCCGGCTGTGCCCAGCCCCCGCGGGGCCGGAGTGCGGGTCCTGCCCCGGGGTGCCGGGGGATGTTGGGGGGTCCCGGCTGTGCCCCCCATCCTCTCCCGGCCGCGCGGTGTCGGCAGATGGCAGCAGCGGCTTTCGGCAGCGCCGGGATGCGGGGGGGTCCCCGCACTTCCCGCACCTCCTGAGCCCCCTGAAGCCCCTGTACTCTCTGTATCCCCCGAACCCCCTGTACCCCGCACCTCCTGCACGTCCTGAGCGCCCTGAACCCCCTGTACCTCCTGAACCCCCTGTATGCCGCACCTCCTGTACCCCCTGCATCTTCTGAACCCCTTGTACCCCCTCTACCTCCTGTACCCCGCACCTCCTGAACCCCCGAATCCCCTGTACCTCCTGTACCCCCCGTACCCCCCGTACCCCCCCTCCCCCCCCCATCCCTCCTGTACCCCCTGTACCCCCTGTACCCCCTCTACCTCCTGGACCCCGCACCTCCTGAACCCCCGAATCCCCTGTACCTTCTGTACCTCCTGAACCCCCTGTATCCCCGTACCTCCTGTACCCTCTGTACCCCCTGTGCCTCCTGAGCCCCCTGTATCTCACACTTTCTGCATCTCCTGAACCCCCAGAACCCCCTGTACCCTCTGTACCCCCTGTACCTCCTGTACCCCGCACCTCCTGAACCCCCGAATCCCCTGTACCTTCTGTGCCCCCTGAACCCCCGAATCCCCTGTACCTCCTGTACCCCCTGTACCCTCTATACCTCCTGTACCCCCTGTACCTCCTGAGCCCCCTGTATTCCACACTTTCTGCACCTCCTGAACCCCCAGAACACCCGTACCCCACACCCCCTGCACCTCCTGCACCCTCTGCACCCCTGTACCTCCTCAGTGCACCCCTCAGTGCCACCACAACCCCCCAGGGCTGGGACCGTCCCTCTGGGGGGACATCCAGCCCCATTTCCCTGGTGGGCTGCACACAAAGCCCCTCGCAAGGGCCCAACACCGATTTAGGGACAATTTTTTGGTGTCACAGGGCTGTGGGCTCGCTGCTCGGCTCCTTCCAGAGCCCAGCCCGGTGAGGAGGGCGGGCAGGGAGGGGTGGGACAGCTGGTGGCCTCCCGGGTGTCCGTCTGGTGCCGGGAGAGGGAAGAGGAGCGTCTGCGGAGCCTGAGTGCGTAATTAGAGCTGCGACTTAATTGGCAGACGGGGGACGCGTGACGGGCGTGGTGTGACTTGAATAGTGATGGGCTCGGGAGGTGGAGGAGGCTCCGCACTGCACGGGGAGCCCAGGGGGAGCAGGACACCCCAAAAAGCTTTGCCCTGTGTTGGGAGAGGGGACAGGGAAAGGACAAGCTCAGCGTGGGCTGTGCCACGGAACCCGGGGGCCTGAGCCCCCCGAGGGGACATCGGTGCGTTGGTGACATCCCAGGACACGCGCTGGGCGTGGCAGATGTCATGGGGCTGGAAAAGAGCAATGTTCCTCCTTTATTTGGAAAGGGGGAAAGGAAAAAGCCAAGGAATTGTGGTGTTTGTGCTCAGTCTCTGGAAAAATACCAGGACACATCCAAAACCCTCCTGTGGGAGTCTGGGAGGCAGGATGACAGGGACTGGCCTTGTCACATCTGCCAGCAGCCACTGGGGCAAAACACTGCCTATCCCATGTGCTGGGGCCCAGCCTTGGCCAGGATGGGGCCCAGACAGGCAGGGAATCCTTGGTTTTGTGTGCCAATCCCTGCATCTCACTGCTGGGAGACTTGGAATTCCCTCTGTGGGGATGGGGAAGCGCTGCTGCTGCTGCTGCTGCTGCTGCTGCTGCTGCTGCTGCTGCTGCTGCTGCTGCTGGCACGGAGGCACATCCTGCTGGGACCTCAGCTTTTCCTTCCTGGAGCTGTCCTGGCATCACTGGTACCAGAACTCGGGGTTTGTGATGCTGCTCCAGCTGTGCAGGCCACGGAGGAGGCACCACCAGGAGCCTGAGCCCAGCAGTGTCTCCTGCCCAGCCTCGTGCTGTGGTGAAGGAAGGCCCAGGGGAAGCAGCAGCCTGGCCTGGAGCCACCTCCTGCATGCCCAAATCCTGCTCCTCCTGCATGCCCAAATCCTGCTCCTTCCAGCCCAGTCATCCCTCCATGGCAGTGCCCAAATCCTGCTCCTCCCAGCCCAGTTATCCCTCCTTGGCAGTGCCCAAATCCTGCTCCTCCCAGCCCAGTTATCCCTCCTTGGCAGTGCCCAAATCCTGCTCCTCCCAGCCCAGTTATGCTTGCATGTCAGTGCCCAAATCTGCTCCTTCCAGCTCAGTTATCCCTCCATGGCAGTGCCCAAATCCTGCTCCTTCCAGCTCAGTTATCCCTTCAGGGCAGTGCCCAAATCCTGCTCCTTCCAGCCCAGTTATCCCTGCAGGGCAGTGCCCAAATCCTGCTCCTCCCAGCTCAGTTATCCCTCCATGGCAGTGCCCAAATCCTGCTCCTTCCAACCCAGCTATCCTTGCAGGTCTGTGCCCAAATCTGCTCCTTCCAGCCCAGCCACGTGTGGCCAGATTTGGGGGACCCCAAGCTCAGAGCAGGCAGCTCCAGCGAGAGGCTGAACCCCCCAGTCCATCCCGGGGCTCCTGCTCCTCCCCTGCACCTTCTCCAGCACTGAAGTGATGAAATTTTAATCTGCTGCCAGGCAGGAGATGCAAGGGAGGCACCACAGGCACTTCCCTGGGCTGCAGCAGGGAGTGTGGCACAGACACCGTGCTGGGAATTGTCACCACCCAGAGAAGTGGAGTGGCACGGGTTTGGCAGGACAGGGCTGTCCCCTGGCTGTCCCCTGGCTCTGGCAGAGGATTTTTGGCTCTCCCTTGGTGCCTGTCACTTGTCCAGGAAGGATCTTTGGAGACTTCTCAGCTGTGGGGTGTCTCTCACTGAGCCCCCCAAGCAGCACTGTGCCCGTGCATGGCCAGAGGGAGGGTGGCATGGGGAGGGTGGCATGGGGAGGGTGGCATGGGGAGGGTGGCAGGGGCTGCCAGGGCCCCTGATTCACCCCCCTCTCCACCCAGCTGCAGGGATGAGCAGGGAAAAACCATCAGGCCACAAAGCAAACCATAAGGACCAGGACTGCCAAAAATGTGGGGACCCCAGTGATGCTCCTGGGAGTCCCCAGCACAGCCGGGCAGGTGGCAGATGAGCACCTGGGACAGACGGACAGCAAGGGACACACAGGCAGCACTCCCCACCCTCTGCACGGGCAGGTGCCCCAGTCAGGGCTGTCCCTGGGTGCTGGAACGTGCCAGCCGTGCCCAGAGCCACCCATTCCATGTGCAGCCCCTCCCAGGGCCAGGACACACCAGAGCTGGTGGGGAGCAGCAGCGGGGTCACAGCAGGGTCCCCCCTCAGTGTCGCAGCTGAGCTGGGGACTTGGATTCTGCTCCCATCGCCAGCGAGCATCAATCAGAGGGTGCCGGTTAATTAACCTGGAGGCACGGCTAATTCCAGAGGCTCCTCGGGTCCTGTTCCCTCGGAATTCAGCTGACCCGCAGGGGCTGTGTGACACCCCCGCTGTGTGACACCCCGGGGGTGCCCCGTCCCCGCTGTGTGACCCCCCGGGGGTGCCCTGTCCCCGCTGCTGTGCCCCAGGGCTGCTCCCGGCCGGGATGGGACCCCCGGTGCCCGAGCATCCCCGGGACGGCTGTGCCGGGACCCCGGCGGGGGCGGAAAGGGCAGGACGGGGAAACTGAGGCAGAGAGCGGTGCCGTGCTGGGCGGGGGGCCCGAGCCGCCCCCGTCCCGCCGCCCCCGGGGCCGGGGGAGGGACCGGAGCGGGGCTGCCCGGCGCTGCAGCGGGCGGAGCCGGGGCTCGGCGGGGCCGCCTCCCGGCCGAACCCAGCCGTACCGTGCCGTGCCGTACCGAACCGAGCCGAGGCGAGCCGGGCGGAGCGGAGCCGCGCCGCACCGGGAGGCACCGGGCGGCACCGGCGGTACCGGCGGCCCCGGCGCTCTGCTCGGCCCGGCCCCGAGCGGCCGCGGGGGATGGAGCCTTTCCTCGGCTGCACCGGCGCCGCGCTCCTGCTCTGCTTCAGCTACGCCGGTCTGCGCCCGGTGGAGGCAGGTACGGGCGGCCGGGCCCCGGGAGCGGCTGCCGGGGCTGTGGGGAGGGGGCTCGGTGCCGGGAGAGACCCCCGGGGGGGGGAGCGGCGAGGGGACGGAGTTTGGGGGCGCCGGGACTTTGCCGGGAATTGGGTGAGGAAGAGGATTTGGGACACGCAGCCCCGCGGCACCGGGCTCGGGCAGCGGCGGGGAGGGAGGTGTGGGAAGCGGGAGAGGGAGAGCTGGGCAGGGGCAGGGGGAGGATTTGGGCACCTGAGCAGCGACCCCCGGTTCGTGTCACGGAGCTGAACCGGAGTGGAGGGGACAGAGCCGGGTCTGCTCTGCCAGTGCCCCTTCCCGGATGCCCAGGGCCCAGCCGGGCTCTGCTGGGAGCCCTGTGAGTGCTGGGGAAGCAAAGTGGTCCCAGAGGAACCCCCGTGGTCCCAGAGGAACCACGGTGGTCCCAGAGGAATCACCTCTCCAGGGGCACTGCACATCCTGGCCACAAAAGCCAGGCCCCTCCGAGCTGAGCAGCTCACCTGGAGCGGGGGATCTTTGCTGAAGGCAGTGGTCCCTTGGGCTGGATCTAATTTTGGAGCTACCAGGATGGAGCCGAGTCCACTCCTGCCTTCACTGGCCCCAGCACCCCCTGTGTGGGTGTGAAGTGGGCAGTGCTGGTGGAGCTCCCCAGCCCAAACCAGTCTCCTGCCCTGGCTGCAGGACGTTGGTGGAGCAGCTGCTTTGATTTGCAGCCTGCTCATTGCCAGGATATCTTGCGTTCCAGGAGGCTGGGGGTGATTATTAGGGATGCAGAGCTCCAGGGAGTGGAAATTCCTTCTCTCCAGCCATCCCTGGAAGTTGCTGGAGTTACATTTGGGCTGCAGCGAGCCCCGGATGCCTTCAGCTCTGCCACCCATCCTTGGCCAGGCATCGCATTCTGAAGTTGCTGTTTCACAACTGCCAGATCCAGGGAGATTAATGAAACATCCCCAAAGGGAGGGAGCCACGAGGAAAACACCGCGGCACAATGGAGGCGTCTGCAGTTGTGACAGCACTCGGGGTTTCTGCAAACTGGGGCACTTCCCTGCTCCTCCTTATCCTTGGATCACCTCGCTTGGCATCCCAGAGTAAACAGGGAGCTGTGTCCCTGCCCATAACCACCTCCTGCTCCTGCCTGGACTGGGAAGTGTCCGTGCCACCTTCCTGGGAGCTCAAGGGGAGCTGGGTGACTTTGGGGTGGTGCCATGCACCCCCACTGCCTCCTCCTCCTGTGCCACCCGTGCCAAGGGTCCTGACGAGCTCTCCCTGCACCCAGGTGAGGCAGAGAGTTTGTGCTGGCCCTGTTTTCCAGAGCAGGAGCAGGAACAGAGGGATGAGGGCACTGAGTGATTTTGCCAAGGTCACACAGAGGTAGTGGCAGTGTCACCACCGTGACAGCTCCGTGTCCCCAGCCCTGCTGATGAAGTGGCCACAAGGCCACCAAGGCACACGAGCCCAGAGTCATTGGAAAAGCCCATGGGGAGGAAATCATTCCCAGGCAGGGATGGAGGCTCCAGGGTGTGTCCCCTTTGGACCCAGGGCTTGTGTGAGTGGGTTTAAAATAATTCCTGTCATGAGAGATTAAAGCTGTCATTCCCAGGAGGGACTGGTGTAAATTCCCCCCTGGCAATGCCAGGGCAAGGGCTGGTGAGTGGCACCGAGCACAGGCCCTGCTCTGGATTCAGGGATTTTGGCCAGGCAGGACCATTTTTTGCCAAGGTGATGCCAAGGTGAGTGAGGAGGGGAAGCAGGAGCAGGAGGATGAGGTGGCTGAGAAATAATCTTCACACCAATGCTCTCTGGCAACCCCAAATCCCACCTGGGTGGGTGATGCCCTCCCATCACTCCCACTGCTCCCAGAAGGTCCCAGAGGAAACCCTCAGGATGGTTGGCAAGTCAGGAATAGGATTTAATTTCCCTCCTCATTAGGCTGAGCTAATGAAGAGAGGGGAGCTGGGCTGAGCTCAGGACACTGCTCAGGGCTCAAAGAGCAGGGGGGTGATGATGGAAGACCCCAAAATAGGCCACAGCTCCTGTGACTTGCAAACAGCCTCACTGTGAGGTGCCAGCCCGTAGAGCAGCTCAGGTCAGGTTTATTTTTGTGAGATGGAGAGCAGAGGTGACACAGCTCAGGTAAAACCTCTCCTGCCAGCACAGCTCTGGGCCAGCCCTCGGGACCAGGACAAGCTCCACTTTGAGGAGCCCCTTCACAGCTCCCCAAAAAGGTGCCAAACCCCCCTGGTTGGATTCTGAGGCATGTCCTCACCCCCTGAGCCACTTCAAACCAGCCTCACCCCCTCCCCAGGCAGCCCCCAGCCTCGTGGGGGGAAGGAGAGCAAAGCAAAGGCACTGATCTGACTCCAGGTGCTGATCCCCAGCTTGTCCGAGCTGGATGTGCTCCCCCGAGCCCGGGGAGCTGGGATCACCCGTGGGTCAGGCTGAGCAACGAGCTCAGCAGGCTCAAAAGGTGTCTCAGCAATTTGGAAACAACAAACCAGCCCATTGCAGCCCTTTCCCTCCACCCCAGAGGCCGGGGAGATCCCTGCCTGGCTGGAGGGTGGCGTCAGCACTTTATTGATTGCTGCGCTCCGCGTGGGAGGGATTTAATTGGGATGTGGAGGTTTCTCACCCCGGTGTCAGGCTCTCAGCAGGGATGGTGCTGTGAGAGGCAGCCAAGGTTCAGCCATCCTCTTCCAAATGCTGTCTCCTGCTGGGAATCTGCTGGTGGGAAAGGGAGATTCCTCCCAGAGAGATGTGCTTGCAGTTATTAGCCACGCACTCCATGGCAGCGCCATCCACGTGCTGGTCCTGGATCCATCCTCACCCTTTGGGTGTTCATTGCTAAACAAAGTCTGGCTGGTTTATGAAGTGCTCAGAGGCTGAATTAGGGCCTGGATCGAGTATAATTCAGTTAAAGGCAGGAATGTATTGAGCAATGGAGCTGCAAGCCTTTATGTGTGCAGTAAAAAGTGGGATACAGGAGCAGAGCTGGGCCGGGAGCAGGCAGCAAAATCCTGGGAGAGATCTGGTGTCAGCACCCAGCACTGGCCAGGAAATTCCCAGGCTTCCTCACCCCTCTGATACTACAGAGGTGTGGGATAAGAGGAGCTAAAAAACCCTGTGGTACCCAGCCCTCTGTGGATATTTAGATCCTGGATAAAACATGCCATGATGGGAACGACTCTGCTCTGAGCTGGCAGCATTTAAACCCAAACTGTGGCACTGGGGGGACCTGAGAGAATCCTGCCTGTCTCTGGGACTCTCCAGGGTAGAAATATTCCTTCCTTCAGCCCCAAGGAATTCCCAATGGCTGGCTGGCCACAGTCTCTGTGCTCCCTGAAAAGGCTCCACGCTCCTGGCAGCATTTCCAGAACGTTTGGGCAGCTGCTCCCTGGGGAATGAGCCACAGAGCCAAGGGGTGGGCAGGAGGGGGCTGGTGGACTATTAATATCCCATTTTTATAGGGAAGTGAGGGTCAGCAGGGAATAATTGCCTCTTTCCCAGCTGAAGAACCACCAGTTGGCCTCTCAGCTCTTTGAAATCTCTGGATTTTAGCAAACAGCTCTGCTTCCCGTGGGGCTGGGGGCAGGAATGATCCCACACATTCCCCTGGGGCTCTCTTCATTAAAACCCTTGGGAATGCTGAGCAGTGTGCCAGCCCTTCCTACACACCCCATAAAACCCACAAACAATTACAGCCACGGATGGGATCCGTGCTGGGAGAGCACAGAGAAGCAGCAAAAGCAGCTCAGTGTGAATCCACACTCGGGGAAAAGACAGAAAACATCACATGGATTTCAGGGATGCTCCTTTCAGGTCGTGTCCTTTCATCTCCTGCGTCTCCAGGGAAGGTTGTGGTGCAGAAATCAAGAGATGCTGGGAATTGAGGCTGGGATTCACTGCTTCCTGCAGGAAGGGGCAGCTGGAAAGCAGGGAATGAGCTGCTTTAGAGCTCAGCTCACCAGACCATGTCCCTGGGGCTCTGAGGCAGCTCAAGCCCTTCCCAGCAGGGAAGGAGCTGCTTGGGAGAGGAGCTGAGTGAATTGGAAACTGCTGGGAATGCAGCACAGCCTCAGGAAGGATGCAATTCCAAGCACTTCCATGGGACAGGTGAATTCAGGGGGTTTGGGGGACCCCTTGGCTGGAGAGATAAATCCAGAAATACACTTTAATTCCAGACCTGTGGCCTGGACTTGGCTGGCCTGAGGTGACCCCAAGGGTGTGACATTCCCACAGGTTCCTCCTTTTCTTCCTTTTGTGGCCTGGGTACCTCCCTGATCCTACCAGACACCCCAAGGTTTGGACACCCCAATATTCAGCATCCTCCTCATTCCCAGGTGACAGCAGCAATGGGATGGAACAAACTTTTTCCCCTGCTCCTTTTCCCACCCCTCCCATCCATGCCACAGCTCCCACAGGGAATCCACCTCACAGGGAAGCAGGGGGTGCTCCTCTTCCTCGTGCCACTTGCTCTAAAAAGTATATGAGGCTCCTCTCTGTCCAATTAAAGTCCAACAATAACGAGGAAAAACATTTAATGGAAGGCTGGGAGGGGTTCTCAGCACGGGGAAGGGATGAAGGATCATCTCCAGGGCTCAGGATTTCTTGGTGCACAGCGGAGGCTCCGACCTGCTCCTGCCAAAAGGGCCCCAGGTGCGGCGGAATCGGGGAGGGCTGGGACACATGGGCCTGGGGGATGGGAGATTTCGGGCTCTGTGGGAAGGAAACCAGATGGGATTTTAGAAATCCTCTGTTTTTAAGCTGCTATTCATGTTTAAAAGTCCAGATTTCAGCTGAAGTCATCAGGGTTTCCCTTAATGAGGGGTGGGATGATTTCTGCTGACATGAAAATGAGAATATTTTTTCCCCATCTAAATTTGGGCAAATATCCTCTGCTAGTTTGAAGGGTGGGATTTGCTCCAGCATCTTGCACTGGAATGAAGTTAAAGTGCTAAACCAGGAATCTTGCACCATTCCCTTATGGAGCAGACAAGGAATGTGCTGCCCTCAGCAGCTCTGGAGTAAACAGGCACAAAAATAAAAACCTCGATCCACAACCCATTCCTTGCTATCCCTGCAGCATTCCCACCCTCTGTTCCCATTCCCAGAACACCAGCAGCTTTCCTGGCTGCCACAGGCACAGAAGCAAAGTTTCCACGAGTTGCACATGACTCTAGAAGGAAAGAAAAATTTTGGATTTGGCACCTCAAGGCCCTGCTGGAGCTGCTGACCCCCTGCAGCCAGCTGGGAAATGACAGGAATTACACCTTTTCCACCTGATCTCAGCCAGGCTGGCACTGACAAAGAGCTGCAACAGGGCCAGGGAGCCAAAAGTCCTGTGGAATATCTTGGAACAGTGTTTTAGGTCTTAGGAAGTCATGATCTCATCATTTCATTTCTTGGGAACGGGGAGAAAAGCAACCTCATGGATGAAAATTTTGGTTCCAAATTATCCCCACAGCTCTGGGAGCAGGAAATTAATTTTCCTGGGTTTGTATATCTGTCAAACACGGTTTAATTCTCTTTTTAGTGTTTTTATGTTGGTTTGACACCACTGATTTGAGTGTAGCAGTGCAAGGGAACTGCTGTCTTGGATTGCTGAATTTTAGAGCTGCTGACTTGAGGAATACCCTCTCTCAGGTATTCCTACAAAGAAAGGTTCTAGAATGTTCCTGACCTGGTTTGACATGGCTGATTTGGGTGTAGCAGTGCAAGGGAAGGCACATTGGGATCTGCTGTCTTGGATTGCTGAATTTTAGAGCTGCTGACTTGAGGAATACCCTCTCTCAGGTATTCCTACAAAGAAAGGTTCTAGAATGTTCCTGACCACCCACTCCAGGGGATTTCTCCCTCACCTCCATCCAGATTCCAGTTTTGGAAGCGTCAATCTTTGGGTTTCAGCTTTGCCGAGTGCTTCCCTCCTGCCTCACAGCTCTCCACCCTCTCCCACCACTTCCCAGGAGAGTTTTTTGCTCTCCTGCAGCTCTTCAAGGTCCTCCCAACTCCCCCACATCTTATGCCATCAGGAAACTCGGACACTTTTCATGCTGTGCCTCCCTCAAGGTCACAAATTTCAAAGGGGACCTGAACACTCCGAGTGCTGTTCCCTTTTCCCGGCTTTTTTTTTCCCCGTGATCTCTGCTCTCTGTTCCTGTGGGGTTAATTCATCTCTTTTCAAAGCCCTCCTCCAACTGAAGCTGGCTAAGTCAGTGGTAGCTCTTAAAAAAAAAAAAAATTAAAATTTAGCTCCTAAAAATACCCAGGGAAGACAAGCAGGGCGGGATTGAGCGCTGCAGCCGGGAAGGGCGAAGTGCTGGGCTGCAGCTGGAGAATGTTTTGTCTCCCATCCCTCAACTCCGTCATGTCCTCCGTATGTTCCAGCAAATTCATCAGGCATGACTCACAGACCTTCCCCGTGCACATTCCTGTCTGCTGACCGCCCCTTCCTAAAATTAGACTCGACTTTTGTTGCTTCAGTCACGGGGGAAGGTGAAGAGATGCAGACCCACGTCCCTTCCTCGTGTCACAGCCGGCTTTGGAAGGGACTTTAATTCCAGGATGGGGAGGATGATCTGTCTCCTTCCTCGGCTTGTCATTGGCACTGCTGCTGCAGGGAGGGTGAGGATGGTGAGGGATCCCACCCTGGGGAATTCTGCTTCATTCCATGAGGGCCAGGCCCTGGGAATGAGAATGCTCTGGGTCAACACCAGCTCCATTGTTAGTCCAGAGAGGAATGACATTCCTCTGTGGAATCACAGACTTGCTGCTCCTCCTAAAGTCCTAAATTTGTGTGAATTCAGCCATTCAGTGGCTTTTTTTCTGACTGAGAATCAGTCTGGCTCAAATGGCTCCTCCAGACATTTTATTCCTAAGGCTCTACCTGCTGGCTGTGAAAGGAACAAGGGATTGCTGTGCCAAGTGACCTTCAGCTGGGGAATTCTGATTCTGTGCTCCTCTGTTCCTGAGGGAACATTCACCAGGAGTGATGTCAGACACTGACACTACAGCTTGAATATTTTCAGCTCCATCCAGGCATCTGGGAATGACCATAAATCCAACAAGTGTCACTGGAGATGGGCACAAGTGCACCCCTCTTGTACTGGTGAGCTGTGCCAGCCCCAAAGGGGTGGTTATAATGAAATAAAAGTATTAATTTCTCATAAAAATTGGAATAAAATGACTCTTCCTCACCCTACTGACCTCCTGGGGCTACTCAGAGCACTCACTGCTTTGGGTTCAGAGCAGAGCTGAAGATTGTGAATGAACTTTCATCAGAGGAGTAGGAACAGAGTCCAGCTGGAAGAGCTGTGCCAAGCCTAGGAGGCAAAACCTTCCCAGGAAGGGCTTTGGATTGGGCAGCTCCCTTGGGAAGAGGCTCCTGGGGAGGTTGTGCAGGAGCCCAGCTCTTCTTGGCAAGGCTGGGAGGATCCTGCTGGAAATTCAGCTGCACTCTGGAACTGGGAATAAGCACAGAGCCTCAGGCTCCTGCTCTCCTGCCCTTTCCACATCACAATATCCACCGTGTCCTGGCAGCTCCAAGTGGATGTGCCACTGGATGTGATCTGATATCAGCCACAAAACATTGTAAGGAACGTTTTCTGCCAGGGAAAAAACACAAGGAACTCTCCCAGTTATTCCCCTCCTGTGTTTCAAACCTCTGGAATGCTCCTCAAAGCATTCAGAGTGCACAGGTCCATGGCAGAGCTGGAATTTCCTCCCAGCTGTCACTGTCAGGCTGTGACAGGGAAAAATGTGGCTGGGGAGGATGGATGGCATCAATGAGCTGCTCAGGGCTTGGCTGTGGTGTTCAAGGAATTCTTCCCAAGGGTTGGGTATTTCACACATGGAGTTGTGGAATGGTTTGGGTTGGAAGGGGCAGAAGATAAGCCAGTCCCACCCCCTGCCATGGGCAGGGACACTTTGCACTGTCTCAGGTTGCTCCAACCTGGCCTTGGACACTTCCAGGGATCCAGAGACAGCCACAGCTTCTCTGGGCAACCTCCACCACCCTCCCAGGGAAGGATTTCTTCCCTACATTTAACTTAAATTTCCTCTCTATCAGTTGGAACCCGTGTTGAATGTAACTCTTATTCTCAGCTGACATCTCCTAGCTCCACCCTGGGAATCGAGACCTGGAGTGCCCGCAATTTCCAGGTCACAAATCCAAAACAGATCCCGAGGAAGGTCCTTTCCCACTCCTTTCCTTGCCCTTGCTGTGTCTCCTGTCCCTGTAAAGGCTCTGCTCTCCCTCCTTGCAGACAGCCCGTCGGCTCCAGTAAATGTCACAGTCAAACACCTGAAAGCCAACTCGGCCGTGGTCACTTGGGATGTCCTGGAAGATGAAGTTGTCATTGGATTTGCAATTTCCCAACAGGTACCGTGCCTAGAATTACCCAGTTTCAGCCATGTCCATCTCCCCCCAGGTTCCCAAACCCTCTTGCTGCAGTTTAAGCCCATTCCTTCTCGTCCTGTCCCTCGTGGTCCTGGAGGGGATTTGGCTCCCCCGTCCCCTTTGCAGCAGCTCTTTGTGCCTTGGTGGCTGCAGAGAGGGAAGGATCCTGATGGTTTCTCCACATCCACGTGGTGGGCAGGGCAGGAATCAGTGGCCTTAGGTGACAGCAAATGCACATGGAGAGGCCTCTCCACCACTCTGTGCTCTCCTCTCTCGGCTTCCAGAAGAAGGACGTGCGGATGCTGCGCTTCATCCAGGAGGTGAACACCACCACCCGCTCCTGTGCCCTCTGGGACCTAGAGGAGGACACTGAGTACATTGTGCATGTCCAGTCCATCAGCATCCAAGGCCAGAGCCCTGCCAGTGAGCCAGTCCTCTTCAAGACCCCCAGGGAAGCTGAGAAACTAGCCTCTAAAAATAAAGGCAAGTGTGGGTGAGTTCCTACGTGGCCCCTGGGACACAGGGCTCCACAGAGAGGAACCGGGATCCTGTGTGGTGAGAGGAGCTGGGAGAAACCCTGGGTGATAAATAGGATAAACCCTGTGATTCAAACACTCATGGAGCTGAGTGTCCTCTCAGGATGTGCTGAGGGGACAAGCTGGAAGGGGAACAAGGTGCCAGGGAGGTGCTGCTGCAGGTGGCTGCTCCTTCTCCCATCTCAGGTGAGATTTAACAAAGTGAGGAGGAGGTTTACAGCTCTGTTCTGCTCCCTGCAAGTGGAGAATGCCAGGGGGAATTCCTACCCAGCCTGTGAACTCATGTGGAGCCAGCCCCCCTGGATGGCACTGGGCACACCACTGTGCTCACAGGGCACTTGTGGGATTCAAGGTGCCTCCTGTGCTTGGGTTTCAGGGAAAAAAAATACCCAGAGGCTCCCACTTTTCTTATATTTTCAATATTTCTGCCAAATCACAGAGAGCTGAGCTTGGAAGGGACCTCACCCAGGCAGGGTTAAGTAGAGCAGGTTGTCCAGGATCCCATCCAGCTGGGTTTTCGTTATCTCCAGGGAGAAAATCAGGCACTTCCTCACTGGCAACTCCTTCACTTGTTCCTCTTTAGCCACACCAGGCTCTTGAGGGTTTTCTGTCAGCAAGAATCCTGCTCCAAAGAGGGCCTGGAAGAGCAGGGCTGTGGGGACACCCAGGTCCCCCCCTGGCTGCTGAGGGCCCAGCCTGTTCCAGGGCTTTTGGCCGTGATTCTGAGGATATGAGTCCTTGACTCTCTTTATTAAACTGATTTGGAGACTGTAAATCCTGAATTGCTGTTTATCTGGAAGCACTAAGAGGAGCACTGCTCCTTTCCTGGGGGCCTGAACTGTAATCTCCTTAATGCTTTGAAGCCAAGGAGGAGAATTCCGCCCTGCAAAAAGGCTCTGCTCCTTCCTGAATCCCAGGAAAATATCCTGCCAGGCTCTCCACGCTCCTGAGCTGGAGCTGCTGGAGCATGCCAGGCTTTGTGACAGGTGCAGATGGCACTAACAGGGACAGGGACAGCAGAGAGAGCAGCCGTGGGGACAGATAACACTGCCCTGTCCCACTGCTCCCCCCTGGCCCCGTCCCCTCAGGGTGTCACAGGATGGATCCTGGAATCCCAGCCTGGTTTGGGTTGGAAGGAACATAAATCTCATCCTGTGCCACCCCCTGCCATGGGCAGGGACACTTCCACTACCCCAGGGTGCTCCAAGCCACTTCCAAGCTGGCCTTGGACACTTCCAGGGATGGAGCAGTCACAGCTTCTCTGGGAAATCCATTCCAGCCCCTCTCCACCCTCACAGGGAGGAATTCCTTCCTAAATCCTGATCCAAGGAGTCTCAGGACTCTGCCCCTGACACACAGACTGGGCTCAGGAGCACTCCTAAGCCAGGCTCTGAGCTGGGCTTTGAGTCTCACAGTGTCTCTTTGCAGATGAGGTGACAATGAAGGAGATGGCGAAGAAAAACCAACAGCTGCGAGCGGGGGAAATCCTCATCATTGTCGTGGTGTTGTTCATGTGGGCAGGTCAGTCCCAACCCTCTGTCCAAAATAAAATCCACAGGATATCCTCAGGAATGCCTGGCTGCACGTGGAACCATGAGAGAAACCTTTCCTCCCACCAAAAAAAAAAAGAGTTCTCAGCTGTAAGGGCACCTCAAGTTGGTTTTGCAGCTCAAATTTGGTGCACCAGGAAGCAGAAAATGGATTTGATGGAAGCAATTCCCTATGGCTAATCCTGTAATCTCATTTTTTTCCAGACTGCCCTGATTATGATACCCTCAGCCACAGAATCATGGAATAGTTTGTGTTGGAAGGGACATAAAGATCATTTTGTTCCACCCAACCTTCCACCAGAGCAGGTTGCTCCAAGCCCTGTCCTGGAATTTTTCCAGGGATCCAAATATCCAACAGGATATGCCTTGAGTCCTTCAGATATTACAGGTTGCAGTAATTTTCTGGATATTAAATTACTCCAATCCTCAGGCAAAACAGTTTTAAGAGTCTTGCTCTCCACATATTTATATTTATATTTATATTTATATTTATATTTATATTTATATTTATATTTATATTTATATTTGGCAGTACCAAGAGCCTCCTGAGTCCACGGGGTGGTACAACATTTTTATATTTATATTTATATTTATATTTATATTTATATTTATATTTATATTTATATTTATATTTATATTTTCCACAGACATTTCCCCATCACAGAAAGGGATGCAGGAATCCAGGTGGCACTGAATCAGATCCATGTATAATAATTTTTTCCCCCCTTATTTGCATCTCCAGAGACTGGACAGCAATTATTCCTAAAGCAAACAATCACATGAAAATCGAAACGTACTTAGAAGATTTCCAGAACCTCTAGGCCATTATTTTTTCAGCACTTATGCCATGTTTTAGTTGTGCACATCCCAGTTTCAATGCCCTGCCAGGGAAAATAATCATGAATAATTACATGGGGTGACTGAACAACTGATTCATCTCCTGCTGTAGAATAATCTCAGACTCGGATCAGCGGGGAACAAAGAATTTGCTAATCCCACAATTTCCCTTCCAGACAAATTACTTACATTTAAAAAGCAAAAGGGGTGTGGGGAGAATTTCTCTACATCAAATGGGTTCTTTAAAAAGTCTCAATACACAAAAACCTCCTTCCAGCTTTTCACCTGTCCTGTATGACAATATTTGGGAAAATCCAAATGCAGCCAGTCCCTGTCCAGGGCTCTGGACTGAGCCAAGCCCCAGCTCTTGTTTTTCTGGAATTTTTCATGGCATTTTCCTTCTTTGTGTGCCAGTTTTACCCAGAGAAATCACACAAGGAGTGGCCGTGGCAGATGTTAACGACTTTTCTCCTGGAATCAGCCATTTACCCACATTCCCAAAGAAAGAATTTGGGCCACTGTGTTTATCAGCAAAGCCTGGGGGCAACCGCCAGGCTCGTTTTATAGAGCACTTCATGACGTGATGCTGGAAGATTTAAATATATTTGGCTATTAAGGAAGATTTTTCAAGGAGGGAAAAGCAGCATCTGCCTGGATCCACTTCACCTACGTGTCTGGAATCTGCAGGCAGAGATGTTATTTGGTGGAAACATCACATAAAAGCTTCTCAGACAGACATTTGCAGTCATCTTACGTGCCACGGCTGCCCCTGCTTCCCTCTCCACGTGCCTGGGGGTGTGGGGGAGGAAATTTCCACTCACAGCTTGTGCTGGTGCCCATCTGCAGGTGCTGGCAGGTTGAGAACCTCCCCTCTGCCAGCTCCAGCTCCAGAGGACAGGGAGCAGAGGACAGGGAGCAGAGGACAGGGAGGAGAGGACAAGGAGGAGAGGACAGGGAGCAGAGGACAGGGAGAAGAGGACAGGGAGAAGAGGACACAGAGCAGAGGACAAGGAGCAGAGGACAGGGAGCAGAGGACAGGGAGCAGAGGACAGGGAGGAGAGGACAGGGAGGAGAGGACAGGGAGAAGAGGACAGGGAGCAGAGGACAGGGAGCAGAGGACACAGAGCAAAGGACAGGGAGCAGAGGACAGGGAGAAGAGGACAGGGAGAAGAGGACACAGAGCAAAGGACAAGGAGCAGAGGACAGGGAGCAGAGGACAGGGAGCAGAGGACAAGGAGCAGAGGACAGGGAGCAGAGGACAAGGAGCAGAGGACACATTTTCACCAGGCAGAAATTCCAGGAGCTCCAGTGCTCGCTGAACCGTGGGGTTGGTGTTGGTCCAGGTCCAAATGCAGGGCTTAAAACACTTCATAACAGGGAGGCTGGAATCTAATTAATCTTCAGTCGTCCTGTCTAACTAGTTTAGCATGGAATTAAGGGAAGGGAAGAGCCAGAGGGCAGGCTGGCTGTGGTCTGGGAGGAACTGGGAATGCTGCCGAGGCTGGCCAGAGGGATCTGTGATCTCTGCAGGCTGCTGAGCTCCTGGGTGTGATGGTGATGCTCTCTCCCGGCAGGGGTGATCGCCCTGTTCTGCAGACAGTACGATATCATCAAAGATAACGAGCCCAACAACAGCAAGGAGAAAGCCAAGAGCGCCTCGGAGAACAGCACACCCGAGCACCAGGGCGGGGGCCTCCTGCGGAGCAAGGTGAGCGCTCCATTTGTGCTAAAATCAGCCCAAAAAAGCTCTGTTAAAAATCCTCCCCCCCAGGCGGGATGCGGGAAGGGAACACCCTCCACGCCCACGGCTCTGCTGATGGGGACAGCAGCGTTTCGCTCCCACCTCCAGCATCCTGCGTGGCCGCCAGAAATCAGATTTCAAGCCACGTTTCTGGATGATCTGAGCATCTCTGGAGAAAAAAAAAAAAAAGATAAAAAAGAGTTCTTCGGGTCCTCCCACAGCAGCACGTGGCAAAGAGGACACTGCTCCTGTAATTAACTGGAGAGTTAATCAGCAGGAGCAAAGATGGTAACACACGCCATGTCGAAGTGTAAATAGGTCAAGCCTTTAATTTACCCCAACTTATTTCAATTAATGTAACTTCCTCGTGTTGCTGTTCACATTCCCACCGTATTTATTTAGTATTTGAAATAGTTCAGTGAATTATGACGGTTCAGAAGCAGTGATGAATCCCACAAGCCTAAAAGCTCAACCCTGACCCTTTTTTCATCACCACAAAGGTGTGGGAAGGAGAATTTTCACAAAACACAACCTGCAGACTGCACTGAGCTGCGATGTGATTTTTTTTTCCCCTTCTATACATCCGTTTTTCTTTTGTTTCCTCTCCTAGTTTCCAAAAAACAAGCCCTCAGTGAACATCATTGAAGCATGACAGCCTGACACCTGAGAGATGGACTCCATGCCTCACTCTCACTCTGCCTCTGAGCCGTGATGACTGGGGAGGTGAAACATTGTCGGAGCGATTTGCAAAACAAGACCTCGTGATTGTCACTCGCTGGCATCCACCTCCTCATCTGTGTTTCTGCAAAACATCTGGCCAGGAAGGGATATCCTGCAAACAAAACAAACCCTGACACCCAAACAAAGAAGATGGAGAAGAATCGGTGATGCTGGAGTGATCTGGGTCGGAGCAACATCTCCCACGCTCACACTCCATCTTCTGGGACAGTTTTCCTGGTTTTTTGGGAATGCACAAGGTTCTGTTGTGTCTTTCTCTGGTCTCACTGTCACTCCATCCCTGGCAGTACTCCCAGGCATCAGGCACATCCCTCTCTGAGCAGGAATGGAGGGGAGCTCATGGCAAACGCCACCGAGAAGCCAAATTTTGGCCGCAGTGTGCTCGGGCCTCGCTTTGTTCATCGGTGTGTGTTGTGTAACACGTCTTGCAGGTGGGTTTTTCAAACAAAAAAGGCATCCCCCAGTTTCCATTTTTACCAGGAGAACTTCCCTGGCTGCTCTCCAGCCAGGCTGCAGCACATTCTCCACTGCTGCTGTCTCTCCTCTCTCACACTGGTGCTCTTCACCTCAGAAAAATCGGGGAACACTGAGGCACAGCCCAACATGAGGGGACACCAGAAGCTGTTCTTTAGCTTCCAGGATAATTTCAACCATTTTCTTCGTGGTGTTTTCAGCTGGGCCTGAGTCCACCACCAATGGGATAAAAGGTCCATAAAAATGTAGCCAGTCAGCAAAAAAAAATACAGAAAAAGACAAAATATCTGATGATACCGGTTGCTATGCAAGGTCTCCAGGGGCAGGAGCTGTTTATTGTAGAAGGCTCTGGCCTGAGGGGCTTTTTTCTGAGGGCTTAAGTTCTTAAAATGCTTATTTTAGTAAAGTTTCTGTGTGGGAAGGGCTGGTTCTCCTGACGTTGGAATGGCAGGAGGCTGCTGGAGACAGCCCTTCCTGAAAAGGGATGAGGATGGAGCAGAAAGGTCTGGGCTTCTCCTCTCTCTTAGAAAATGCTGGATGTCTGCAAGCTGACAGGATCCCTGGGGATTGCTGGTGCTCTGGAAAGCTGGGAGATGCAGGACCATGACATGAAAAAGATTTACTCTTTGTAGTGTGCCATGGGGTATCTGTGTTTATTTAACTCCTCCACAAGACCACTCCACATGCACTTAGGGGATGAGGTAGGATCCAATTTGTTCCATCAAATGCCAACAAAGGTTGGCCTGAGGAAGGTTTGGAGGAGCCTGGCTTGGGAGTTCCTGCACAGGAACAGCCTGGCAGTGAGGAGCTGCCATCTCTCCTCTTCCTCCATCACCAGCTTTTCCCAAAGAGCTGGTTTGGGAAAAAGGCACTGGGAAATTCTCCTGAAGATGTGCTGCTTCCAGCCAGGCCAACCCCAAAGGTGGCTCCAGGATCCTTTGCCTGAACATATTCTTCCATCACCAAGAAGGAGAGGTCACCACCTCTGATACAGACAGAGCAATAAACATTTTATAATGTACAATAAAAGATTAAAGGCATTTCTTGTGTCCTTGTAATGCCTGAATTTAATTATTTTATATTCACCTGCTTTGTGCAGCACACACACCCTAGAACTGTATTTCCCAGACTTAAAACCTAAACAGATCTACAAAATAAAATATTTTCTCAGTTTCTGGGTGGAGAAACCCAGGGAGGTTCAGAGTTGGTTCTGGCTGCAGAACTAAAAACAAACTTGCACCATAAATAGCACCCCAGCCCTACCTAACAAAATCCTTCAGCCACGTCTGTTATCTCCCAAGGAAGAAATAGCATTTGGAATGCACAGCCCTACAAAGGGAGATTTAGGACAGATGGTACAACATGTGCAAAATGATAAGGGAGATGCTCTCTCCTAATCCTGGGGCAGACAGCCCTGAGAGAGCTGCTCCAGAGGAAATCCAGCCTGGTAATTTGGCAGCTTTGGGGGTTGTGTGGCTGGTTTTAAAGCCACTTGTCCCCGGGAATTCAGACCATATCCCTTTTTTTTTTTCCACAGTTGTTGTTCCCTAGGGACAGGTTTAAGCTATTTCTTTCCTGACAGAGATGTGATCACTCATTTGGCAGAGCAGAATTAAATTTAAAGTGTCAGTGAGGGGCAGAGTTCAATATTCACATGTGGCAGGAGGTGCCAGGGTTATTTTGATAACCTGCATTTGATAACCCATAACTGCAGGCTTGGAGAGTAAGAAAATGTTATTTGTGAGGAGAAACAATGGGGGCTGGCAGAATTCAGCTCAGACAGGGACTCCAAACCACTCAAAGTGATTCCCTTGAAGGAAATTTTTCAGCTAGTCTGCTCTGAAGAGTAAATCCACACTTTAGGAAAAGGTTATAGGAGAATAAAGTTACTTAAAACGCTGCTGTTCAGAGGGTCATAAACATCAAAGCTTTAACTGCTGTCTGGGTACTAAATTCCACTGTAACCCATGAGAGTCAGCCACTGTGTGAGTTCACCCCTAAACCCATCTTTAGAACGGAGACCTCACTCCCATCAGCAGATGCCAAAAGATCCTCCCGAGGTGTTTTAAAGTCAATAAAAGCAAGAGAACAAGCAAAAATAAACCCAAGACACACCGAGGGAAGTCATGCTGGGCCACAGCACCACACACCCTCCAGACCACCCACGTCCCCCCACGTGTTTTTGCCCCGAGTGCTGATTTTGACTCATTGTTGGAAGCGGGAGCTGCAAAAAGGAGGTTTCAAGAAATACTAAAAAGCAGCAAGTGGGAGTGGGCTGCTGTGCCAGGGATCCCAGAGAGGCTGATTCCCTGCCGATGTCTGAAAGCAAAGCCCTCTCAGCTGCCTCGGGATGAATCCCATCGATTTCCAAGAACCAAGTGAGCAGGGATTTGGGGCACAATAGGAGCAGGGAGCTGCAAAAAAAACCCTTTTTCCAGCACACCCAGGGCGCGTTTGGAGTTAAGCAGCGCTCTCCTCCCTCCTTCCCAGCGCTGTAATATTATGCCTACAAGTACAATTTAACCAATAGATTCCTCCCCCACGAGTTTAGCAAAGAGGAGCCGCGGGAGGAAGTGTGGAGCAAACAATCCTGCACAGCGTGTCCTTCCAACTCACAACACAGCCCCAGCCACTTGTCACCCCCTCCCCCGGGCCACCAGGCACAGGCTCCTGCTCCCAGAAAAAAAACCCAAAACCGACAACACGAGGCACTTTGAGTCCCTGCCACTTCAATAGAAACCCAGGAGGAAACACCTACACGGAGGGAAGTGTTAGCACAATCTCAGCTGGTGATGGAGATGCCAAGGGAGAGGAGCAGGCTGCTGGTGGCAGCGTTTGCCAAAGATGGGAGAGGTGACATCACTCCAAAGCCAATGTCACAGCTGCACATCCATTTTTTTTCCCCAGCAAAACACGGCCTGAGCTTCCCGAGGAGAGAGCTGAAGATGACACCATATGCTCCACCAAATGTAATTTCCCCCAGATTTGCAGGAAAAAAAAAAAAAAATGTGTAATGAGCTATTATAGCCTCGTCTGGAAGCAGAGCTGACCAAATTCAATCAGCTTTTCCAGCGTTTGTTAAAAAGCTGCCCCATCAAGGCACTTGTTATGCTAAAATATCTTCTGTTTGCTCCACAAATCTGGTGTCTATTGAATTGTCTGGTGACCTCAGGCATCCAAATGATGCTGTTCCCCCTTGGTGGGGCTGCAGCCCACACGTCTGGAGGAAAAAGGAGCTGCTTTCTCCTTCAGCCCCAATTTTGGTTAAGTAAGTTCCAAATGAAGAATCTTCATTATTAGTGACAGAGCCGGGGAAGGCACAGCTTGAATTTCAGATTCCCAGATGGAGGCAGCAAAGCTGGCAGCCAGAAAAATTCTCTTTTTTTGGAATCTGGACACGCTGGATGCAGAGCCATTGAGTGGCAATAATGACAGAGCCCCACGATGCCATTTGACACTTTGCAGCATCTTTGTCCTTTTGAACTCACAAAACCCTCACCTTTAATGCCACCAACTAAATAAAAGCTATTTATACCATCCAGACCTGTTCTTTACCTAAATATCCTCCCAAACCAAAGGCAGAATTTTATCAGCTTTCACTATTTCCCGTTTGAGGATGTAATTTCTTCCTCCTTACAGGCAAGAGCTGGTTAGTTTTTGAGAGGAAGGCAGAAAAAAAAGCCCCCACACAGTGGTTTCATTTCAGTCTCATTGTTTTCCAGCTGCTGTTGGCTGGCTGCAATGCATTGATGAACACTGTTAAATTTTTAATTGCGAGGCATTTCATCAGAGCTCACGCAGGGCTCGCACAAAGCCGCTTTTATTCCGGTTTTTATTGATATCACTGGGTTCTACTACAGCAAAAATCATCAGCAGGGCCCTTGGCTACTCTCAAACAGCAAACACAGAGCAAAAACACTCTGTCCTTGCATGGAGGCTTAATCCACAATCCTTCCTCCTCTCTCCACCATTCAGATGTGAATCACTTGCAGTGTCAAAGAAGGAAATTCGCAGCCCTAAATCCTTCCCGAAGGGCAGAGTTGCTCGGTGGCAGAGTTCTACACTCCCAAAGAACACAAACCCCAGGGGATGGAGAACTCATGGACACCATCAGCACCTCCCTGGCAAGGGCAGGAGCTGCTTGCTGAGAATTTCCATCCCTGGAAGTGTCCCAGGCCGGGTTGGACAGGGACTGGAGCAAACTGGGACAGTGGGAGGTGTCCCTGCCCTGACTGAGATGATCTGAATTATCTTTGTGTTCCTCTGAACCCAAACCATGTTGGGATTCCATGGACATCAGGTGAAATTGCCCCCAGACCACAGGTAAAGGATTCTTTTAACAAAGAATTTAATTTGTGGGGTTCACTGGTTTAAAAGCCATGAACCACCACGTGCTGACAACTCCCATGTGCTTCCAAGGGATTTCTCCTTCTCCCTCAATGCAAAGCTCTCTGTAAATAAAATTTACAGGGGTAAAAGTGACCTGAGAGGCTCTGGTGGCACCAAGGACCTGACCCACCACAAAGCCCTGACAGTGGCCATGCCCCAGCCCCAAAAGTGCTGCTCCTTCTTGCCTGGATTCTGTGATTTCTGGGATTTTGTGCAGCCAGGCTCTGCTCCAAGCTTCACTTCAAATGATTTCCATTCTCCCTGTCTCAGTCACTGCACATTCAGGGCAGGGAGAAACTTTGCCTGTTCTCCAAAGTTCTGTCCCACTCTGGGTGCCACAGAATAAAATCTATGAACCACAACGTTAAAAAAACTTCAGCACTGAGCTGAAATTTTGATTTCTTTAAGATCACATGGGCCAAAAGCATCTCCAAAAATAATCAGATTGCGATGATAAAAATATGAGATGATTTGCTGCCTGAATAAACTTAATTTGCTCTCCAAAATTCCACTTATAAATACCTAAAGGAGTCACAAGGCCCTGCTGGCACCCCTGGGAAGAACATTGGGAAGATCAACCTATCCACCTCCAACTTATTTGGAGTTGCTCAGTAGCACAGGAAAGAAAAAAAAATGACATCTAAAAGCTGCAAAATATTTATAAACTAAAGTGCAAATCTCATGAAATGCTTTTGCAGAAGAAGTTACAAATGAAACTTCAAACTACTGAAAACCAGACCAATTAACACCTCTAAATGCAGACCAAGAACCAGCAGCAAAATCCAATGGGAGTGCACTGGAAGTGTTCAGGAATTCTCTGGAAATTGTGGTTTGGCCAAGTTCTTGCTCAGCCACTGGGTATGGGTTGGAATTTGGGGAATTTCTGCAAAAAAAGTCAGTCCAAAAATTAAAACAAACACGAGAGGAGAATTTGGGTAAGGCTGGAGCAGCAGCAGCTCTGAAAATCAATCTCCATTTCCTTGGTGCTCGCAGCTGGTACCTGATTTTCTTGGTAGGAGCTTTTCAAAGTGAAACCACATCCTCAGAAGGCACCTTGAGAAGTGAGAACATCAAAGCTCCTTTCAGGAATCCTGCCTGGTGCTTCATCCCCTTCTTTGCAAAGCTCCTTCTCCCTGGCCCACCACAAAGGCTGAAGGTTCAACTTCAAACAAAAAGGAAATTTTCCTCACAAAGTGCCGCACCCACCTTAAATCCTCTCATTTGCACGTCCTGAAATAGCAAGACAAAACCCCACCAACTCCAGGCAGCCTCAGAAAAGCAAGATTAAAACCCAAACTACTTCAAGGAACTTGGTTATCTACAGGCCTCAGAGTGCTACAAAGCTTTGTCCCGTCTGTGTTTTGAAAAAAATCCCAACTTTGCTGCCTTATTTTGATCTTGTTTATGCACAGGGATGAGCCTAACTCAGGAAATCACATTTATGAACTGCAAAACCATCTGGTTTTCAAAGCAAAATCCAACATTGGGGTCAGTCCTGCAAAATCACTGTGCAGATATCTGGTTTGGAGCAGGACCAGCTGCCTGGCGCTGGGTTGTCACCTCTGTCACAGCACAGTTTTATTTTCACTGCTCAGCAAGAACAGGCAGTGAGCAGAAGGGCTCCAATCAAAGCAGCTTGGTCTGGATTCCACTCAGAGCTCAGGGAAAAGCCAATTCCCTGGAATTCTGCCCTTCCCAGGGGCTCTCAGCACAGCACAGAGTCCAAACTCCAAGGATTTTCCATCCTGCAGTCATGGGATGGATGTGAATCACAGCTCCTCTCCCCAGCAATCCCAGCCTCCTTCATGAACTGCAGGATCAGCTCCTGCTTACCCAAAGGAACAACTTCTTGCCAAAAACTGATAGTTCTAGGCAGGATTTTTAGAAGTTTTTCTTGAGAAATCCACGGGTTGTGTGGGAGGAAGGGAGGTTCTCCAAGGCAAACTCTCACTGCACACAGCAGTTCCCATTGTCTGCAGTAAGTGTGGAAGAAATCACAATTTTCTTTTACAGATTTTGAGCCTTCCTACATCTCATTTCCCTCTCTTGGCCTTCTGAGTCAGAGGTGAAACGGGTCATAAAAACACAAGGAAAATTTCCTGCTGCCAGGGGTGCACTTTTCACCCCTGAGGAGAGAAAAAGAAAGGACAAACTCTCACCCTGACTCACTCCAGGAAAAAATTGGAGCTCCTCTCCAAGAGGGGAAGTCCCAGGGGTAGATTAATCCCACCAAATATTTGGAGGAACTTCTCCCAGTGCCTCACCATCCACCCCAGGGCTCAGAGGCCTTTTGGCCTGAGGAAAGGGGGCTGGAGAAACTCAGCTGCCATGGCACAGTGCTGAAAACCTTTGGAGTTCTTTTTCCTTGGGCACATCCTCATTCTTTCCACAGCAGTCAAGACCAAACTACAGATTTGGGATGAGATTTTCAGGCAAGTTCCACTCATTTAGGAACCTGGAGCTCTGATTATTTCAGATTTGCCACTAGAAAAGGCCCTGGACCAGAAGTTTCCCACTCTGAACCCAGGGAAGTTCTTACTCCCCTCACCATAAACTTAGAAATCCACTTTATCAATTCTTACTCCATCCCACATCTCTTGAAATTTAGGGTTTGGAGGTGGATTTCATTTGCTTTGAAGTGAAATCTCCCTCTTGAGCTCAGCCACTAAATGGAATTCTTCTTTTATGCCAGCACAGCCCCAGCCCTGCACCTTCCCTGCCCACTCTCCATCCAAGCAAAATTAATTTGGGCAGGTAAAAACTGCTTCAAGATTAAGTTTTTTTCCTTCCCCTCAGCCAGCTCAGCATCAATCAAGAGACCAGAGTCTTTCAAGGCAGAGTCTGCTAGCAAAGAGTTCATTTGTATTTCACAGATTTGTTTCTCCATCTGTTCCCTGACACTGCTCTCCCTTTCCATCACCTTAAACACACTGTCTGGTTTTTTTAAGATATTGATCTTTGTTATTACAGTAAAACCAGATGGTTTGTGCCTCTTTATAAGGTATTTCCTCCTCCAGTCCCTTTGATTCCAGGGAGATCCAAGGAAATAATTTATCAGGTTTCTGCCAGGTTGTGAGAAAGTCTGATAAAATTTCTAAAAGCATCAAAAACCTCTAGCAAGCACACCAAGCCTCAAGGAGAGCTCCTGATGGAGTCCTGGTTGGGTAAAAAAAAAATGGATGGAGGTCAGACAGGAGCCAGCTCAGCTTCCCAGAGGTGCCTGGAGCAGTGGAAAGTTCCCTGCTGATGGCAGGGGGTGGAACAGGATCATCTCTAAGGTCCCTTCCAACCCAAGCCATTCTGTGATTCTGCTCCAAATAACAGAGTTTTAGGAGCCTCATTATTTGTGTAGCTCATCCAGCCCCAGACTTGCCAAGGAGGATCTCATCAGGAAGGAAATAATTCCATTTACTGCTGGATAAAGGGCAATAACAAAGTGCAAACACTGACAAATGGTCAGCTGGCAGAAATCTTGTGTGGTCAATTATCAGCCCCCCCATTGCCAAGCAGATGCTCAAATCACAGCTCATTTTTACATCTGCTCCAGCACAGCCTCAGCAGCATTTAAATTCTTAGGGGAAGCTGCAAATAAATGAATATATTAGGATTTAACAGCATCTAGAAAGCAGAATGAGAGGAAGCACAAGTCGAGCCACGGGGTTCTCTCCCAACACACTGGAGATGGCTCAATGTGAGAAGTTTATTCTGAATATAAAAGGATTTTTTTTTCCAACTAGTCAGTGTGACTTTTAGCACTCAATCACCCAATATAAGAATATGTATGAGATATATGCAGATATAAAAGCTATATATATGAAAAATTGATTTGATATATATGGAAGTTGTATTTATATCTATGAAAATTCTATTTCCTGCAAGTGCAAGGCAGCATGCAGATGAGGGAAAAGACAAAATCTCTCCTGTAGCCAGCTTGGAATTCCCTCAGACAGCACAGCAGCAAGAGCCAGGATCCAAGGAAGAACAGACAGATTACGTAAAAGATGGGATAGCAAAGCAAACATTACCCTGAGACAAATGCCAGGAGATTTGCAACTCAAAACAGAGCTGAAGATTTGTAGCAGCAATATATTAGTTACTGCTTCCCAGAAGGAATTCCCTTGCTGGCTCTAAAGCTGCTGATTTTCCTTCACGAATTCCTTGGGATCACTCAGCATTTCCCATGCAAATGGCACAGGCAGGGCACTGCTGCAGATCCAGGTGCAGGGCACAGCAGCCAGGGCACTGCCAGCCCAGCCAGGAGCTTTTCACCTGGCACAACTGGCACAGCCCACGCTGCCTGTCGGGCTGAATTCCAAGCCTGCAGCTATTTGCAATAAGAAAGGTTTGCACTAATAAGAAAATCAAATTGTGTGCATCACAGACAATGTTCTTCCCCAGCAAAAGAGAGCCGGGTTTCACTTGTCAGCCTGGCTCGTTTAGAGCTCCTCGCCTGATTTTTTGTGACTCACAACATACGTCTTGCATTTTTAATTTGAAAGCAAGAGAAAACAGGCCATTTTAGCTTTCCCTGCTTGTCCCCTCTGCATTACTTATGCTGGATTCATCCTCTGGAAGCAGCCCTGTGGCGATGCAGCTGCTCCTGCTGCCTGCCTAAGTGCAGGCTCCACACACACAACTGTCAGCTTCTTGTGCCTCACAAGAAATGGCAATTATTGCACCCATGAACACTCTAAATAACCACAGGGAGCCGTGGCTGGAAGCTACCAGAATATTTTGCCTCTCAGAACACCCCAGTCTAATGCATCAGGTTTTAGCATTTATATTTTTCAGATTCTGTGCTGTTTCAGTGTGCAGTTCTGAGATTCGTGTTAGGGGATGGTGAGCTCTCTGTACAGAGCAGGGAGAAAAAACAATTCCTCCTCTAGCTGGAGACCAAGGCCAAATGATCCAAATCTCAGGCCCAAGAGCACAAACATGCACTGAAGAGAGAAAAACAAGAAGGATGGGACTTCATAAGCTAAAGCTGTAATTGGACAATTAACTCCAATATGCAAATGGAGCAGAACTTATAAAGGAGAGAGACCCAGTGACCAGATGTCCATTTTGTGACCATTTTGGGTTCATCTTGGGTGTAGCCCTGGCTGGGCTCTTGTGCTGCCCAAACAGCCATGGAGGCCTTTTAATAAATCCCTGCTTTATTCTTTAACTCTGTCCAGCCTCTGTTCTGGGTCAGCCTTCACTGGGCATCATCTGGCGACCACAAAGGGACAGAAAGCACCTGGAAACCCCTCTGGAGCAGAGCCAGAGGAACACCCGGCTCCTGCCGCCAGCTGCACCCAGAAGGTGTCACAAAAACCCTGGGAGCTGACAGAGACACGTGAGCACATGAAGGGTGCTCAGTTCAGCACCTCGGGTGGGTGTGAAGGGCAGTTTTGTACCCCAGAATGCGGGCGGGGTGCGGTGCTCTCCGTCTCCCCCGCTGGCAGCGAGGGCAGACGCTCTGAGAGCCGGGGTTGGATCGCAGTGCTGCCGGTGAGACACCAGCAGGGGTGGTGCAAGGGCTAACTCCTGATCCTGTGACTTTGAAGGGTCAGGGGTTTGAATTTCCCCTTTTTTTTCCTCTCCCTCTGTCCTTGTTTTGTTTTTTTTTTTTTTTTCATTTCTACTCATAACCGTTAAAATATGGGGTGTACATTCCCCTGCCAGTGTTGCAGCAATAATATCCCTAGAGACAGTCCCCTGGGATTAATACTGATTAACTGGGGAGAGATTACCAGGGGGGAGTCATTGTTTTTAAAATCCAAACTTATTAGACTCTCAGAAAAGATCTGGCACCACCCCCGTCCCCCATGAGCTGAAATCCAAACCTCTTTGCAACACCTTCCTTTGCACACCCCCACAGTCAGTGGCTCTTGGATGACACCACTGAGCCAACACAGAAGGTGTCAAAAATAAACCCAAATCTCAGCACTTGAGCTCAAGATTCCCCCAGTGTGAGTCTAAAAACTTGAGCTCAATTTCCCCAGTCTGAATCCAAATCTCAGCATATGAAGTCAAGATTCCCCCAGTGTGAGTCCAAATTTCAGCATTTGAGCTCAAGATTCCCCCATTCTGAATCCAAATTTCAGCACCTGAGCTCAAGATTCCCACAGTCTGAGTCTAAAAACTTGAGCTCAGTTTCCCCAGTCTGAATCCAAATCTCAGCATTTGAGGTCAAGATTCCCCCAGTGTGAGTACAAATTTCAGCATTTGAGCTCAAGATTCCCCCATTGTGAGTCCAAATCTCAACATCTGAGCTCAAGATTCCCCCAGTGTGAGGTTTCAGGGAGTCCTGGTGG
This sequence comes from Onychostruthus taczanowskii, assembly GCF_017590055.1. NCBI lineage: Eukaryota > Metazoa > Chordata > Aves > Passeriformes > Passeridae > Onychostruthus > Onychostruthus taczanowskii. The sequence continues at coordinate 1,404,990 of NW_024503235.1, forward strand.
TGGCACTCAGTGCTCTGGGCTGGTGATAAGGTGGGAACTCGATGTTCTTGGAGGTGTTTTCCAATGTTGATGATTCTGGGATAGTTGTGAACTGACAAGACCAAGTTAATCCCCAACAGAACAAGCCAGGGCTCAGCTCAGCTTTTCCCAGGGAATACAAACCTGCTTTTGGTAGCATCCTTGATTTTCCACACCAAACCCCCTTCAAAATATTTCCCAGATATCTGCAAAACTCCTCTGAGCCAGCCCTGGAGCCAGGCTGATTCCTGTGCAGGAATTCTGTGCATGGCAGTGCACAAAAGTGTCACAGGCACTTTTTATTCCCTTCTGAAAACAAACACACTCCAAATAAAGAACTCAGGTCCAGCCAGGAGATGAATTTTTCCCTCCCCACCAGCCTCATCCCATCCCACCTGGGGGTTACCTGAGGTAATAGCCACACCTTTCCTCACTTGGATTGGCACAGCCTGGAGAGAAACGTCTCTTTTGCTCAGGCTGTGCTTCTGAAATGCAGGTCCGTTGTTTTGGCCTTGAAAATAATAAATTGTGTTAATTTTTTTTTTAGGTTATTTGTTAAATTAGGTTACAGTTCACAGAGAGGGCAAAGAGCCCTGCAGAACTATGGCAGATGTGGCATTCTTGTAGCACTGTTCTGGGATTGAAAGAATGAAAGTATTTATTTGAGTAAAGCTGCCAAAGATCAACCACGCCGAGAGCAAAGCAGCTGAGCCACCCGGCCGGTCACTGCCCTGCTGACCACAAGGGGAACCCGCAGGGAGCTCTCAAAAAAAAAAAGCTCTTTTTCACACAACAACGCTCAGAATGAGGGGGGAAAGCCCCGATGTGCCGCTTCCAGGAGCGGGGAAGAGCAGCAGCAACATCCCGACCCGCTCTGCTGCTGCCACCTGCAGGGAGCGGCTCCGGGAGGAGCAGCCAGGGAGGCACAAACATCCCCTCTCCTACCTGCAGACCACGGCCCAAAACTGCCTGACCCACCTCCTTTCCCACTTCCCGATATTCTTTCTCCTCTTCCAGTATCTTACAGGGTGAAATGTTTCTTGTTTTCACCACTATTCATTTAAAAATAGAAATAAACCCAGCAACACACGGCCAACAAAGTGGTGGAGGAAGCAGCTGGGATGGTTTTTAAAGTGCAGATTTCCTAAGAAATTACCTTTCTTCCTCCTCCTGTGGGACACGAATTACTTTGCCACTTTTCTTCCAGCTGGGTGGCTCTTCCTGCCCACTCTGGCCTACAGCTGTGTCCCTTAACTGGAAAGGGAAGGAAAAAGGGGATTAACATGTAATACAACTTTTCCATCTAAGTTTTGCTTATAGAGTGATATAAAAATCCACTTGAAAAACCTCCCCTGTATCAACACAGCACTTGTGTGCACATGGACAAATCCAAAGGGATGGGATTAAAAACATTCAAGTTCCAAGAATGAAGATGTGAGTTTACTTTAGTGCTGCCTGGTGGCTGCTCAGCTCCTCTGGATTCCCCTTCAGCATCCTCTGGAGAGCCTGATTTCCTTGACAAACAGCTCACTGTTGCTTTGGGAAGCTCTTTTTTGAGTGGCAACACAGATGCTGGACTCTCATCCCCTCTGCTCTGGCCACAGGGAAGACCAGATGAGAGCACGGATTCTTCCAGGCAATCCTGAGCCAGGCTTTCCTGGCCTTTAGGCATCACCCTTTCTGAGGCTATTTCAATAATGCAGCTGCCAGCAGCTGTGGAATATCCCAAGCAATCATCTATCATGGCATCCAAAGTTTCTCTTTCCAGGTTGTTTTCCTCCAGAGCCTCGTCGGCGCAGGCGGCGGCGAACGGGCTCAGGCTCAGCAGCTCCTGCAGGTCAAGGTCCAGCTCCTGCTGCAGCCTCTGAGCCCCATCCAGAGCAGCAGTGCCTCCCAAAAAGCCAGGATCACACCCAGAGCTGCCTGAGGGATGCTCCTGGGCTTCCTTTTCTTCCTGTGTGACCTCTGAGGCCTCACTGAGCGACGTCCCCACGGTGCAGCCGCTGCTCTGGGTCTGCTCGCTCTTCCCACTCTCACTTTGGCTCAGGTGGCTTTCAGCAGCCAGCTGCTGCTGCTCAGCCTCCATGGAATCATCTGCCAAGATTTCCTGGATCTCTTCCTCCGTGTAATCAAAGGGAGAATTCCCTTTCTCACTGCCTGACAGCTCCAGCAGGGAATCATCCAGCTCGCTGTCGTCGAAGCACCCGCTGATGTCCAGGGAAATGGCCACGTCGTTGTACCTGGACACGGAAAAACCGGCCCCAAGCTCCTCCTGCCCACTCTCATCCAGGAAAAGAGAGTAGCCAGAGCCTGGGGAAGGGAGCAGAGCATTCCCTGCTGGCTTTGGAGTGCTGCAGTCACGGCCGAGCACGCAGGCTTTCTTGGCTGACTGCAGGGCCTGCAGCTGCGCTGTGGAATCCGAGAGCCTCTTGGCCCCGGGGACCGGCTCCGGCCTCAGCCGCAGCCCAGGGGAGGGAGGGCAGCTCTCTGCCATGGCTCTGCGCCTTCCTGCAGCTCTGCTTCCAGCTCTACAGGCTCATCTGCTGCTGGTGGCCTTTGGTCAGCCCTTCCAGAGGAGGAATCAGCAGGAGTCAGCTCCAACCTGCCAGCAGAAGTGACATGCTCGGTGAAAGGAACTCAGCTGGATCCCCAAAAATGCTGGAAGTTAACAGGGAAGGCAAAACCACCATAATTTGATCTCTGTTCTTGACTGGTTTAGGTCCCAAGCCATCCTTCATGCCTGAGTGTTCCCTCAAGCAGTGGAAACCCCCTCAGGCTGTGCCCTCTCCTCCCAAACTGCTGCCAGTCCCTCACAGCAGACCCCAGGAATCCCAAATCACAGCCTTCAACTGCAGAACACGCCTGAGGCGTTAAATAAATCCTCCAAGTGTCTCAACCCCCACCTCCGCCCTTCAGAGATACAAATAAACACATGTAAAAAAAAAAATAAATCTTTTTTTGGGTTGGGAAAAACCGAGCAAAGGAAGAGGAACCCTGACAGGGAATTAGTCATTGAGACACTCACACAAAATCCTTAATTTGGGTGCAGCCCTGGCTGGGCTCTTGTGCTGCCCAAGGTGGATCCATTGAGGCCTTTTAATAAATCCCTACTTTATTCTTTCATTTTGCCTAGCCTGTGTTTTAGCTCAGCCTTCACAAGGCATCAGCTTCTCTTAGCAATCCGTGCCAGGACCTCACAGCGAGGAATTTTTCCCAATATCCCATCTCCCCTGGCAGTGGGAGCCATTCCCTGTGTCCTGTCCCCTCACGCCGGCTTGGAGCCCCTTTAGACACCAAACCCCGCACTTGGGTCACCCCGGAGCCTTCCCCTGTAGAGATTTAAACCTCGGGAGGCGGTATCGCCCCGCTGTGCCCTCACCGAGGGTTCCAATCCAACACCGCCCCGTCCCTCAGCGGGCACCGCCCAACCGGCGCCTCAACGGCACCGCCCCAAGGCGGGGCCCAGCCCGCCCCGCCCCGCCCCCGGCTCCTCCTCCCGGCCCACCCAAACGCAGGGAGCTTCCCCGAGCCACGGGAAAAAAGAGGTAAAACCGCCCAAAATAAACGAGGGAGAATTAAATTCCGCTGAGACCAAGCAGCGGCCGCGGCCCGGCCGGGCCTGGCGGGAAAGGCGCTCACCCGCCGCCATCTTAACGGCGCCAAGGCCACGCCCCCGCGAGCGCGAGGCGCCCTCTGATTGGCGGAGAGCGCCCTCCTTTCTTCCCCCTCTCGTTGCATCGGCAGCTCGGCGCTCGGCAGGCCCAGGCGCGGCAGTCGAGCGCCGAGCGGGGCTGATGCAACCCGTGGCAGGTCGGTGGGACCGGGCGGGGAACCGGGGGGAACCGGGGGGAACCGGGGGGAATCGGGGCTCCGGTAACCGCGTGTCCTGCCCTGCAGCCGCCGCCATGGAGCCCGCGCCCGGCCCGCAGGAGAAATACCAGCTCATCACGCGGAACCTGCAGGTACCGGGGAGGCGGATGGGGCCGGGGCGGCGGCGGCGGGGCTGGGCCCGGGGGGACGAGCGGCGGCATCGGGGCTGGATCTGAGGGACGAACGGAGCTGGATCGGGGTCGGGCGGAGGAATTGGGGGTGGGCGGGTTGGTTGAGGCTGGATCGGGGGCGATTGGGGTGGGAGAGGGGGAACGGGGCAGGACCGGGGCCGGGATGGGGGATCTGAGGAGGGCAAGGCCGGGATGTGACCGAGCGGGATGTGTCCCTCACGGTGTGTCCCTCGCGGTATGACCCCGAGGGATGTGTCCTTCGTGGTGTGTCCCAAAGGGATGTGACCCCGCGGGATGTGTCCCTCTGGGATGTGTCCCTCGCTGTGTGTCCCAGAGGGATGTGTCCTTCGTGGTGTGTCCCTCACCATGTGTCCCTTGCGGTGTGACCCAGCGGGATGTGTCCTTCTGGGATGTGTCCCTCGCTGTGTGTCCCTCTGGGATGTGTCCCTCTGGGATGTGTCCCTCTGGGATGTGTCCCTCGCTGTGTGTCCCAAAGGGATGTGTCCTTCGTGGTGTCTCCCAAAGGGATGTGTCCCTCTGGGATGTGACCCCCCGGGATGTGTCCCTCGCGGTGTGACCCCCCGGGATGTGACCCCCCAGGATGTGTCCCTCACGGTGTGTCCCAGCGGTTTGTGTCCCTCGCGGTGTGTCCCAAAGGGATGTGATCCCCCGGGATGTGTCCCTCGCGGTGTGACCCAGCGGGATGTGACCCAGCAGGATGTGTCCCTCTGGGATGTGTCCCACGCGGTGTGACCCAGCGGGATGTGTCCCTCTGGGATGTGTCCCTCGCGGTGTGACCCAGCGGGATGTGTCCCTCTGGGATGTGTCCCTCTGGGATGTGTCCCTCTGGGATGTGTCCCTCTGGGATGTGTCCCTCCGGGATGTGTCCCTCGCCATGTGTCCCTCGCGGTATGACCCCGAGGGATGTGTCCTTCGTGGTGTGTCCCAAAGGGATGTGACCCCGCGGGATGTGTCCCTCTGGGATGTGTCCCTCGCTGTGTGTCCCAGAGGGATGTGTCCTTCGTGGTGTGTCCCAAAGGGATGTGACCCCGCGGGATGTGTCCCTCTGGGATGTGTCCCTCGCTGTGTGTCCCAGAGGGATGTGTCCTTCGTGGTGTGTCCCAAAGGGATGTGTCCCTCTGGGATGTGTCCCAGCGGGATGTGATCCCCCGGGATGTGTCCCTCACGGTGTGACCCCCCGGGATGTGTCCCTCACGGTGTGACCCCCCGGGATGTGTCCCTCACGGTGTGACCCCCCGGGATGTGACCCCCCAGGATGTGTCCCTCACGGTGTGTCCCAGCGGTTTGTGTCCCTCGCGGTGTGTCCCAAAGGGATGTGATCCCCCGGGATATGTCCCTCGCGGTGTGTCCCTCGCGGTGTGACCCAGCGGGATGTGTCCCTCTGGGATGTGTCCCAGCGGGATGTGTCCCTCATGGTGTGACCCCCCCGGGATGTGTCCCTCTGGGATGTGTCCCTCTGGGATGTGTCCCTCGCGGTGTGACCCAGCGGGATGTGTCCCTCTGGGATGTGTCCCTCTGGGATGTGTCCCTCTGGGATGTGTCCCTCCGGGATGTGTCCCTCGCCATGTGTCCCTCGCTGTGTGATCCAGAGGGATGTGTCCCAGCGGGATGTGTCCCTCTGGGATGTGATCCCCCGGGATGTGTCCCTCGCGGTGTGTCCCTCCGGGATGTGTCCCTCGCGGTGTGTCCCCGCAGCTCCGCGCGTTCTGTCCCCTGCCAGGAGGTGCTGGGCGAGGACAAGCTGCTGTCCATCCTGAAGGAGCGGGAGCTGAAGATCTACTGGGGCACCGCCACCACCGGCAAGCCGCACGTGGCTTACTTCGTGCCCATGTCCAAGATCGCGGATTTCCTCAAGGCCGGCTGCGAGGTGGGGCAGTGCCGCCCTGCTGGCTGGCACCTGCGGCGAGCAGGGACGGCTGCCCTGACCCGCTGTCCCCTGTGCTAGGTGACAATCCTCTTTGCTGATCTCCACGCTTACCTGGACAACATGAAGGCTCCGTGGGAGCTGCTGGAGCTGCGGACCCGCTACTATGAGCATGTCATCAAAGCCATGCTGGAGAGCATCGGGGTGCCCCTGGAGAAGCTCAGATTTGTCCGGGGCACTGATTACCAGCTCAGCAAGTGAGTCCCGGGCAGGCAGTGGGGCCTTGGAGGCTGAGGTGGAACAGAGGCTGGGTGGAGTTAAAGGAAAAAGTAGGGATTTATTGGGAGTGTCTAATATTGTGTGTATGTGTGTGTGTATATATATATACATATATATATATATATATATATAATATATACTATAACATATAATAATATATAATTGTATAAAAACAATATTACATATTCTATATGTAGAATATAAATATAACATTGATATATAAGGTTTATTACATATGATATATTTTTATATATGTATCTAATACTATTATGTATAATTCAGTATTATCCATAAAATATATAATATCCAGGAGGCACCTGCAGGCTTTGTCCCCTGTCATTGTGACCAGGAGCAGCTCTCAGGGCTGTCCCCATGCCCATGGTGACAGTGCTGTGACCAGGAGCAGCTCTCAGGGCTGTCCCCATGCCCATGGTGACAGTGCTGTGGCCAGGAGCAGCTCTCAGGGCTGTCCCCATGCCCGTGGTGACAGTGCTGTGGCCAGGAGCAGCTCTCAGGGCTGTCCCCATGCCCATGGTGACAGTGCTGTGACCAGGAGGAGCTCTGAGAGCTGTCCCCATGCCCATGGTGACAGTGCTGTGGCCAGGAGCAGCTCTCAGGGCTGTCCCCGTGCCCGTGGTGACAGTGCTGTGGTCAGGAGCAGCTCTCAGAGCTGTCCCCATGCCCGTGGTGACAGTGCTGTGGCCAGGAGCAGCTCTCAGGGCTGTCCCCATACCCGTGGTGACAGTGTTGTGGTCAGGAGCAGCTCTCAGGGCTGTCCCCATGCCCATGGTGACAGTGCTGTCCCCCACAGGGAGTACACTCTGGACGTGTACCGCCTCTCCTCCGTGGTGACGCAGCACGACGCCAAGAAGGCCGGGGCAGAGGTGGTGAAGCAGGTGGAGCATCCCTTGCTGAGTGGTTTGCTCTACCCAGGCCTGCAGGTGAGGCAGGGCTGGTGGCCTGGGAGGTGCTGGCAGTGCCAGGCCCACGGGGGTGTTGGGGGCTGAGTGCCAAGGTCGTGGTTGTCACCCCAATGTCACAGCTGGCGGCGGCACAAAGGCTGGCCTGAGCACGGAGCGGCTGTTCCAGCAAACAGTTTGGAATGTTCCTGACCTTGCCTGGCTGGGAGTGCCCCAGGAGAGGCTGAGGGACAGGCCAGGACTGTTCTGTGTCTCTCCACAGGCGTTGGATGAGGAATATCTCAAGGTGGACGCGCAGTTTGGAGGGGTGGATCAGAGGAAGATCTTCACCTTCGCAGAGAAGGTCAGGAATGGGGGGATTTCTGCCAGGCTGGGGCCTCAGGGAGGGCTTGGCCACTCCCCAATCCACTGGGAGAAATGTGTGGGATTTTGGTTGATGTCACAGCTTTTTGTGCTGCTGCTGCTCCCGTGCTCTGTGCAGCCACACATCCCTGGCTGTGACTCTGCCCTTCCTGGGTGCTGTTAGCCCAATTTCCAAAGTTACCTGGAGCCAGGAGCAAACAGGGATTGTGAGTTCAAGCTGAATCAGGATTGTCTCTGACTTGCCTCCTTGTGTTTTCCCAGTACCTCCCTTCCCTGGGCTATGCCAAGCGTGTCCATCTGATGAACCCCATGGTTCCTGGGCTGACAGGAAGCAAAATGAGCTCGTCAGAAGAGGTTGGTGCTGGATCTGGCTGTGCTCAGGGTGCTTTGGGGGGACAGCTTGGTGGCTGGGGGCTGAGGGGACCACCCCAGGGGAGGTGAGCTCTCACTCCTCACTCACATGGGTTCTAAGAAGGTGCAGCAACTCCAGCATGAGTTTCCTGGGCAAAAGCTTGGGTGAAGGGCTGAGGAAATCTCTTGCTGCAGGATTCCAAGATTGATCTCCTGGACCGCAAGGAGGACGTGAAGAAGAAGCTGAAGAAGGCTTTCTGTGAGCCAGGGAACGTGGAGAACAACGGTGTCCTCTCCTTCATCAAGCACGTCCTTTTCCCCCTCAAGTCAGGTGAGGGGCTTGCCACGCTGGGGTGTGGATAAGAGGAGGGGACAGGAGTGTGTCCCCTGAGACAAGGCTGTTCCTGAGTGCCACCTGTCCAGCTGCTCTTGAGCAGGGTGGGGTCAATGGTTTACCTGAGCCTTGAGTTAATCTGAGCTTTAAATCCTGCTTTGTCCCAGAGTTTGTGGTCCTGCGAGAGGAAAAATGGGGAGGAAACAAAACCTACACGGCCTACGAGGCCCTGGAGAAGGACTTTGCTGAGCAGGTGAGTGCTGGGAGGGGCTGAACCTTCTGCCTGAGGTTCCTGGGAACAATCTGGAGCACTGGGAGATGGAAATCTGCACTGGGAGGAGGTGTGGAGTGTGGCCTGGTAGTGTGGGATGCTCCCAGGCAGGAGAGCCCAGAGGAGAGAGGATGAGTGAAGGGTGTGAGGTCAGGACAGCACCAGATCAGCCACATCCTGCAGCAGAGCAGCAGTTTAACCCTTCCCAGCTGTTCCCAGCAGAGGCTGGAGGTAGAAGTGTCCAGAAACTTCTGACATCCAAGGGGAATCAGGTCAAGGGTTTGGGATTCATCTTCCTGCCCTGTTTGGTCTCCAGTTCCCACCCATGGCCTCAGACAGGATCATCTTTGTCCTCACACAGGTTGTGCACCCTGGAGACCTGAAGAACTCTGTGGAAGTGGCCCTGAACAAACTGCTGGACCCCATCAGAGAGAAATTCAACTGCCCAGAGCTGAAGAAGCTGAGCAGTGCTGCATATCCCACCCCATCCAAAGCCAGTAAGGAGGGGCTGGGAGCCTGGGGAGGTGGGGCCCTGGGAGCTCAGGGAAATGGGGCCCTGGCCATGCAGTGAGTGAGCTGAGTGGGACAGCTCCCTCCTGGAGCTGAGGTCAGAGAAAAGTTTTGAAGCTCCAGACTCAAAAACAGCCATGGAGAACATTGGGAAAGGTGAGGAAAGCCAGCACAGGAAGGACTTTATGGGATGGATGGAGGGACAAAGATGGAATTCCCTGCAGGGAATTAACCCCAGGGTCTGCATTTGGGGCTGACCACCTTCCTGGGTTTGTGCTGAGTGTTGTGTCCATTCCCTTCACCCTGCAGAGCCTGGAGAGAAGGGCACCAAGAACTCAGAGCCGGAGGACGTGATCCCATCCCGGCTGGACATCCGTGTGGGCAAAGTGATCAGTGTGGAAAAGGTATGGGGACAGGGGAGGAACCCTCCCATGTGGGGACATTTGGGGTGTGCCTGGGGGAGGACTGCCACCTTCTCTGCCACCCCATTCCCATCCCTGCTCCCCCTGGCAGCACCCAGATGCCGACAGCCTGTACGTGGAGAAGATCGACGTGGGCGAGGCCGAGCCCCGCACCGTGGTCAGCGGCCTGGTGCACTTTGTCCCCAAGGAGCAGCTGCAGGACAGGCTCGTGGTGCTGCTCTGCAACCTCAAACCCCAGAAGATGAGGGGGGTGGAGTCGCAGGGCATGGTGCTGTGTGCCTCCAGGTGAGGGCACAGGGGATACTGGGCTGGGCCACACCTCCTGCCTCAGGCTGCTGAGGGGCAGCTGGGCAGCACCCTGGGGTGACTCTGGTGTCTCCACACCTCTCCTTAGTCTGGGGGAACCTCGTCAAGTGGAGCCTCTGGACCCCCCAGCGGGGTGCTGCGCCGGGGAACGTGTCTACGTGGAGGGCTACGAGGGTGGGGAGCCTGATGAGGAGCTCAAACCCAAGAAAAAGGTCTTTGAGAAGCTGCAGGTGAGGCCTGGGAACAGCTGGGAGTGGCTGGAGTTCCACACTGTCCCCACCTGTGGGTGAAACGGGCTGTTTGCCCCCTGGGTGTTCCTGGCAGCAGAGCTGTGGAGGAGATGAACCTTCCCAGGGCTGACTCTGCTCCTTGTTGTGCTCCCCAGGCTGATTTCCACATCTCTGAGGATTGTGTCGCGCAGTGGAAGCAGAGAAACTTCCTGACCAAGCTGGGGACTGTCTCCTGTAAAAGCCTGAGGGGTGGCAGCATCAGCTAACAAGTGCCAGGGCTGCTCTGGTGCCTCCTGCCTGACTCCTGCACCTCAGCCAGGCTCCTCCCAACCATCTCCCCACCAGTGCCCCGGGTCAGGGGCTCAGCCCTGGGGGCTCTGGGACTGAACTTGCAGCCTCTCACCCTCCTGGGCCTCTGGGGACTGGAGGTGCCACCACACCCAAGGGACTCATGTGACTCATCCCCACGGCCTTGTGGCCATGGCTCTTGTGGCCATGGCTCGCTCCCAGCTGTGCCACAGACTGGACTCCCTGCCTGCTGGGCTGGGCATGTGGGTGCTGTGGTGAGGGCAGAAGGGAAAAGCTGCTTCTCCAACCTTGTGTTGCTGCTACCAGAGCTGGGGACAGCCTGGCAGGCCCTGTCCCCTGCTCACCCCCAGCCCACCCAGCGCTGTGGCCACTGGTGCTGCTCTTTGGCCAGGAGCCCAGGCAGCACCCGTGGGGCTGGCCTGAGCCTGTGGGGGGTGTGGGCCTTAAACACTGACTCGGGAACCATCTGTCTGTCATAAAACCCAATAAAATGTCGAGCTGACTGCACGTGGCCGTGCCCATCTGTCCAGGGGAGCTGGCAGCCAGAGTTTTACTGGGCAGTGGTGCTGGGAGCCAGCCCAAGGGTGTCCCTGGAGCCCAGCAGCACCAGAAGGGACCTGCAAGCATAAACCAGGAAGAACAGGAGGCAGCAAGCTTCGGTCATCATTTTTACCAGCCAGTACAGAGCTCTGAGCAGCTACTTGGCGGCAGAGGGTCAGTTGCTTTTGGTTTGGTTTGTTGTTTGGTTTGGTTTTTGTTTCATTTTTTTTTTTACAATCAAAGAAATCAAAATGTGACCCGAGTTTACAGAAACAGAATCAAGGCTCTGCCGCAGAGCCCAGGGCCAGCTCGAGGGGCAGCCAGGCCCTTCCTCCTGCTGGGCAGCGGCGAGTGGCCGGAGCTGGTGCTGGCCACAAGCCCCTCTTGCCTTTCCATCAAGAGCCAAAGCCCTGATCCCTCCCAGCCAGCACCTCCATCCCCTCCTGTTCCTGTTTGCACTCCCCCAGGCACTGTGGTAGCCAAAGCCTTCCCATTCCTTGTCCAAAGTGCTTCCATCCCTCACGGGCCTGTCTGGCCAGCAGCAGTGGCTCCAGCTCCGGCGTCTTCGGCCCCCAAACTCCTCTGGGTGTGGCTGCTCAGCTCCACACACCCACACCAAGCATCAGCTTGGCAGGGAGGACGTGCTGGCTCTGGGCATGGGCCTCGAGTCCAGTAAAAAAAAAGCAAAATAAAGCTGTAGTACTTAGGAAAGTGAAACCAACACCATTTTTGCATAAATATCATCAAGGCCGTGGAGGCTAAGGCTGTTTGCTTCCTGTATTAAGTTAGTTGCCAGTTCCACACTCGTCCGTTGACCTGCCCAGGTCCCTGAGATTTGGATTCCTGTCCGTGGGGGCTCCAGTCCTGCGGTGTCATCCTTCAGGCCGTCTCTCCCCGTCTGTCTGCAAAGCAGGAGGAAAGAGCCCATCAGCCACCCCAAATCCCAGCTTCCCACAGCCCTACCAGGCTCTGTCCCTGCTGTCCCAGTGCCCCCCAGCTGGAGCACAACCCAGGAGCCGTGCTGAGTGTCCAGCTTGGGGATTTATCACTTGGGAATGCATAGCTCAGCATCCTGAGCAGCGAGGCTGAACCTCCAGCAGCATCACCCCGTGGCTCCCACCCCACGTACCTTGTGCGGGGAGGCTCTGAGCCGGCGGCTCCGCGCCGTTCCTGCCCTCCGTCCCCGCCAGCTCGCTCTTAGTCCTGCTCTCCTCCACCTTGGCATCCCCATCCAGCACCGGGGAGCCCAACGCCTCTGCCCCCGGTGCCTTCGGGGAAGGAGCCGGCCCCGAGCCAAGCGAAGGCTTCTTGGCTACCGGAGGGGGGATCTTGCCGGCTTTCCGCTGGGCTTGCGCCTTCCCGGGGCCCTGCGGGGCGGCAGCAGCCGGGGCTGCCGAGCGCTGCCCCGAGAAATTCATCAGCTCGGCCACCAAGTTCCTCTTCAGGTCGGCCTGTGCCTCGGGGGACGAGGCCGTCTCGATCACCAGCTTCCTGGAGCTCTTGGCGAAGATGAAGCTGGCGGTGGAGGCCGGCGATTTGTTCCTGGGGGACAGCTGCCCATCGCCGGGGGGCCCCTCGGCGCCGGGCTGGGCCGCTCGGCCTCCCGGCGGCTTCTCGGCGGCCTCTCCGGCGGCCAAGGCGGCGGCCTTGAGGTGCACGGCGTGGTGGAGCTGCTTGGAAGGCACCGCGTCTTGGGCGGGAGGCGGCTGCCGCGTGGACAGCGAGCGCCGGACGGGCTTCTGCGGGGCCGGACGCTCCTCGGCCCCGGCTCCGGCCCCGGTCCCGGCTCCGGCCGCGGGCTCCACGCTGACGGAGCGCAGCCTCACCATCTGCAGCAGCGAGGGGGTGACGATGGGCAGGCTGGCGTCCTCCTTGGCCGCCGGGCCGCTCTTGCTCCGCGACACCGGCTCCTTCTTGGCCTCCGCCCGGGGGCCGTTGGCCGCTTTCTTAAGGCTGATTTGGGGCGGCAGGGCCGGAGCCGAGGGCGGCGGGAGAGGCGGCGGTGGCGGGGGCACGGAGGCCGTGGGAAGGGGCTCGGCAGGGTGTGGAGGCTGTGGAACCCCGGTGGGTGGCTCATGCTGCTGAGATGATGAAGATGAAGCCCCCGGGCTCGGTGTCGCCATCGGCCCGTCCGCCGGGGCCGAGGTGGCATCGGGCAGGCTGCAGAGATAGGATTCATCCGGAGGGGGGAAGTCTGCCATGGACAGGTCGTGCTCCTCGGGGGTTGGCGGTGGCGGTGGGGGCCAGGCAGTGTCGGTGGGGGGCTCACTGCTGGTCTGGGGGCTCCCCTCCACCTTCTTGGCCGGCGGGGGAGGCGGGTGGTAGGCGGGCGGCGGTGACGGCGGTGGGGACTTGCCGCTGGGCTTGGCCGAGGGCTCCTGGCCGGCAGTGCTGGGCGCTGGGGGGCTTTGTGAGGGCTGGAGGGGGCCGGTGGAGGCCGGGGGCTGCTGGGGCTTGGTGGGTGGTGGAGAGAAGGGAGCGGGAACCTTGGGGTGCGGCGGGATGACGAACCGGTCTGAGCGACTGCTCAGCACCTCGGGGGGAGTCGGGTCCGAGGCCGAGGAGGAGATGGAGGTGAGGGAGGAGGACACGGAGAGCGCAGGAGACTGCAGGGAGCACACCCGGTCCGGCTTCTGGGGCTGAGACTTGCCCGGGGACACAGCTGGGGGTCCCAACCCCTTAGTGGGCAGTGTGGGCGTCCCGCTCTGGCTGGAGTAGCCGCTGGAGGGGGACATGGTGCGGTCAGAGCCATCGGGGCAGCTCCACTTGGCCTGAGCTTGGGGCTCCCTCAGCACCACCGTCACCCCGGGGCGGCCCCGAAGGGCCTCGGGGGAGCTGGCGCCGGCCAGGCTCTCGGAGCGGAGGCTGCTGGTCTCGCTCAGCGATGGGGAGAACACCTCATCCTCGCCCGTGGGGCTGAAGGGCTCGGGGCGCGGGGACCACGGCACGCTGCTCTCCCTCTGGGGCCGCCGGTCGGGCCTGGGGGGCAACCCCAGCACCTTGGGCTCCCCGTCAGCCTTCTGGTGCAGCGAGTAGGTCCTGCGGGGAGGGGCCGGGGGCTTCTTCATCTTCCTGAGGGAGACGCTGCGGGCGGAGGAGCGCTCGCTGGCCAGGCTGGCCGTGTCCGAGCCCTCCGCCTGGCTGCTCGTGCTGTAGGCGGGGGACGCGCGGCCGCTGCCCACGGCCAGGAGCCCGGGGGTGGCAGGAGCGAGGCCGGCAGCGGGCTTGGAGCAGGAGCTGGCGTAGCTGGTGGAGCTGTAGATGCTGATTTGGTCGGCGTCGGAGCGAGCCGCCGCGTCCGCCTCGCCGTGCGGCCCCGCCTCGGGCTGCCGGTGGTCGCAGCCGCCCTGGGAGGAGATGGTGGAGCTGTTGGAGACGATGGTCTCCGTGGACTGCGAGTGGCTCCAGTTGTCGCTGGAGGAGGAGGGCTCGCGGCTGCGGGGGCTGCGCTCCGAGAAGCGGGACAGGGAGCGCACCGAGGCCGGGCTGGACGACACGAGGCTGCAGCGGCTCAGCGTCCGCACGCTGCTGCTCGTCAGGGCCACCACGTCCACCATGGGCGGCAGGATGGCGTTGGGGATGATCTTGGACATGTAGGTGCCCTGGGGCGAGATGGACATGACGGGGCCGACCAGCATCTCCGGGGGGTTGGCGTAGGTGGTCATGCCCGGCACGGCCAGCGACTTCGGCCTCACCATGGGTGACAGCTTGGCCGCTGTCTTCCTCCCCAGCAAGCTGTCGTCGTAGTAAACCCTGTTGATGTGCTTCTGCAGGGCTGCATCCGCCTCCTCCAGCACCCCCAGGCAGACGCGGGCGCCGCCGGCCGCGGGCAGCGGCTGCAGCTTCCCGTCGATGGTGGGGATGCGGACGGCATCGCCGGACACCTGCCCCCCGTTCAGCAGGGGCTGCACTGCCTGGCTGTCCCCACGGCCCGCTGGCCCTCGCCCATCCGCCTCGGGATGTCCCTTGGCTCCATGGCTGTTCCTGAGAGCTGGGAGCAGGGAGAGATGAGCTCAGCGTGATCCCAAGGGAAGGCAAACAGATCCTAAAAATCCCCCCTCGCCCCAAAGCTTACCCAGCTCCTTATGGACGTGCTGGGGGATACCCAGCACAGTTGTCCTCCTCTCTTTCCTCTTCTTGCCAGCCCTCTCTGAGGATTTGGGAAAGGAGTCGTGTGGTCGGAAGGTGGAACCTGCAAGAGGTGTGAGAGGGTCCAGCTGGTGAGGGGAGCCCTGGCCAGGGTGTCCCCAGTGTCCCCAGCACTTCCAACTGCCAGAGGTGCTCAGGCACTGGAACAGCCCAGAGAGGCACCAACCAAACAGTCGGAGCAGGGAGGAGACACTGTCTGTCTGTCCGTCCATCCCCCTCGCCCAGCCCCAACACTGACTCAGCCAGAACTGCTCTCATCTCTCCCAAGGGCCCCCAAATCCCTGCGTGGCTCATGGCCAGAGCAAGGCAGAGCCCAGCTCCCTGCCACACTCCCCAGCCCCCCTGGCGAGCCCCATCCCGCTGCCCCAGCCGGGTACCTTTGCGCTGGATCATCTCGGAGCGGATGGAGAGCGCATCCTCAGAGGTGCTGTCCGTGGCACAGGAGGCTGCCCGGCTCCGGAAGGACAGGCTGTCATCCTCCGAGAACGCACAGGACTGTGGGGACACAGTGGGCTCAGCAGAGCCCAGGCTGCAGGGACAGAACTGCCCCAGCCCTGGCCAGGCCCCTTCCCCGCCGCGAACTGACTCTGCAGCCGAGACAAAAGCTCTTCCGAGGGCCAAAGGCTGAGTCAGCCACGCCGGCATCCAGAGTCCTCCCACCAGGAGCAGGGCTGGGAGCAGCCCCTGGGACCCTGCATGGCTCTGCAGCCCCCCGGAGGGCAGGGGAGACAGGGCTGGGGTGTGCAAGGAGCACCTGAAGGAGCTGCCAGGCTCGCCCCCGTGCCAAGCCCAAAGTGACTCTCTGGGTGTTCCCAGCCCTGCTGTGCCCCAGAGCCCAGGGCTGGAGGGCTGCCATGGCTGGGAGAGGGGTGTGGGACAGGGACAGGGACAGGCAGGATCCTCAGCACTGCCTGGACACAGCCCCATGCTGGACACGGCTTCCAGTGTCCCCATCCCTCCAAAACACCCCTGGCACAGGCAGAGGTTGGGATGAAACACTTCAGAGTTAACCTGAGCCCTGAACCTCACTGCCCCCGTGGCTCTGCCCATCCTGGGGTTCCCAGTCCCCCACTTGCAAGGGGTTAAAGGGGCTGAGAGCCCATGAGAGGCAGCAGCTTGAGCAAACACAAACAGGGTGAGGCACTGGCAGCGGGGTCAGAGCCCAGGGATTGCCAAAGCTCAGCTTGGCCAAAGCAGGGGGAGTTTCCCCTCGTCAGCAGCTGGGGAGGGGCACAGGCACCGGGCTAGATATGGCCAGCAGTCCCCATGTCACCCCTCCTCAGGCAGGGCTCCCAGGGGACACCAGTGGGGAAGGGACAGGGGGACAGAGGGATGCAGGCACAGGGGGGGCCCTGGCAGAGCCCCACAGGGCAGGAAGGCTGAGGATGGGGAAAACAGCTTGTCATGGAGCAAAGGAGACAACACCAAGGGACACACGGCCGGTTCCAGCCCCACAACCCCCCTGGACATGGCCCTGCCACCTTGGCTGGATGCCTGTCTGCCCCCAAACACCACCCAGAGAGGACAGAAGAGCCACCCTGCATCCCCTCACCCCCAGGAGCACCACTGGGCAGGGCTCACCTGGAGGCTGCTGCTGTCCCCGTGGTCCCAGGCACTTTTGGTCTGTTTCTGCTTCTCTGTGGAGGGAAGACAGAAGGTAAATCCCTCCAGGGGACACAGAGCTGCCGAGCTTGCAGTGCCCCCTGCACAGCCCAGCCACCAGCACTGGACTCCGGTCAGCCCCACGCGCCGCCCACACCGCCCGGCCAGCCAGGAGCTGGGGACAGCCCTTCCGCCGTGTCCCCAAGGCCACGCTGGGCTCGGGGACACCTACCCTGGTGCTGCAGGGACTTCAGCCCCTGCTGGGCCTGGTTGTGCAGCTCCTCCAGGTGCGGGGGCCGCGTGCTGGGGAAGAAGACGTTGTCGGGACATTGCTCGCCCGCCGTGTACTGCACGCTCAGCCGCTTCTCGCCCTCGCCCTTGGCAGCGCCTGCGGGGACAGCGGGGGTCAGCTGGGCTGGGGGGACACGGCCACGCTGCCACCAGTGCGTCCCGACCCACGAGAGACAGGAGGTGACATCCACCCCGAGGTGATGTTGTCCCGCTCGGCTCCAAACCGGGCGCTGGGAACACGGAGAGAAATCCCATCCCACGGCCCGGTCGATATTCCGGAGTCAGGATGTCTCCGCTGGTTTTCTCCCTGGGATGTGGGACCACCCTCCTTCCCCAGAGCCTTGATTAGGAGCTAACGAGGCGGTGAATTGTGTGGGGCTGGGGGCAGCCGAGCAGGGAAGGGGCAGCACAGGAGGGGATTAAATGGGGATGGAGGCAGGATGAGGATGACTTTCCCTTCCCCTCGGAGCGTTGCGTCATTCCCAGGCCTCGCACATCACCCCAAGAGCAGGGACTCCCTCCATGCCCCGGCAGGCACATAAGAGGGAAAGTGAGGCACATCCAGCGGCAGAGATCCCAGAGGACCCAAATCCCTGCTGTGAACCCCTCTGGATGCTGAACACCCCATCTGCCACGCCTGGGGCAGCACGGAGCCTCCACCCCCTGCCCGGCAGCCCCCTCCCCACAGCCACCATCAGCACCCTGCAGTGCCCACCCTGGCATCACCCAGCCCTGGCATCACCCAGCCCTGGCACTGCAGCACCGTGGCACAGCCCTGCCCGCTCCTGCCCACACGCCTGAGCCAAGCCTCAAACTCTTCCTGCCCAGAAAGAAAAACAATTTTGAGGAAGGGAAAACGCAGGAAACCGTCGGGGCTGGCACACCGGAGCCACGGGCACCTGCTGCTCGGCATCACACACCACCCCTCACCCCTTGTGCCCCCCGTGCCCCCGACCCTTCAGGACCAGCCCAGGCAGGCAGCGAGGCAGCGAGGCTCCGTCTCCAGCACACAAAGGAGCAGGCCTGGAACAATGGAGCCTCCCGCCCTGCCGCCATGCCGGCCTCTGCCTCCGCCAGCACCGCCAGCACCGGCGGAGCGAGCGGGCACCGGGGCACGGCCCGCCCGGCACGGCGGCTGCTGCCACACCGACCCCCGTGCTGGCGCAAAATCCCTGCAGGGGACACGAGGCACCCACAGCCCCCCACCGTCGTGTCCCTAATCCGCTTTTCTCTCCCAATTTCGGCAGCCCCTCGCCTGACACCCCCCCACCCAGAGGCTGACACCCCCCCCGAGGTGCTCGGGGAGAGGAGCGCAGTGATTTATTCCGGTAACTTCGCCGTGGGAGAGGCCGGGGCTGGGGTGACCTTCCCTGCCCTCCCCCGGGGGTGGCAGCCCCCCTGCCCTCTGCGAGCACCCCGGGCGGGCCGGGGGGTCCCGGCGGGCAGGGGTTGTGTAAGGACAAGGCTCTGCTCCCCGCCTCCCTCCCTGCCCGCTGCTCACTCACCCTTCTTCTTGAAGAAAGCCAGAAGCGAGGAGAGGTTCCTGCCCATGAAAACCACCATGGTGGGGAAGCCGCGAGAGGGTCTGGTCCCCAGGGAAGGGGGGCTCGGCCGCCCCCCGAGGATGCTCAGCCTATTGTGCCGAGGCTGCTCTCACCCGGCGTGCGCCGGCGGGGCGGATGCCGGCGGCCCCCAGCTCCCTCCCTCCGTCCTCATCCGCACGGGCGGGAGGATGCTCGGCCAGGCGAAGACGCTCCGGCGCAGCTGCTTGCGAGCAGGGAGCAGCCTGAGCCGGGGAGGGCTGCGCGGTGGCAGGAGGGGACAGTCCCCGGCAGGAGGGGACAGTCCCAGCTGCGCCCACCGCGCTCCTCGGCCGCGGGAGAAGGGAAGAGGGGGCCCCTCCTCTGGCCCTCCCGCCTCCTCCCACGCACGGCACAGACCACAGGGATCTGTTCTTCCAGGCTCTGGGCCAGCATTTCCCCTTCTCCTCCCTCTTGGACCCCTGGCACTCCCCAGGACCCTGCTGGGCACAGCAGCGCTGCAAACCAGTCCACAACAGTGGGGGCAACTGGGAGGAACTGGGAGGATTCTGCACCTTGGCTATGACACAGCACAGGCAGCAGGGTCACATTCCCCATCCCAGCCTGTCCCCAGTGCCCCCCAGGACCCTGCCAGGAGCCCCATTCCCGGGAACAGGGAACACAAGCCAGGACGGGGCAAAAGGTGTTTGTCCTTAGGGACAGGGCTACGTCACGGTCACAAGGGCTGGCAGCACAGGGGAAAACCAGGTCTGGGACCAGTCTAACCAGTAACTCCAGCTGCTGCTGCGGAGGCAGGTGAAAGCAGGGGCAGAAATGCCAGGCGGTCACACAGTGGCACTGCCCTGGCACTGCCAGTCACTGTCCCCACCGCGGAGGGCAGGGGGTGTCCAGCACCTCTGGGAGCTGCATCCCCACATTTTCAGGAGTTTTAGCCCAAAAAGTGAACAGCACCCAGTGTTCACCCAGCAGGCAGCCATGTCCTTGTGCCAAGCCCTCTGTCCCTGCCCTGCAGCTCCCCACGGGCTGTGCCCAGCGTTTATTCCGGCACGATGCAGCGTGGGCTCACCCATTGCAGGGTCCCAGCAGGCTCCAGGCAGTGACTGTGCAGCCCAAGGGACAGTTTGACCTTGTGAAGGACATCTCTGTGTCCCCAGCCAGGCAGCTCTGGGCTCAGCAAGGATTTCTTCCCTGGAATTCCAACATGGCCATGGCCCCAAACAGCAGCAGCTCCCCGGCTGTGCCTGAGCCAGCAGCTGCTCCAGCACGGGCAGGATGGGCCCTGCTGCCCACACGCTCCCCCAGAAGGTGATGGTGGTGGTGGGCAGATGTTCCCCAGCTCTTTCCACAGCAAAAGTGGAAAAGGGACATAATTAAAGGGCTGAGGATGCACAAAGCAGGCAGCCGCGTGCTGAGCTGAGCACTGCCCTCTGCTCTGGGCAGCTCTGAGCCCAGAAATGCCCATGGGTGGTGGCAGCCGGCAGGGACACTGCTCCCAGCTCCCCCAGCCTTCCAGCTCTGCCCACAGAGAGGGGACTGCAAGAGGCCCCCCTCCATGGCACCAGGAGCTCCCCAGTAAAGGGGGACAGCCCCTCCTGAGCTGCTGGTGCAGGGCCCAGGCACAGCTGAGCTCCAGCCCCATGGATCTGCCGATGGCGGCACAGGTGGGAGCTGCTTCCAGCGCTGTGAGGACATTCCCAGGTGTTGGCAGGCAGCCTGGCCCGGCTCCACCTTCCTGCCTGTGGCCCATTGCCCACACAGAGCACCTGGAGAACATCCCTCACTGCTGGAGACGTGTCCCTCTCCAGTGTGGCACTGCTGAGGAGGAGCTGCAACCTCCCAAAAGATAAATCCAGGGCACGACGCTGCCCGGCCATGGAGGAGCCTCGTGGCAGCCTCCACTTCTCCCACTCCCTGTGACCTTCGCTACCTCATCATCCTCACCCAGCCGGCCTCACCCCGGCTCTGTCAACACAGAAAACCTGCTGGGAACGGGGGGAATCCAGGAGGGGAGAGCCCCGATGCTGCGGCGGGGGCTGCAGGTCGCGGTGGGCTGGGGAAGCCGCTGCAGCTGCAGCCGCTGCCGGTAGCAACACGCCCGGCTGCAGCCAGTGTCCCGGCCCCTGTGCATTCCTTGCGGTGCATCCTGGATCACCCCGTGCCCTCCGGGCTCAGCTGACACACGTGCCTTGGCCACACGTGGCAGCGGGGCTCTCCCAGATAAGGAGGCAGGCAGCCTCTCAAGGATGGGCTCCCCAGCTGGTACCTGCTGCCAGTGCCAGGCTGCTCCGGAGGGAGCAGAGCATCCCTGGAACAAGGCACAGGAAGGCACAGGGAACCCCAAGCACTCTGCCTTCAGCTCTGCCTGAGACAGGCTGGAGCTAGTGGGAAGGGCTCCACAAGGGCTGAGACCCCACAGGAGCACGGCCAGGGCCGCCAGCCCCATGCTGCAAACAGAACTCGGTGCTGCCTGCTGCTCTTCACCTGGAGAGAGCCAGGTGAAGAGAACACCCCAGCTGCTGTCCCCCTCCTCGGCAGGCCTGTGCCTCCTGCGAGCAGCAGGTTTGGCCGGGCTGGGCTGCAAACATCCATCTCTGCCTGCTCGGCACTGCCCCGACTTGCCTGCTCCGCGCACGGCGCGGCTCCTGCGGCGGCAGCAGCGGCTCCCTGCCCGCCCCTCCACCGCCACTGACTCACCGCCGAAAAATGGGGAGGAGGGGGAGCTGCCAGGCGGGCGGGAAGGGGCTGCGAGGTCCCAGGAGAGCCCGCCTGTGTGCTGCTCTGGGCGCGATGGAGCCTTTGCCTCCTTCTCCCGGCAGCCAGGACAGCGAGAAGCTCCCCCTCCCACCACTCTGGGGGTCCCTCCCAGCACCATCCAGGCCTGGGGATGCTCTGCTTGCCAGCTGCCACCACGAGCATGGATAACACCATGAGCCTCATTCTTGAGAGCTCCATGGAGCTGCCAGGACATGGATGGACCCTGACAGAGCTGTGCTCCAGCATCACAGAATATTCTGATTCACAAGGGACCTCATCCAGCCCATCGGCTCCAGCATCCTGTCCCTCTGCTCTCTTTGCAACCTTCAACTCTTTAGGGTGTCTGGGAGCCTCCAAAGGCAACGAAGCCGTTCCCCAAATCCTTGTCTCAGCACAGCATCCACGCCCTGGAACACCCCGGGGGACCCTGAGCACTCCAGGCAGGGTAAGAGCACAATAATATTGACAGTGGCTCTGGCCACACAGCCCCTGCTGCCAGCCTGCCCTGGGCCACACCTGGGGGGCTGCTCCAGCCAGGAAAACATCTCCACCAAGCAAATAAACACCGCCCCATCCACGCTGCTGGCTCGGCTCTCAAACACGATCCCACGCAGAGCCTGAACTAAAATTAATTTCAACTGGGAAAACAAACTTGGATTGTTTTTTTCTTCCTCTCAATCACAGCGCAGAAAGCTGCCTGGTCTCACCTCGGTGAGCCAGCAGGCCCTGGAGAAGGAGCTGGTGCAGGGTGAAATCCCACTTGGAGCAGAGCCGCGGCTCCAGTGCCTCCAGCCACGGCTGCTGTCATGACAGGAGCACTCAGGGTTGTGCAACGGGTCCTGACCTCGCTGCTGTCCCACACTGCCCCACAGCCAGCCCTGAGGTGACACAGAGTGTCTGCTGCTCCCTGAGTTATCCCAGACCCCGGTGAGGAGCTGGCAGCAGAGCAGAGGGGTCGCGGGGCAGGACCACCCCAGCGGCGGCTGTGCCTCATGCCGGCCCCTGCAGCAGCCCAGCCAGCCTCCTCCATCCCACCACGGCCCCACCCCGCGCTCGTCCCCTCCCGGAGAAGCCACCAAACAGGTTTGAAGGTAAATAACAGCCTTCCCTCCTCCTGCCAGGAGCCGGATCCGGGCGGGAACATCCCAGTGGGGAGCGCAGGGCAGGAAAGACACGGGGCCGCAGAGGGTGACACCTGTGACACTATGACCAGGGGTGGACCACCAACACCTCCTCCTTCAATCCCCCAGTGCTTTATCGCTCCCTGAAGCCCTTCCCTCGGTGTCTCCAGCCCCCAGGGTGCTCCGGGCCGGCTGTCCCCCGGCCGGGCGTTGTTCGCAGGGCACTCGGGTGCTCTTGCCACGGCAGAGGCGTTGCCTGTCACAGCAGGCACCTGGCTCCCCGCAGGAGACGGATTAAGGACAAGACGTTGCAGGTTTTTTTCCGTGCACGGATCCCCCGTCCTTGCAAGCAGCGCCCAAGCCCGCGGGGCTTTTCCAAGGAAACGCTGCCGGATCCTCCCACGGAGATGGACACGGCCGCGCTCGATCAGCGACAGCAGCTGCCACCAAGATGGGGTGGGGGACAACCCAGAGGCACAGGGCAGGTCCCATCCCCGCCTCTCGGTGCCGGGAGCGTGCCAAGCCGGCACGGCACGGCACAGCACGGCATGTCAGAGCCGAGCTGCCTGCCGGGGACAGCCGGGATCGCCTCCTCCCCTGCCCCGGGAGCGGGAGGGGGCACCGGGAAGGGCTCGGATGTCCCGGGCGCAGCAGGATGCTGGCTGGCCGTGCCTGGAGGAAGCGCCTGTGTAAATCTCGGCGTGTCCCCCGCCGGGACCGGCCCCTGCTCTCATCCGCCCCCCGGGTGTTTGCGGAGCCGGCCCAGCGTGGGGCTGGCACGGAGAGAGGCTGCAAAGGACACGGCTCAGCCCACACCGGAGCTGCCCCGCAGGAGCCGGCGCTGCCGAGGGGCTCCACGGCTCCTGCTGCTGCTGCTGGGGACGTTCACAGCCACAGCCACCCCTGGGACACCCGGATACCCCATCCCTGGAAGTGTTCCAGGCCAGGCTGGAGCAGCCTGGGATAGTGGAAGATATCCCTGCCCGTGGATGAGCTTCAAGGTCCCTTCCAAATCAAACCATTCCATGTTGTTTTTTTTTTTTTTAGCGGCACCGAGGGGACGCGGGTGCCGGGTGACCCCGCACCCAGAGCTCCATCCCCGCTGACTCCGCGGGCGCAGCCTGGCCAGCGGCCACGTTCCTGCGCCCTGACTCAGCAGGGCCCGGCGGGGAGTCCCGATAAGGAGGCGATAAGAGGCTTCGGTCTCCCTGGGGCTCAAGGACCTTCCCCAGCATGGACCAGCCCGGCGATGAGAGCCTGGGGATGCCCCCGGAGCAAGCCAGGGTTGGCACGGGGAAGTGGGCACGGGGAAGTGGGTTTGGCACTGGTGGGCAGACTGGGTGGGCTCGGCGGCAGAGCCACCCCGGAGCCCTCGGCTGTGCCCACCCTGTCCCTGGGCACCTCTGCTCTGTCCCCTCAGCACCCAAAGGCGGTACCCACGCTCTGCACAGGGCACAAGCACAAAACCATCTGCCAGTGCCCGCCCGGGCCGGCTGCGCCAACACCGGGCACGGCAGGGCCAAATTCATCTTCCAAAGAGCCTTCCAAATTCATCAGTCACCAAAGAGACAGGAACTGGGGCCACTGCTCCAGCCGCCCGCCATGTGCAATTATTCTCCTGCCCAAAATCCAGAGGCACCCCGGGTGCCGGCACACCCTGCCCCCAGCCGGTGATCTCGGCTGCGCCCTCCGAAACGCTGAAGCGACACAATGCAAATTCTTTGGCTTTGTGGCCGCCGCGCCGTTGCCATGGAGCCGTCGCAGAGAACAAACACAACTCGCCCCGTGTTTTCTCAGCACCTTCCACCCCACGGCCTTCGGCCCCAGAGGCAGCCCTCGCCTCCCGGGATGTGCCCCGGCTGTGCCAGTCCCACATCCCGCCCGTTCCAGGGCATCCGAGACGGAGCAGGGCTTTCCCTGCCAGCCCTGAGGGAGGCACATCAATCCTGGTTCAGGATTGATGAGGGACAGCCAAGGCTGGCAGGGGATGGAGAGGAGGTGGAGGTCTGGGCAGGAATGGCACGTGGAGAGGGTGAGGATGAGGATGTGCCGGGAATTGCAGCTCCAGCCCAGCCTGGCCAGCGGCACCGAGCCCTTCCTGCATGGAGGGCACGACCAGAGGAGCCTGCAGGAGGATGTGGAGAGCCTGCAGTGAAGGAGATGCTGTCCCAGCACAGCCATGGGCGATGTGTGACCTCCTGCCTCAGTTTCCCCATGCACTGAGGAGGTGTTCTCAGCCAGGACATTCCTGCACCCTCTCCCTGTGCACCTGAGGGGTCTCCCCATCCCAGGCCCCACCTCTGGGATGGTTTTGCTCAGAGTGGTGTCCCCAGGCCTGTGCAGAGTTGACTCCAGGCCCTTTTTACCCTGGGCTCTCACACCTGGGTGGCTGCTGCCTGTAAAGGGAAACAGGGCAGGAGGGACAGCAGATCCCTGGTGGGGGAAAACCCCCCAGCTACCCCTGGGTCCTGCTAGCCTGCTCCTGTGATCCTGCCCACGTGCCTCCCAAGGCTCCTCCTGGCCTCCAGGCTGGGCTGGGGACACAGGGACAGTTTAATGACACCACTGGGGGAATCAGCAGCCGCGGGATGGGGACGATGTTACTGCGAGGGACCTTCCCTGCTGGCATCACCCTGCTGGCATCACCCTGCTCTGATGGAGGCAGCTCGGAGGGAGCTCTCCAGGCACCCACGGGGTTCCTGCTCCACGCGTGGGTCCAGCCCGGCGTGGGACCCTTTCCCTGCTCCTGGTCCCTGCAGGGAAGATCTCGGTCCCTGCTTCCTGCTGGGCTTTCCAGTGGCATCCATGGAGACGGAGCATAAAGCAGCGGGGCAATCGGCGTGTGGACAGACAGACGGACGGACAGACAGGCGCAGAGAGAGAGGGGAGCAGCCCCTGCAAACATCCCGAGATCCCCGCGGCACAGCGAGAGAAACCGAGGCACGGGGTGGGGAGGAAGGCGACGCTGGCAGCGCTGCGATCCCACTTGGAAAACAAATCAGTAACTCATTCAGCTGATCCCGTCCCGATAGCGCGGCACGGCCCCGCCTGCAGCCAGGGGGGCTCCCCCAGCCCCACACCGGGCTCGGGGGCCGATCCTGACCCCCCAGCACAGGGAGATCACAGCAAAGCCTCCCCTCACCCCCCGCTCCCCCCCAGCCCAGCAGAACACCCGCGGCCAACTTTCCCAGCGCGACCCCTTCCAGCTCCCTAAGCGGGGACCCCCCGCGCCCCATCCCCAGGTACCCCCACGGCTCCTACCTGCCCTCGGCTTCCCGGCACGGCCGAAGGGCCAGGAGGAGCCGGGCTTGGTGCCCGCGGGGCTCCTCTTGCGGTGCGCGTTGCCCATGAAGCCGCTGCCGCCTCCACCGCGGCCGGGTGGAGGGCACCGCGGTGCTACATGGCCGAGCCGAGCGGGCTCCGGTGCTGTGTCCCGGGCGGCCCCGGTAGAGCAGAGGGCTCTCAGCCGCCGGTTCCCATCGCTCCGGCCGCGGCGGAGCCGAGCGCTCCGTGCCGGAGCCAATGGCACGGGCAGAGAGGAGGGGCCAGCCGGCATCACCCGCAGGATCCGCGCCCTCCCAGCCCCATCCCTCCGCCGGGGATGCCTGGGTGATACTGAGAGGCTCGGAGAGACCGAACATCCCCCGAGCAGCGCGGGGATCTCGCCTCCAGATGCTCGCACCTCGCTGGAGTTTTCGCCACGCTGCCGCCGCTCCTGGCTGCCCCCAGAAGAGCCGCCGCTACAACCCTCCCCCCTTGGTGGGTTTTTACAACTCTCCCCCGCGTTGTGGGGTTTGGGGAGACCTCACCCAGCCCGGCCAAGGTTAGGACAGGACTACCAAGGCTGGAGCAAAGCGCCCGAGGCCACGGGCTGGGTGGTGGCGCTGCCCAAAGTCAGGGCGAGCAGCCACATGCCAGCCCCACGCAGCCTGGCGTGGGTGGCAACCCCCGGCGCCCTCCCCAGGGCCACTCCTGCCTCGGGGGCGAGTCACGAGCACCTTGCTCACACCGCCGGCACCTCCCCGTGCCCTGTCCGGGTGTATCTCAGCTTCTCCCTGCTCCAGCCCCTGCTCCAGCAGCAGCCAGGGCTGGCAGGGGACAGGCCACTGGAATTGCTGCTGCAAAAGTGCCCAAACCAGCCCCTCCACGGCCCCTTCCCCAAGGCCACTTCTCCCTCCTGATTTTTAATTAGAACATTAAATGCTGCGAGGGCAGGGAGGGGTCAGCCAGGCAGGCAGTGGTGGGCAATTCCTGCTGGCAATGTTTATGTTCCTTAGGTGATTCATCAAAAGCTGGGATAAATAGGAAGGAGGGTTTTGTGGGAAAGGCACAAAACCGGGGAGGTGGTGCAAGAAAGGAAAAAATTAAAGATCAACCAGCAGCTTTGTCCTGACCTCCCAAGGCGATCGGCACCGAATTAATCTTTGGACTTCAGTCCTCCCCAGCAATGGAAATATTGATGGTTCAGCTCCTCAGCAGCTTGGTTGGGTGCCCAGGGCACGCTCAGCTGGGCAGGGACTGTCCCCGTGGGTTTGCTGCCCCATTTTAGGGAGATGAAGGGATCCAGAGGAAAACATTCCCTGTTTTCCACTCCTGGCTGTGTCCCGTTCACAGGACAGTGAGGATGAAACAAGGAAACAAACGATGGTCACAAGAGCAGCAGATCAGAGTCACTGATCTGTGTCCAGGGCCTGTGGGACACGATTTCTCCTCTGGTCAGCCAGGGGCATCTCCAGGCTGGGACGAGGCTTCCTTCCACTGCCCAGCACCTCCCAGCATCCCCGGGATGTCCATCCCAAAACACGGACCCCCCCGTACCACTGAGACCCCTCCCCAGTGCCCCAGGGGGCTCCTCTGCAGATTTCTTCCACCCAGAACAAATCTCCCGGTGCGGATCTTGCCTTTCTCTCCCTGGGAGAAGCAGAGAGGCCGGAGCCTGCCCCAGATCCAGGGAGACACTTCCCCCTCCACTCCCACAGCAGACTGCCAGCACTTGCTCAGGGAACGCGGCCACCGAGGCGTCACCGCCCCCGGGCACAGCCCGGGCTGTGCGGGCAGAGCTCCGGGAGGGAGCCAGCCCCGGGCACCCCGCGGAGCCCACGGGTGCCAAAAATACCGAGTGGCTTCTCTGAGCTGTAACAACCGAGATGGGGTAACTCACAGCCACGAGGAGCTCCAGCTCCTCCTGGTTCGGTCCCTGCAGGATTTGGGGGGCTGGGAGCAGCATGGGGGGCTCGAGCATCCCCCCAGTCCCCGGTGAGCTGCCCCACTGATGCTTCAGGGCACAAAGCCCCCTGAAACATGAGGGCAGGCTGCTCTCATCCTGTATGCCAGAGCTGATGATGTGAGCAGAAATCTGGCTCAGGGAGTGGGGACAGCTGAGCACCCGAAATTCCTGCTCTGTGTGAAAGCCTCAGTGCAGCCCAAAAGGGAGGGAAGGGGAAGGAGGGGAAACATCCTCAGCCTCCCCAGCACAGGGGGCCAGAGATGCTGATTCCAGGCAGAATCTGTTCTCCAGGCCAGAAATCCCTGGCTTGATTCACCGAGAGAACTCTGATAAGAGCTTGGAGCAGCAGAGGAGCTGTTGGTGAGATAGAGATCTGGTCAGCACAGCGTGACTGCCCCAAGCACATCTGATCTCCCCAAAGTCACACATTCCCTTGGTCAGAGAGGCCAGTCCAGGCATGGGGACCCCTCTGTGCAGTCACAGGGGCAGATCTGTCCCTCCTGGTGCTCTGTCCATCCCTCCTGCAGTTTCACCCCCTCCTTCTGGAGTTTTCTAACCCTGATCCCATCTCCCAGCAGACACAGAGCAGGAGCTGAGCTGCCTGAACGAGAAAGGAATTCAGCCCTTGTTCCCTTCACGGGGAAGTAAAGCTCAGCGAGGCAAAGGTAACACAAAAACCCCACTTGAGATCCCCAATCATTAACAGAAATACATAACCAGAAGGGTTTCAAATGATTTCCTGCTCCAGCCGAGTCCAGGCCGGCTCTGCCGATGACAGGTCCGGCTCCAGCCCCCAGAGGTGGGGGGAGAGCAGCTCCCTGCTCAGGCTCAGGTGGATTTTACCCATGCACAGCACGACCAGCCCAAGGCTCTGGCTCCTGCTTGGCAGGGAAATGGCTTTTCACTTCATCCTTGCCCAGCTCTTCACCTTCCAGCGGGTTGTGTTCCCAGCGCTGCCGGGGCCGGAGTCAATGATGATATTGTCTTATGAAACCAGACCTCCCTTCCACGGGGGAAATATGACCCGGCTGCAATCGTTTTATCGGATCTTATGGAACGTTATTCTCAGGAGAAACCCTCCCGGTTGTCTCCAGGTGGAATGGCTGTGGCTGCAGACACACCTCTCTTTGTTCGCCGGTGCCAGGCCAGGCCAGCCAGGGGATTCCTGCTGCTCACATTTGCTCAAGTGTCACTCTCTGCCTCTGGCAGATGAACAAACTCATTCCCACACACACACACACGGAGCAATCCCCACGCCTCTCCCCTCTCCTTTGAGCTGACAAGCTCGGGGCTCAACTGTGTTTACACCAAACCGTGCGTGGCAGCAGAGGATGGAGGAAATAATTGTCCAGGGAGATTCCACAGCTCAGCCCCGCATTTCCTTGAGGGCTCACGTGCACCCTGTGGCATCAAATGTCACCAGCACAGAATCACGGAATTATTAAGGTTGGAAAACCCCTCCAAGATCATCAAAGCCAACCTGTGATCAAACCCCACCTTGTCAACCAGCCCAGAGTGCTGAGTGCCACGTCCAGTTGTTTCTTGAACACCTCCCAGCGCTTAAAAACCCTTTCCATGAAGGAGCTGAGCACGATCCCTGCCACAGCCCAGCCCCTCCACCCTCTGCTCGCCCTGCACATGGCAAATCCCCAGTCCCAACAAGCACTTGCTGCTGCTACAAAGCAGCTGTGAGCATTGAAAGCTTTATTTTTAACATCACTATCCCCCACCCCAGTTCTGGAAATCATTGCTGCTGGACTAAGCTGGCATCAAAAAGGAGAGAAAAAAAAAAGAAAAAAGCCAACCCTAATTTAATATTTCTGGAACATCGATTCCTTTACTTCATCAAGGAATTAAGAGGAATGTTGTGAAATCTGGACAAAGCAGCAGCCAAAAAAACCAGACTAAAAGCACTGGACCCCAGCACCAGCTCATCCTTCATCCCAGAGCTGTGTTCACATCCCTGCACCCCAAAATCCAGCGCAGGGCACCCCAAATCCTTGCTCTGTGTTTGACCCTTGGCACAGCCCAGCTGCTCTCCCCGCCAGGGCTCAATCTCTGCTCTGCCTCCAGAGGTTATTGTGGAAACAAACCCGGCTGGAGCGGCCAGGTGCTGGGATTGCACCTGCAGCCAGCAGGGCCCATCCACCCAAACAGGGCAGAGCATCCAGAGGATGCAATTCCAGCTGGGACGGAGCCATCCCCCCACTCCCAGAGCCGCTGGTGTCCCCCAGAGGTGGCTGATGCTCGCCCAGGAGGGGGATTAGGGAGCCTTTCCTCCCAGCTCAGCTGTTTGGGCAGCCAGAGATGGGATTGCTGATAGCCATGGGATTGATCCAAGTGGAAATGCTCTCATCCTCCCCCTGCCTGATTTCAGTGCTGAGCAATGCTGGCATCACCAGTGCCCACAGAGAGCGGGCAGATGCTCAGGAGTGAGCCCTGACCACGTGCCCTGGGATGAATTCTCTCTCTCCCATCCCTTGGAGCCATCCTGCTCCCTGTGCTCAGGAGTGAGCCCTGATCCATAATCCCTGGGATGAATTCTCTCTCTCTCCCATCCCTTGGAGCCATCCTGCTCCCTGTGCTCAGGAGTGAGCCCTGCCCCATGAGCCCTGGGATGAATTCTCTCTCTCTCCCACCCCTTGGAGCCATCCTGCTCCCCTCCCATGACCAGGATAGTCAGGCATGCCCTGTCCCAAACCCACGGCCAAATCCACATGGGGAAGGGCAGGGTGATGGGTCAGGGGCCTGATCCAACATCCCCAGCACCTCGCAGACACAGGGAAGGCTGAGGGCACTCAGAGCCTGCTGCAGTTCTCCCTTCTCCCCCTCCCACAGCTCCCAGCTGATGTTTGGAGTAATTCCCAGCTGGTCCCGCAGGCTCGTGATGTCGGCGCTGCCTCCGGGCAGGTCAGAGCCGCCGTTGCCGCCGGAAAACACCCGGGGCTAACACTCCTTCCTTCCCACAGCCCAGCATCTTGAGGCATCCTGACCCCCATCCCCCGGGGAAACGTTATCCCCATCCCCCGGGGACCCCCATGAGCCCTGGGATGAATTCTCTCTCTCTCCCACCCCTTGGAGCCATCCTGCTCCCCTCCCATGACCAGGATAGTCAGGCACGCCCTGTCCCAAACCCACGGCCAAATCCACCTGGTCAGGGGCCTGATCCAACATCCCCAGCACCACGCAGACACAGGGAAGGCTGAGGGCACTCAGAGCCTGCTGCAGTTCTCCCTTCTCCCCCTCCCACAGCTCCCAGCTGATGTTTGGAGTAATTCCCAGCTGGTCCCGCAGGCTCGTGATGTCGGCGCTGCCTCCGGGCAGGTCAGAGCCGCCGTTGCCGCCGGAAAACACCCGGGGCTAACACTCCTTCCTTCCCACAGCCCAGCATCTTGAGGCATCCTGACCCCCATCCCCCGGGGAAACGTTATCCCCATCCCCCGGGGACGGTGCCGTAACCCCGGCGTGTGCAGGCGGCCGCAGCGGAGCCGGAGGCGCTGGAGCAGGGAGGGGTTCCTGGCGTGCTCTCCTTGCTGGAACTGCACGGGGAGGCTGATTCAGTCATGCAGGCAAGCTGCAACCGCTGCACATCTGCACTGCTTCTCCCAGCACACCAGGGGAGGCGAGACCAGAGGGAATTTGGGGCACCTCCCGTCCCACGGGATGGCGGCACTGGCAGAGGGGAAGAATCCCGTGGGTTGGGGCACTGAACGGCCCCTCCATCACCAGCACGGGCTGTGGGCACTCGGGACAGCTCTCCTGGATGTATCTGATGGGACAGCAGGGTGGCAGTGCAGTGACAGAGCCCCGGCTGGCACGAGCTGCCACAGCGAGGTCCCCGAGCTGTGACCCTGACAGGCCGTGACTTGGCATTTTGAGGATTAGCTGGTGAACGGTACAACTTCAGGGGAAGGGGAAAAAAAATGGAAAAAAAGGGCTGGCAGAGCTGCTGGGGGCGTTTCTGCCGTGAAGAGGAACATCACATGCTCCGGCACATCTCGTTTTTTCTGCTCAGGTTTCAGTGCTGGGCTGTGGCAGCGGCGTCCACACACGAGAGCTGGGAAAGAACCACCAGCAGCATCTGATGGATCAGCCCAGGAGAGAGCTCAGCTCTTCCCAAGCCTCTTTTCCCTTTCCACGGCCACTCCTGTCCTAGCACACATCCCTGTGTGCTCCTCCACTCAGCACACAGGCTTGGATGCCTGGAAATTCACTCCCTGGAGCAAACTGAGGAAGAAAGTCCCAGCTGACAGCATGCTGTGCTTGGGTGCCACAGAAGAGGCCTCTCCCTTGGCAAAAGAGCCAAAACATCGCTGGCAGAGGTGCCCTCAGGGAGGGCAGGGGTGTGACACAGACGGTGTCCCCGACAGTGTGGGGTGGGACAGGTTTTTTGGGGTGATACCTTCCTCGCTGGGACATCCGCTGCTGCCAAAACAGCGCTGAGGAGAGGAGCGTGACCAGACAAGCCAGCACCCATCGCTCTGCCAAAGCTCCCTGGCTGAGCCCTTGGATCCCCAAAACAGCTCCAGGATGGCCGGGAGAGGGGACCCAGAGCAGCTTCCCCTGCAGGATTGTCCTGGTCAGGGTGGCAGGGACGTGGCTGGGCCGTGGAGGCAGCAGCCACGGAGGGGCCGGGGTGAGGGCCATATCTGGGACAGGAAGGGCCACACCTGGAGCACGCAAACACCCTGCCCAGGAGGAGGAGGAGGAGGAGGTGGCAGCGGCTGGCATCCCTCCAGATTTCCCTCAGCCCCAGTGACCTTCTGACTCAGCGCAGGGAGAACCTACCCAGTGAACCAGCACCAGCCCTGGGGCCGGGGCCAGATCGTGCCAGGGACTGCCGGATCCATCCTGCTGCCACCACGGCCACCATGGCACTGCCACCACCACAGCCACCATGCCATGCCACCACCACTGCCACCTCCTTTCCCCATTTCAGCCATGCCTGCTGCCACCACAGCTGCATGGCCACCACAGCCCCCATGGCACTGCCACCACCATCACCACCCCTGCTGCCACCACGGCCACCATGCCACTGCCACCTCCTTTCCCCACTGCAGCCACCCCTACTGCCACCACAGCCACCATGCCACTGCCACCTCCTTTCCCCACTGCAGCCACCCCTGCTGCCACCACGGCCAGCAGCTCCACCCCACCTGGCCACCACCGTGCCCAGCCCCTCTGCCCCTCCTGTGCCCCCTCTTTAGCCACGGCTCTGGTCACCACCTCAACTCCTGTTGAGCCCCCACGGTGACCCCTCTTCCGCCTCCAGGGTCAGCAGCCTGACCCTCCTTGGCTTCCACTGTAGCACCTCCTCGGCCTCCATGGCCACCACCTTGACCTCTCCTTCACCACCTCCATGGCCACTGCTGTGACTCCTCCTTGGCCACTGCCACCACCCCTCAGCCGCCACGCCGAGCCCTCCTTGGCCACCAGCCTTCTCCCTTTTGGCCACCATTGCGACCACCACCCCAACACCTCCTCGCCCACTCCCACAGCCACCACTCAACGCTCTGCCATCACTCCAACACCACCGTGGCCACCACTGTGACCCCTCCTTGGCCACCACCGTGACCCCTCCTTGGCCACCACCGTGCTTCTGTCCCTCCTGTGCCCCCTCTTTAGCCACGGCTCTGGTCACCACCTCAACTCCTGTTGAGCCCCCACGGTGACCCCTCTTCCGCCTCCAGGGTCAGCAGCCTGACCCTCCTTGGCTTCCACTGTAGCACCTCCTCGGCCTCCATGGCCACCACCTTGACCTCTCCTTCACCACCTCCATGGCCACTGCTGTGACTCCTCCTTGGCCACTGCCACCACCCCTCAGCCGCCACGCCGAGCCCTCCTTGGCCACCAGCCTTCTCCCTCTTGCCCTCTGCCTTGGCCACCATTGCGGCCACCACCCCAACACCTCCTTGCCCACTCCCACAGCCACCACTCAACGCTCTGCCATCACTCCAACACCACCGTGGCCACCACTGTGACCCCTCCTTGGCCACCACCGTGACCCCTCCTTGGCCACCACCGTGACCCTTCCTTGGCCACCACCGTGACCCCTCCTTGGCCACCACCGTGGCCACCACCTCGACACCTCTTTGAGCAGCTCCCTGAAATCTCCGCGTCCACCTCCACTGTGGCCACCACCGTGACCCCTCCTTCAGTGCCACCGTGGCCACCTCCCCGCCCGCTCCTCACCTGCTCCCTCCGTCCCTCCCGAGCTGCTGCCGTCCTTGGGCGGCCGCCGCCGGCCCCGGAGCCAGCTGAACGCCCGGCGCAGCGAGTTGGCCCGGGCCTTCTTCCGCCGGGGGGGAGCCCCGGGAGCCCCCGCCGAGTCGCCGCCGCCGCCGCCCCGCTCCGGGTCCCGCTCGCCGCCCGCCGCAGGTGCAGGGCTCCCGCCGAGCGCCCGGCGCCGACGGAAAGTTTCTGTGCGGGGCGGGGCCGGGCTGCGGGAGCTCCGCCCGCACCGGCCCCCGCCCCCCTCGCCCGCAGGTGGCCCCGGGGGCGTGGGGACCGGGGACCCTCCCCTCGGTGCCGCCGGGGTCACCTCCGCGGCTGCCGGAGCTCCCCGAGGTGTTCTTCCCGTTCCCCGGTGGGTCCCGGCTTTGTCCCCTCGCTGTCCGCGCGGGGGGCGGTGCGGGGACAGCGGGGGGTGGTCCCAGCCCTTGGGACCCTCTGTTGTGCCCGCCCGAGGTGCTGAGCATCAGCGGGAGGCAGGAGCAGGAAAACCGGGAAATACCGAGCGGGAGCGAGGAATTGCAGCATCGTCATCCCCGGGGCGGCGTCCCGCTCATCCCGGGGGACTGGCCCTGTCCTGGCCCTGTCCTGTCCCTGGCCCTGTCCCTGGCCCTGTCCTGGCCCCAGGAGACAAGCCAGAGCTGGCAGCCGTGTCCTGCCCTGCTCTCCCACCCCGCAGCCGCCACCGGCTCCTCCCCTGATGGCCCCGGGGGTGACACTCGCCCTGTCACCGCCAGTGGCAGCGCCCAGGGGGACACAGTGCTCCATCCCGGGCACACCTGAGGCCACCGAGACGCTGCCTGCAGCCTGTGCCACGCTGCTGCTTGCTGCTAATGGCAAATCAGCTCCTGAAAATGGAATGCCACGGGGCGAGGAGGAGAATTCAGGAATTCAGCCTCCTGGCGTGGCTCTCCAGCTCTGCCTGAGGCCAGGAGAGCTCCAGGAGCTCAGGGAAGGATTTCACTGCCCAGTACAAGCTGGTGTTGCTCAGGAGCATGATCACTCCAATCTGATCTAGATTAGATTTCAGGAAGAAATCCTTCCCTGTGAGGATTGTGATGCGCAGGAACAACTTCCTAAGAGATGTTGTAGATGCTTCATCTCTGTCAGTGTTCAAGGCCAGTGGAAGATGTCCTGCCCATGTCAGGAGTTAGTTTTAAGCTCCCTCCCAACACAAACCATTCCATGACTCTGTGATCCAGCTGAGAGGGGACAACAGGACGAGCAGGGGCTGGGCTGGAGCAGGTTGGTGACAGGACACGTGGCAAAGCCAGGGGAAGGATCCCAACAAGAACACAGGTGGTTTCTGCTGCATTTCCACGCTCCTGGCTCCGAGGGGTTTGGGTCCCTGTGTTTCCTGCTGGCTGTGTTGGAGCCACATCCTTCCCTGGCCACACGCCCGGAGGAGTTTGCCAGCTGCTGGAAATGGCTGGAAGGGTTTTAAAAGCAAGAAGCCTCTCCATCCCTCAGGCTTCCCAGCACATCAGCATCTCCTGTGGGATTCAGGCTCTGGCTCTTGTGCAAACCTGAGCATCCTGCTGCTTCCCAGGAGCACCGGTGACCAGGGATGGGGATTTGGCTCCAAACCTGGGGGACACCTGAGGAAAGGCCGGGATCTGCTGGGTTTTTGTGTCCCTGCCTCACATCCCCCTCCCCTTCACCCATCTGAACCCAAACTCGAGATTGAAATGAGCACTGGAAGGAGTTGGGCAGAAATTTCCTGGCACCTCTGTGCCCCTCCATGGTGCCAGGGGGTTGATTCCTTTCCAGGATGAAGGCTCAGAGTGTCACTGCTCCCTGGGCTTTGCTGACCCACATCGAGATGAGCTGCACTGAGGAGATTCTAATCCCCAGTTAGGGTGTTTGTGTTGACTTTCTGCTGCTGGCTCTGACTTCCAAGTCGTTAGCCTCCAAAAAAAATCCCATTTTTCATCTTTCCCCTCCTCGTGTGGCAGCAGAACCAGTTTGAAAACTATTTCTGCACAGAGTATTGTCCAAATAATCACAGGGAGAGAGGGGCAGAGGATCGGTTACACTGTGGGGAGAGCTCCCATCAGAGGGGCGAGGGCAGCACGGGAGGAAGGTGAAGAGGAAGGTTATCCCAGCCCTAGGAATTCCAGGAGCTCACCAGCACTTCATGAAGGGCCCCAGAGGGTTCTAACAGGGTCTCCAGCTGGGTAATTCATTTCCACTTGCAGGCCAGGATGGTCACAGGACTCTCCTGGGGACAGCAGCTCCCACAAGAGCTCAGCTCCCCCGAGACCCAGGCACAGGGGAG
The DNA here is from genome assembly GCF_017590055.1 of Onychostruthus taczanowskii. Classification (NCBI taxonomy): domain Eukaryota; kingdom Metazoa; phylum Chordata; class Aves; order Passeriformes; family Passeridae; genus Onychostruthus; species Onychostruthus taczanowskii. The sequence continues at coordinate 1,440,923 of NW_024503235.1, forward strand.
GGGAGGCAGAGACTCTGCCACGTCCCCAGGTGAAACGGGGATCCCTGGGAAGCGAAACCCAGAAAAAAAGAAGCCAAACCATCGGCTGGCAGCGGTGGCATCACGCTCTTGAGCAGCCCAGCAGCTCCTGCAGCCTCGGGCTGTGCTCATCATCCGTCCTCTGCCCCCATTTCCGTCCCCTCGCGGGGACACGGAGCCCTGGCTGCTCCCTCATTACTCATTAACGCCGGGACAAGGTCCTCCCGCATCCCTCGGAGCCCCGTGGGTGCCCCGAGCAGGAGCTGCTGGCCCCAAAGCCCTTCTGCTCCCCGTTTCTCGCCCCGGGGGATGGAAAAAGCCAGCGCGGAGCCGGGGCCGCGGTGACCCCGCTGGCGATCGTTGGGACACGGGGACTGTCGGTGGTGCTGCTGAGAATCAGCTCAGTTGTAAAAATGGGTTTTAAAAAATGCCACAGGAAAAGGGAGGCACTGATGTCTTTGCTCAGGGGCAGGGCACATGGAATGGGGTGAATAAATAGAAGTTAGGGTCTCTCTTTCCCAGCTCCCTCGTGCTGGAAGGGACAGCTCTGGCACAGCCCAGGAGCATCACCCGTGTGGTGACAGGGACAGGCGGCCACAAGAGGCATCTCCCGCTGCTGTGTGAGCATCCTGAACCTTTCCGGGAAGAGAAAAGCCCGAGGGAATGTCAGCACGGCCTGGGTGCCATGTGGGATGCCACGGACACATCCGAGCTGCCCCCAGGGTTGGTACAGCCGCGATGGGGCTGACAGCGAGTGCCAGCCCCGGCCTGGGGTGTGAAATCCCCTCGGTTGTGACACCCCGGGAGCTGCCGGGACAGGCAGATGTTTAATCCCAATATTTGGGAGCAGCGGGGTGTGGGAGCTGACGCACTGCAGGAATCCCCGCAGCTGGAAGCGCCCCTCAGCCCCTCTGCCTCCCTGGCCGGGCCCGTGCCTCCCTCCGGAGCTGCGGGGATGTTTCCTCATCCTCCTCCTCGCAGGGAAAGCAGGACCAGCAGCACCCAGATAAGCGGGAGCCGCTGGCGCCTGCGGCACGGGGCAGGGCTGGCGCTGCTCCCGTGGGCATCCCAAGGTCCCTGCGGGGCAGACGGCGCCTTCGGGCTCCCCTTTCATCCCCGCCCCAGCTGGGCACATGCCCACCTTTCACTCCTCCTCCTCCTCCATCCCTGCTGGGCAACCTCCCCTCCCTCTCCAGGGGTGACCGCAGCTCTCAGCCGGGGAAACTGAGGCACGAGGCGAAGCAAACCAGGTTGTTCCCGAGGGGGACAGTGGCATCCAACCCCTCAAACCTGGGTGAATCCCCCCACGGGCAGCTAGGGAGCCACCCGGGGACCCCTCACCCGGTCGGGGCCACCGTGCGAGGGCAGGGCAGGGCAGGAGCGGAGCACGGTGGCACCGCCCTCGGAGCCGGGACCTTCCCTGGAAGCGCTCCCGGCTCCAGGGATGAATCACACTTTCCCCCTGGGATCAGATTGCAGCTCCTGCACTCGAGGGGCCGGATCTGGCACCCCCCGCGCCCTCGGCAAACAGAGCGAGAGCGGGCACAGCGCTGCTAAACCCCATCCACGCTGGAATTCCACTGGGAGCTGGAATTTCATTGTGGAACACCCCACGGGGCTGCCAGAGCTGCCAGAGCCCCGAAGCCGGGCTGGTGCTTCCAGCCTGTCCCTAAAGATCGTGCAAAGATTGGGAGAAATGTTGTTTTACAGAGCACTGATGCATTTCAGAAACACAGAATGATTCCAATCCTTCACTTTTACCAAGCACCTGAACCCAGGCATTTGCATTTCTTGTGAAACACTTGATTTGGAACATTTCAGTGTTTTTTCATCACTGCACACAACACCTCTCCTACACATTCCCAACAGGAGGATCTGAAAATCTGAAATCCAGCAGCTTTTTTTTTTTTTTTTTTTTTTTCTTTTTGCTCGGGGACGGAGCTGCCGTGGCAGTGCCAGGCTGGTGCCACCGCGGTGCCACCGCGCTGCCGGCTGGCTCCCTGCCCTTGGGGCAGATCTGCCGAGCGTGACGGGAAGGAAAAATCCACCAGGAAGGGAGACACAGCCCCAGGGCAGCAGAAGAGGGGGTGCAGCCCCCGCAGCTGCTCTTGCCTGGTGCCACCCCTCCCAGCCGGGCACGCCGCGTTGGCAGCTCCCACCAGCCGGATCTCACACTCTCCGTCTCTCCAGCTCTCTCCTGCCTTTTTCCTCGCCTCTGGCAGCGCCGGTGCCACCCCGCCAGCTCTGTTTACCGGAGCAAAGTCCGCGTTGCTCGCTGCCGGTGCGTTCCCTGCACCGCCCGGCTCCAGCCGGGGACACCGGGGACACCGGAGCCCGCTGTTGCCTGGTTATATCCACAAAACATCCCCGTGCCGGGGCCTGGCCCGGGGTATCCGCTTACGGGGAACAGCTGAGCCTCCTCACTCCCCACCCTCCCCTGGCAGCTCATCAGATGAAGCCCAGCCCGGGCTCGTCGCTGTCATTGTCCCCTCCAGGCCCTACAAAGGGTGTTGGACCCAGCCCGTGTGATCCGCAGGTTTCTCCCCTTGGCAGTGGCAGATCTAGATAGATATTTATACACCCAACTTGTGCGAATTAACAGCATTCCTCTCCGATTGAGTCAAAAATAGAGGCGCTTCATGGAAAAAAAAAGAGAGAGAAAAAGAAGGTGTGTCGCGCTGAAAAAAGCAACGGGATCCAAAAAAAGAGAGAAAAAAACCCCACTCAAATCTCCCTTTTCCTTTTAAAGCTCTGTTCCCGAAGGATGGACCGGCGCTGTTATTTTAAACCTGATTTCTGCAGCCCCGTGGCCAGCGAGCCATGGGCAAGGTGACGGTGACAGCGGCGGGGTGGCACCGGCCATGTCACAGGCTGTGCTGGGCGCTGCTGGGGGATTTTGGGGCACGTAAACCAGAGACTTCCTGAGAGCCGAGTGCCGACTTCCTGGGCACGGCGGGAGCGGGCAGAGGTAGGCTCGGGGGGCACCAACACCACCAGGCCAAACCGTGACCCCTGGATGATGCACCCACGCCCACGTGGCAAAATGTAGCTCAATTTGGGATTTTAGATAAATATTTGCTGGTGATATGATGGATAAATGTGGGTTTGGGATCCACGGAGTGGGGAGAATGTGGATGGGCACCAAGGGAGGGAAGAGGTGGGAAGCCAAAAGGGTGAGGGCAGGGTTGCTGTTGGACACCCAGGAGTGTGACCACGGCCACCACGGGGCTTTGCAGAGAGAAATGTCACTTTCTGCACCCCCAAAACAGAAGGAAAAGGGTGGCAGGGATCGGCTGTGGGGCGGAAGAGGAAGCAAAGGCTGTGCTCTGCCATTACTGGGGTTTGTGGGTTTGTGGGGCGTAGAAAGGACCCCGAGATATCGATATTGAACCCATGGATAATCAATGCCTGGGGAGTGCAGCACTGTGCTGCCAGCAGCCTCACAAATCCCATTCCATCCTCAGGATGAGCCCCAATCTCCATCCCCTGGCATTTCCCCTCCCCCCTCAGCCAAACGCCACAGCCCTGGGGGACCCCACCGAGGCACCCCATCACCCCCATCCCACCCTGCCCAGAATGCCAGCGGGATGGGGACCTGAGGATCCGCCAGTGGCTCGGGAAGGGGCCACAAAGCCCAGCAGGCCATAAATCAGGGTTGGGAACAGCCGGGGCGGGATGGGCGCTGCTCCCCAGGGCTGCGGGCTGGCTGCAGCCCGTCCCTGCGGCTGCCTCTGCCAGGGATGCAGCCAGCCGGGCCTTCCCCGCCCTCCTCCTCCTCCTCCTCCTCCTCCTCCTCGGGGCGGAGGAAGGCAGGGCCCGCAGCTGGCACTGCAGGCGGTGGCCGGGGGAAGCGGCTGCTCCGGGGAGTCTGATTTCCAGCGCTGTTTATTAATAACCCCTCTCCGCCCCATGCTAAGCCCATGTGCAGCGCAGAGCCGGCGGCGCTGGGCTCCGGGGGAGGAAGGTAAGAGCCCACCCGGGCTGGCCAGGAAGGGGCCGGGGTCCTCCGGGGGGTGCGGGATCCTCGGCGATGTGTGGTGTGGGGGGGTCTGGGGTTCAGCATTCCCGAACGCTCAGGAATGATCAGGGAGGGGGGGAAGGTCCCTCTGGGGCACGCAGGAGTTTTGGGGAGCCCCGGGATGAGGGGTGCTGGGAGGGACAGAGCCCCCCCGGCCCGCTGGGAAGGCAGGACAAGGCGCCCTCCCCTCCCGTGCTGCTCAGGCGAAGCGGCTCCAAGAACTTCCAAAAAACAAGCACTGGCAGAGGGGAGGGCACGGAAAATCGGGGCAGAGGAGCTTTTCCCCCACCTTTGCAGGGGCTGCCCCTTCTCCAGCCGCCGGCCGCTGAGCCCGAGGCTGCGATGTGTCAGCAGTGCCGAAAACTGCCTTATTAGGAGAGAAACTATCGGGGAAAATCAGTTCTTTGCTTAAAGCCGCTGCTCCGAGCCCAGGGCTGCCTGTGAGTGCCAGCCTGCGCTCATTCCTCAGGGAATGACTAGACATGAGCTCAGCAGCGTGGCCGAGAGGTGAGAGCATCCTCCCACCGATCCCACCGATCCCGGAGGCAGCAGGAAAAGCCCGGCTCGTCCCCGAGCGTCCTACCCCAAGGAGCAGCCGGGAGAAGGGGACAGCGAGGGGTTTGGCGGTGGCAGCCGCAGGTGCCGTGGTGGGGACAATGCCGGGATCGGATGACTCGGCAAAGCGGCTCCTGCTGCAGGCGCTGCCGCTCGCCCGGGGCTCTGAGTGTGGGGTTTGCTCCGTCTCAGTCATCCCGGAGCCTGCCTGGGCTTCCAGCAGCGCATTCCCTTGCCGTGAGGTTATGCCACACCGAGAAAATCCCGGCGAGTTTTCCAGGGAGCGCTCGCACGGGGGTGGTTGGTCCTGACAGGTTGGCACAGGAGCAGTTCTTGGGTTTGGGGTCTGGGTTTGCATCCCTCACTGCTCCTCTGTGGCAGTCAGACACTTTAATAGGGTTTTAATGAGGTTTTCTTTCCTTGTTTTGGACAGTCCGGGCCCAAATTGTCACCAGAATGTTGAGCTCAGCCCTGTGGGTGACACAGGGATGGTGACAGCAGCAGGGCCATGGCGGGACCCCCTGGCTCTGGGGTCTCACAGGGTGGGGAGGAAAGGCTGAGACCTGTTACAGTCATTGCTCTGGTTCACATCCCCTCTCCTTCCCAGGGACCTGATGGCACAGCCCGAGCCCCCTCCAGAGCTGCAGCTGGATGAAGCCAGAGCACCCCCAGCCCCACAGGGAGCAGCTGAAGGAGCTGCTCCACACCCAGAACATGCTCACACCCCCTTGGATCCAGCGGGGAACGGATCTAAACCCCTGCACAGGGGCAGCCCAGACCCCAGCCAGGAGCTGCAGGCTGCCAGCAGGGATCCTCCCTTGGAGATAAACACACCAGGGGCTCAGCTGGATGAGGGTGCAGCCGGGGCTGGGATCCCGCTGGACGTGGATGCAGGTGGGACAGGAATCCCACCGGACATGGATGCAGACGGGGTAGAAATTCCACTGGACGTGGATGAAGGTGGGACAGTGGATGAGGATACAGGAGGAATTCCACTGGAAGTGGATGAAGGTGGCACAGGGATCCACATGGATGAGGATGAAGGTGGGACAGGGATCCCACTGGATGAGGATGAAGGTGGGACAGGGATCCCACTGGATGAGGATACAGCAGGAATTCCGCTGGACATGGATGAAGGTGGGACAGGAATCCCAGTGGATGAGGATACAGCAGGAATTCCGCTGGACATGGATGAAGGTGGGACAGGGAGCCCAGTGGATGGAGCAGAGATCCCACTGGCCATGGACACAGACAGGGCAGGGATCCCAGACAATGCAGATGGGGCAGGGATCCCGCTGGACATGGACACAGAGGGAGCAGGCGGCCCTCTGGATGCTGACGCCACAGAACACCAGTGCCTGACCCTGGAAGAGCTGGGGAATTATTTCCAGGAGTGCATCGAGATCGTGGAGCAGCTGGAGAAGGAGAGGGACAGCCTGATCGCCGAGCTGGCCCAGCTGCGCGAGCCGGCGCTGCAGGAGATCCGCCATGCCCACGAGGAGATCCAGGCGGCCTGCAGGCTGCTGGCCAAGGTGGAGCTGGAGAGGGACAACCTGCGGGATGAGATCCGCCAGATCAAGCAGAAACTCTTCAAGGTGACCAAGGAATGCGTGGCCTGCCAGTACCAGCTGGAGAGCCGGCGGCACGACCTCTCCCAGCACGCCGCCTACCAGGGCGAGCTGCAGAGCCAGGCGGGGCAGCTCTCGGGGGAGCTCTCCCAGCTGAAGGAGACCTGCGAGAAGGAGAAGGAAGCTCTGAGGCAGCGCCTGGAGGCTCCTCCCTGCCGGCAGGACAACCTGTACCTCCAGGAGAGCCGCAGGCTGTCGCTGGAGTTCGAGAGCTTCGTGGCCGAGAGCCGGCGGGGGCTGGAGGAGCACTACGAGCCGCAGCTGCTGCGGCTGCTGGAGCGGAGAGAGGCCGGGGCCAAGGCGCTGCAGGAGATGCAGGGAGAGATCCAGGGCATGAAGGAAGCCCTGAGGCCCTTGCAGGGCGAGGTCAGCCGGTTGAGGATGCAGAACCGCGGCCTGGAGGAGCAGATTGTCCTGGTCAAGCAAAAAAGGGATGAGGAGGTCGGGCAGTACCGGGTACGTGCCCCCAAAGGGCACAGCTCCATCCTCTTGGGAGAGTGGGAGCTGTGCTTGACATCCAAGGGAATGGGGGTGCTGCAGGATTTGCTTGTAGGGCCCAGGGAAATGGGGTGGACGAGGATGGGGAGGATGTGGAATGTCTCCTGCTGGTTGGAATCAAGATTCTCCCCCACCCTGGCGTGGGCCAGGTGAAACAGCAGCCCCTGGGCATTAGGCAAACCCAGAGATGTGGTGGGAAAGCTTGGGGCTTCACCCAGCTTGGAAAATAGGTTTCTCCTGAATGTATTCACTTGGTTTTGGCCCCTCAGAAATGGCTTCAGGGTTGAGGTGGAAGGGATGGGGGATTTCCTTCCCAAAGCTCAGCGATGCTGCTGAGCACAGGCACCAGACCCTTCCCACAGCTCCTCCAAGCACAGGACTGAGCCAAGATGCCTGGAAAAGCCAGTTTTAAATACAAGTGGCTTTTCTTACAAATCCCTCTCCTGCTGGGGCAGGTTCTGCCCTTCCTGCTGCCAGGAAGGGTCTCACCCATGTCCCCACAGCCCCAGGCCAGGCTGCCTCCTGGGAGGGTTATTTGGCTGGGCCAGGCACCCCCTTGGCCTGAGGGACAAGGCAATTCAATATCTCCAAGAGCACATTTGGCAAAGAGGCTCCACAATTAATCTCCCCCCTTTCAACACTCTCTGCTCTCGGCTCGCAATCGCTGCCTCCTCCCAGCAGTTTCTGGAAGCTGCCATTCCCCTTCCACCACAGCTCCTCCCTGCTGGGATGGGGATCAGAACCACCAGCACCCACACCAAGGCTTGGCCTGCATTTTCAGGGTCCTTTGGACCCGTGGTGTGCCTCCACATTTTCCTTTTCCCAAATTCCTTATTTATCTTCCTCTGACTCACGGGTTTATACAGCTCTGGCAGCTTCTCAAAACACACACCAAGTAGTTCAGGGGACAAAACCGAGCAGCCAGGAGAAGCCTAAGGACAAAACACAGCCCAGCCCAGCCTAAATCCCCACCTTTGTGTTAAAACAAAGGTTTTTTGCAGAGGTTTTTAAAGAGGGCAGTTGGGCAGAGGGAGGCACAGGGAGGTCCCTGAGAGTGAGGGAAGCAGGGGAGCACTGCTGCTCCTCCCTCCCTCAGCTATCCACTCATTTTCTCCCCCAGGAGCAGGTGGAGGAGCTGGAGGACAGGCTGAAGGAGCTCAAGAACGGGGTGCAGCTCCAGCAGCGCAAGAACCAGGAGCTGGAGGAGCTCAGGACCAGCCTCCATCGGGAGCTCTCCATCTACAAGTGCGTTTGGGTCTCCTCCCTGCGGGCCAGAGGGGCTGGGAGGAGGAAGGGGATGGGGGGGACACACTTTTTGGGGACAGCACCGGCTCCTCCTCCTGGTCCCCAGCAGGAATTCCAGCTCCTTTGCACGACAGCAAAGAGGGATTTGCTGGAAACTCCCACAGAGGAGGAGTGGATGGCTTCCCAAGAAGCAGGTGTGGCAATTTAAGTGGTGGTTTCCTCGGGAATATGTGGAAAGGAGCTGAGGTTTGGCTTTGGGAAGCTGGCTGGGGATGCTGGAGCTGTTCTCTCCTGGTTTCACTCAAGGGTGAGTGATGTGCAATGTGAATTTCTAAAGCTCCAGAAAATGTCCATGAGTTTGGGGATTTTTTTATTCACCCAGCTTGGAGCTGCTGTGTTATTCCAGCCTCAGCTGGACACAATTTTAACCATTTTCTGCAGCCTCACTGCTCCTTCAGCATTTTTTCCTGTTCTGCACCCAAACACCTCAGGAGGACATTCCCTACCCCAAAGGTTTTTTATCCAAGCACAGGGATGAGCTCTCAGCCTGGGGTTCTAAATCACAGCCCAACATTTAATCCCAAATACAGCAGTGGAGTCTCTTTAACTCCTGGAATTTACAAATTGCCATCCCTGGAAGTGACACCTTTAAATGAGCTTTCACTTTTGCTCTGGGGAGCTCAGAGTTAAGTGCAGCTCTGAGCTGCCTTTTCCATCAGCTCCCACCAAAAATGACATTCCCTTCTGTTAAATCCTGTTTGCCAAGGGCTCTGGAAGGCCCACACACTCAAGACCATGGACTGAGCCCCTTGAAGTGTTTCCCAATTCCTTTTTCTTCCATACTACAAACAGAACTTTTTTTTCCCTCTTTTCTCCAGCCAAAGCACAGATGTAAATATTCCATAGCCTGAATTTCCTTTCTCCCCTCACAGGAGCTGCTTAGAAATCTACGGCCACCTCTGCAAATCGGAGGAAAAAGCAGAGCAGGACTCTTAGAACCACAGAATTTTCCTCTTTGTAGCAAAAACCAGTGGACAGAGGATCCAAGGGATGTCTCCTCATGCTGCTTTACCCTGCCTGATGTGCAGCAGCTGCCTGGAGCTGGGAATACCAATCCTTTCCCTGGGTATTTCCCCAGGTGCTGCTGCTCTTGTAGTAAAACTGCTTTTCCCCAGAGGAGCAGAACAAACAATCTTTGTACTGAACAATGGACATGGATGAGGAATAACTGATTGATGTTTTGCTGTGTTTGGGAAAATGTTGTCTTGTTCAAGCCTGCACTGAAAAGTTCTGAAAGCTGGTGTTAGTGAGGGTTTGACTTTTAAAGTTTACATGCAAGAGAAGCATTCTCCTTTGAAGAGGATTTTCTTTTGTATTTCAAGAGTTTCTGCTGTACTGGGACATGCTCCACAGAAATGAGGTGGTGGGGAAGAGGTTTCCACTTTGTATCGAGTCTCACACTGAAAATAAAAGGTCAGAGTTTAAGGAGCCTTTTCACACTTGAGCTGCATCTCAAGGGCCCAAATTTGTCTGTCAAACTGAGGTGTTTGTGTCAAAGTCGTGCTGCAGGATAACAAAAAACAGTTGTGGAAAGGGCTAAAGGCAGAGTTAAAATGCAGAAAGCAGCAGGGCTTGAGGGGAAGAACAATTCAGTGATTTTGTGTCTGCTTGGGGGTTTGAGTGCTCATTAATTTATTTCAGAAAGCAGCAGAAATGAGAGGGGGAGAAATATCCAATCTGATGTCCTAAAAATTAAAAAATATCTCTAGCAGCACCCAACCTCATGGACACACACAGGCAGAGACCACATTGAGCTCCCTGAAAACACCCTCGAGGAAGCAGCAAATGCAGAAAGAGCACAAAACCCCCCAACCTTGGCAGCATTTACGTAGAAAAACTTTATTCCAACTGAAGAACTTACACGCAGTTAGTCATGAGGAGATGGAGAGAACAGGCTGCTGGTGGCACTGGACACCCGAGTGGAAGACGTGCAGGACCTTGTGGTCAAGGACTAAACTCCTAAAAAAAGTGAGTTCATCCACATTTCAACTTGTTTTCCACCAGCTGCCAAGGCTGTTGAGGGCACCCGTTGGTACAAACAAACACCTTTTACGACTTGAGGGCTCCCCCAAGTTTCAAAAACCATTTCACAGAAAGAAACATTGTGTGAAAACACAGCTCAAGAAACACACAACAGAGCAAAAAAAAATATGGGAAATGAGAGAGGGTTTGCAGGAATAGCTAAAACCAAAACGCTGGCACCCCACAGGAGGGAGGAAAGGGAAAGGAAGGAAGGAATGAAAAACCCAGAATTGCCAGGAGAGACAAAAAAAAAAAAAAAAAAAAAAAAAGAGAAATTTCAGTTCAAGTCAGAACTTGCAAGTCTTGTATCTGCAAAGGCAGAAAAAGCCACAAAGTACAGATAACTAAAGGAATTCCAAGGCTTCTGAGTTGTACTGAGGAGGACAAGACCTTCCACACCATTTCTGAGCTGTCAGGGGATTAACACTTGGATCATCTCTGTTGGCTCAAGCCCACTCGGGCAGCTCTGCCAATTTAACTTTTGTTTAAATTAGGCAAAAGCCTGTGGCTGCAGCAAGCAAAAGAGAAAAAAAAAAAGCTAATCCCAAGCTTGCTGTGTGAGGAAGGCAGTTAAAAAGGGACAGCCAGACCAACAGGGCAGGCTGCTGTAGGAATTCTGCCCAAGGAGCCACAGCAGGGCCTGGCTGAGGGGGCTGAGCCCTTTTTGGGTTTTTTTTGGGTGGTGGGTTCTCAGAGTGTGGGTGGAAAAAGCCTGTGGTGGATCTACAGGAGGATGGCTGAACACAAAGTCAAGGTGTGTGTCTCAAAACCAGTGTTAAGTCAATCTCAGGGCTGAGAGGGAAGAGAAGGAGAAAGACTAAAACCAAGGAGAAGTTGCCATCTAGGATCCTTGACCTTCTGGATCCACGCTTCCCTCGGGATCTTCATCGTTGTAGATGTTCTCTGCCTGCAAGACAGGGATGGAGGCACTCAGGGAGCATCTCCCACCCCTCTGGGACAGGATTCCACCCCCAGGAAGTTCTGGTCATTTCTTTATTTGCAGATATGGATCACCCATCCCTGATTTACATACACAAACAAACTCATCCATAAATCCAGGTCTCAAAAAATGTCCTGTAAAAAGGAATCTGCTGAAGGTGAGTTCATTGCAAGACTCACAAAAGTTTCAAGTATTTGTTTTGTAGATGCTCTACTCAGCAGCACTTTCTAGAAGAACTACACAGAAAGCTGCCAAGAACAAAATTTCGAGATAAACAAACAAAAAAATATTTAGGAAAATGGTCTTGTCAAAGGTCAAGATTGTTTCCCAAAATCTTCAACAGCTGGGAATGTAGGGACCAGCATCTTGTTCACCAGCACCCTTTTCATCTTTGGAGAATGAAATCTCAAATATTCTTTAAGACAGTAACAGAGAAACCTCAATTTCATCCTTGGTTCTCACACTGTTTTCATTCAAACACAGAAGGGAAATATTTCCTTCTGCACCAACACTTTTTTTTTTTTTTTAAACACAAAATATCTCCTGAGTATTTGGAAACCATTGCTCTGGCCAAAGACAAAGGGGATTCCACTGCCCCTTTGAGATTTCAGCAGTGCTACAAACTGGGTAATTCTGAGGGCTGTAAATAAAAGCAGGAATGCTGAAATCCAGGAATTCCAACACCATCACCCACCTGCACCTTCCCAAACAACTCACCATTTGCCAGACTTGCATGATATTATCTTCTGATACAGAACAAATGACCCAGGGCTCATTGGGATTCCAGGAGAAATCTGAGATCTTTGCAGTATGACCACCATGGATGAACTGGGATTGGGGAAACAAAAAGGGGAATGGTTTGAAATTTGCACTGCAGGGTGAGTGATAAGTGAAATTAATTAATGAGAGTGAAAAGGCTCACCAACAGCTCTGGGGGACCGTCCTCAGCATCCTCAGGGGATTGCTCCTCTCCAATTTTACTGGGGAAAAAAAAGAGAGGAAGAAAAAAGAAAATGTGTGGGTTGGTTTGGGGGTTTTTTTTGAGGTGTGATGGAATTCATGAGGAATATTTTGAGGAATTTGGGATTTACCTCAAGTCCCAAACGTTTAGCCTGCGGTCTGTGCCACTGGAGGCCAGGATGGTTTCATTGTGGGGAGACCACTGAACCTGCAGACAGGATAAATTTAAAAGTGACTTTTGACAAGCTGTAACATTCCCCAATGCTTCATTTTATACCCTAAAAGCTCGACAGGAACTCAAATTGATACCAACACAAATACAAATAGTGTAAATAACATTTATCACAGGAAGAATTGTGAATGTTCACACACAAAAAAAGACATTTTAGCAAAAAGGTGCCACCTGGAACTTTTCCTCTGACAAAACCCACGTGTTTCCCAGTGCAAACAGCTCCAAGGGTACTGGCTGCTCCTTATCTGAGTAAGGATTGCACAAACAGAACCCACAGACTCCTTCAGCAGCAGGCACAGCTCTCACATGAAAAGAAATCACTGTAATTAAGCTTAACTGCCCAAAAGCTCACATTTACTGCTCCTGCTGGAGATAAAGCTCTCCAGAACACACCACTTATAATAGGATCACAGGATTAGGAAGGAACACAGAATTCTGCACACTAATGTGGCATTTCAGGATTCTGTAATTTTATTTAGACATAACACAGTCTGAACTGATAATCCCTCCACCAAAAAAAAAAACTCTACATATTTTTCCTCTGATTAAGGCACGAGTTGGAGATGGAAATATTTAATCTGCTAAGCAGGTGCTGCCCATGGAGTGAACATTCTCTATTTACAGCAGCAAAATCAGCAATTATCTCTTGTCAGAGAGTGTTAAAGCTTCCTGCAGGAGCAGGCTGAGGAGATGCAAACACTGCAGCCATTTCCCTGGGCCTCCTGCTTCAATCTGCTGCCATGAATAATTTAATGGACTCTGCACTGCTACCATTTCATCCTCCTGCTGTGGTTAAAGCTCCAGAGCATTTCCCTGATCCCTTTCTGGACTCTCTTTCTGCATGGGAGCTCAGCAGGTCCACAACAACAACACCCAGAAAATATAAGCAGATAAAAGAATTGAATATGAGTTTTTAAGTGGAAAAACATTGTGGAAGAAATACTTTCCCCTTCCAGGCTGCTGAGCAGAACTAAGTCTGTGAGGATAAAAGATAAAGACTTTTTTTATACCTGAAATATTTCATCTTTATGTGATTCAAAGGAGTGCAGCTTCAGTTTTAGGTTCCTCAAGTCCCATAGAGCAACAGTCTAGGAAAAAAATAAAATATTTTGTTGAAGTAACCAGCACAGACATCCACCCCAGAAAGTGAGCAAGGACATTCCAAGATGCAGGCAGAAGTACCTTATCAGCTGATCCTGTGGCCAGGATAAACTCACTGTAGGGGTTGAAGGAGAGGCAGTTCACCTCAGCTGTGTGAGCATCCACAGAATGACTGGGTTTGGAGGTGTTGTTCGACCGTGTGTCCCAGCTGGGAGGGGAAAACAAGGAATGAACAAAGGTCTGCACCCCATCTCTCTGATTATGGAGATGGGAAAGCTTGAGGGGCAGAAACAATTTGTGAAGGGGTCCCTTCACTTACATCATCAGCTTCTGATCATCAGCAACAGATCCAAAGAGGGATTCATGGAGCAGGTGCCAGGATACATCTTCCACCACTGCTGTGTGTCCCGTGAAGATGGTCTTGGCATCCACCACTTTGCCTTCTTTGGGAACAGCACTGATATCCCACAAGCAAATGGTCTTTAGAACAACAAAAAGGTAAAAATTTAACATCTTTAGACCCTCTTTCCCTCCTCCCCCTCAAACCCAGGATGTTTTTGCCCTTCCCAGGGCACAGCAAGTGCAGGTTTAGCCCAGGTACTCACGTGATCATCAGAAGCACTCAGCAAGTGGCCGCTGAGGTTGGGGTTCCAGGAGAGCCCATAGCCCTCCTTCTGGTGCCCACGGAGACGCAGGTCGGGGTTGCACTCTCCAGAAGGATCTGCAACAAGGCAGGGTAAGGATTTCAGGGCCTGGAATCATTCCCAGCACATCCTGGAATAGCTGCTGTTAAGTTTATTGAACTTTGCTTTAACCCAGTAGCCACCTCCATGCTTTGGCCTGAGTTCCAGCACGAGGGAGGAACAGCAGCTCAGCTCTTACTGCCCAAAAAACTCCTCCTCAACACTCAGAAATGTAAGGTGGGATGTCTTTTTTCCTCTCATCATCTCCAACTGCACGAGGAAGGCACTTCTGATCCTCCCCACAAGCAGCAAAAGGAGTTATTTTAAACAATCTTGATGAGTTCATAGGTAAATTTCTGTTAATATATTTACAAGTTATCAGGGGAACAGCTCAGCTACCCACCAAATCAATCCCAGTTTCCAAAAATCCACCTTCTACCACCTGAAATAGCTCACAGTGAGGTGACAAAACAACCAGTGGAAGTGCAGGAAAAGGTTTCCTTTCCCAAGGATGCATTTGGATACATCTGCTTGAACTTCATACAAAATAACCTCTTGAATAACACACCTCCCTAAAATCCCAAATAAGGGGGAAGCCACACCATTTTTAACCTCTGTTTTGACCCTCAGGGGATGAGCTGGCTGCTCTCTGGGCACAGACCTGGTTTGGAGGGGTGTTTGGTGTAATCAAAGACCAGGACATCACTGGAGGGGGTCTTGGTGGCAATGATGCAGGGGTTCTGGGGCATGTAACGGGCCCTGTTCACCTCTCCCTCGTGGTTTATCTTGATCTCAATTTCAATTTTTCCACTTACTGAGCCAAAGCCTCCAAACTCTAGGAAAAAGAGAGTTGTGAATAATAAAGTCAGTTTCAGAACAAGGCACAAAGAGTTGGTTCAAGGTTTGCTACCAAGCTCTCAGAATAGACAAAGTTGTGGTAAAAACAAATTGCAATTTTAAGACTGTGATACAACTTGTTTAACCTCCCTTGTCTTTATACATAAAATAACTTATAATTCATAAAACTGCAAAATTTGGGCAAAAATGATGTGTTTTGGATTATTTTAGAATTAATTGAAAATACTTTTGAGAAATACTGAAGTAGAACAGAAACACATATTTATTAGACAACCCTGTGTGCATAAACAACTTTAAGAAGCCCAAAGATCAAAATACTCATTGCACAATCCAAACTTCCTGTAAAAAGCAGAGCAAACATTGGATCATTAAGGACTTTCACCAGGTGGAAAGACTGATTCAGCCAAGCAAACAGGAGAAATGTCTAACTTGGGACAGCCACAAAGATTACAGAGCATCAAATTCAAGTCTGATACATGGAATAAAACATAATTTCACCCTAGAGGGGCTGGGACAGCAATCAGGCAGCAGAACTCACAGACAAATGGAGAATGTTTGAAATGCTACACCCCTCTGAAATAAAAATACTCTTTTACATGAGTTTGTGTAAAAATGTTTTGCGTGACTTTGCGTAATGCAAACGTGGTAATAAAAACACCAATTAAAAGCAGTGTGTGGGATTCAAGGTCAGCTCTGAGAAATAGGGAAGGGAGAGGTTTTCCCACACACAAATATTTTTGCAATTAACCTCTACTGTCTGTTTTAATCATTAGAAATATTAGATTAGGAACACATTCAACAAACACAGAATTTGTCTATTAAGGAGGCACCGCTTAGAAATAAATTTTTTTAGAAGTAAAATCTGAACTTTGCTGCCTGAACTTTAGGAAAAAGACAAATTTTCTACTGAGAAAAGAAGGGAAAAATGGTTCAAATCCCCCTTTTTGAGCTCTCACCTCCTTTCTCACTGTCATAGTGGGAAGCATCAAACTGGGCATCGTCGTTGGGCAGCTGCACGCTGGCAATCACCAGGTGGTTTTGTTCATCTGAGGTGTGGGTGCCCAGCACCAACCTGTGGATGCTGAAATCTTTGCCTTCAGGTCTGCAGGGGGAGAGAAACACAACAGGGATCACAAAATGTCATCCCTGGGAGGATGGGGAGGTGTTGGCACAGGAGAAGTTGTGGATGCCACATCCATGGAAGTGTCCAAGGCCAGGTTGGACAGGGCTTGGAGCAACCTGGGATGGTGGAAGTGTCCCTGGATGGTCCAAACCAGTTTGGGATTCTGTGATCTCAACCTAAATGTCAGCACAAGGCTGGATTTGCTGCTTATTCTGCTTTAAAGGAGTCCTTTTACCTTGTGACATCAGGAAGCCACTGAGCAGTCAAGCTGGGCCACTCCAGGGCATGGGTCATCACCAGATCATACAGGAAGGGGGTGTTCTTTTTCCATATCTTGTACTCCTCGTTGATCACACGCTCTTCCACTGCATCATCAAAGGCTGCTGAAGTGGTTTAGCAAGAAATACACACAATTAATTATTTACAAATGGGTTTACAGGCACACAGCACTGTGGGCAGGCAATGGGTGAGAGTCAAGTACATCACTCACACCCTGGTTTGCTGTTTGCTCTACTGGAGTAGTTACTAAATGGTTAAAAATCCCCTGTTGCACATGCTAATCCTTTTTTTCTGCATCTATGGCTGGGAATTAATATTAATTATGTCAAATTTCTTGTCCCAGTGCAGGCTGGACAGGGCTTGGGATAGTGGAAGGTGTCCCTGCCATGGCAGGGGTGGAATGGGATGAGTTTAAGGTTCCAACCCAATCTGGGATGATTTGATGATGATGATGTTAGAGCAGCACAAGAAAATTCTGAGACTCGGAGCACAGGGAGGCAAAACCCAGCCTTGTAACCATGTTTAAAGGCAGGAGATCCAGCAGCTGCCGTTTAACAAACCGGTCTGGGCACAGCCTTGGAGTAGTTATTCCCAAAATCCAGTTTCCCAAGGCTCCTTCTGCTGCCTTGTCGCTTTCAAACGCTTTCTCGGCCCATCTGTCACCAGCCTCCGGTGTAGAGGCGAAGGCGACGGGCAGACCTGGGGGAGCTCAGCGGCGGAAAGGGGACACCTCCAAGGAACCGGGGACACCGCCAAGGAACCGGGGATATCCCCGTGGAAACGGGGGCACCCCCAAGGAACCGGGGGCATCCCCATGGAACCGGAGGCACCCCCGTGGAACCGCAGCTCACCCATGAAACGGAGGCACCCCGGCCGAACCGGGACGCCCCCAGGGCGCGCGGCAGCAGCCGGTGACACCGCTTCGTGTGCCCGCTGCCCCCGCAGGGCACGGCCCGGCTCTCCCGGTCTCACGAACCCCTCCTAGGGGCACAGGGCCGGGCAGAAGGTCCCGGCCTAGCCCGCTCTCCCCGGTTTGCGCGGCGGCCATGACCGGGGGGGGCCCCTCAGGCCCCGCCCCCGCGCGCCCCCTGGCGGCACCGCCCCGCTCCCCTCACGCCGTACCGGATGGGGTGGGGGGGGGGGGGGGGGGCAGCCCGCGCCTCACGGCAGAGGCCGCGCCGCCCATACGGAGCATTTACCTTCCTTGTCCGCCATGGCGGGGCGGGGGGAGCGCGGCGGCCGCGGGGAGCGAGGCGGGGCGGGCTGGGCGAGGCGGGCGGGCGGTTCCTGCGCTCCCTGCTCCGACCCCTCCGGCCGCGGCTCCGTCTATTGTTTCCTGCCCCCGCTGCGTGCGGCTCCCGGCGCCGCGCACCCCTTCGCGCGCCAACGCCGCCCAATCAGCGCCCGCCGCCGGGAGGCGCCGGCCAATCGGCGGAGGGAAAGGGGGCGGGGACGGGAGCGCGCGCGGCGGTCACGTGGGAGGGCTCCCCGTGGGAGCCGCCATTTTCCGGAGCGCCCCCAGCGCGCTCTTAAAGGGGCCGCGCCCCGCTGTGAGGTTCGGTCCCGGTTCCCGGTTCTCCCTCCCGGTGCTCGGTTTGGATGAACCGGTGTCTGCGGCTCCTCCGGCCACCGCAGACGTGGGCAGAGCGTATCGGGGCGGGACTGGAGCGGAGCGGTGCGTGTGTGGGCCGAGGCCTCCTTCCAGGGCTGCCCTGACACCATCGGCTATCTCGGCGTTATTAATTCTCTGTAATCACCAAAATATTCCCTTTTTCCTCAGTTCAGTGCCGCGGTGAGTTTTAGAGGCGTAATATTTGCTGGTTCTGCTCGGCTGCTGAGGGTGACCCGGGAGTGGCTGCTCACAGCTGAGGCTTAACAGGTTTAAAATCAAATATCAAATCAATATCTGGGTTTATTCCTCAAGGGATACCCCGAGTTCTCAACTGCGGACTTCTCTTTCCAACACACTTAGATTTTAGCTGAAATTAAAAATTGGAAGTCCAATGTTTTGTTTTTAAGCCTTGGAGTAAGAAGCAACTCCTGTGTAAAAGTTAAGGGGTATCTGTGAATCTTGGGTTCAGCTGTGGATAAATCGTATAATGCACAAAAATATTAAAGGATGGTTATGATGTCTGGAAATCTGGAGAGGAAAATTCATTAGCCTGAAGTTAATTGGGTTCTTCAGCTTGTGTCTGTTGGATTTACAAAAAAAACCTAGGAAAACAGCAATTTGTGAGATTCTGCTTTTAAATGGGGGAGTTGATACAGTTCTGTTTGTCTGTTTTATTTTAAAAATCGGCCAGAAAATGAACACAGGAAACCCCTGACACAGGAAACCCTGACACTTGGGTGACAGCTGGATTTGTTCTGTGAGGTTTGGAGGTTTTAATATAATCCTTGTCCTAGGAAAACACAACTTTTTTTCCTAAGAAAAATCTTCTGTAAGGTCGCATCAGGGGTTTTTGGGGGCAGTGACACTTCGGGTGTGTGATGTACAACCATCAAAAGAAAAAAATTAGAAAATTAAAATTTACCTAAAGCGTGAAAGTTGAATTCACTTTACAGCTGTTCCCATCAGCTGTGTTTTATTAATTGGGAATGAATGGAATGCTCAGTGTACACAAGGAGGAAAAAACCACAATTCTCCCCAGGAAAGGCCAAAGTCCACGATTCCTGTAAGGAATATTTTCCCTTGGCTCTGCTGGCTGAACAAACATCACTTCATGGATTGAACTCCCAACTTCCTCACTCCCACTTTGACACAAACAGGCTGAAATGACACGAATTTAGCCCTGAGATGATCCCTCCCTGTTCTCCACAGGTGAATTGCTGGGGCCCTGAGGAGCCCCCAGCGATGGCAGCTGAGGACAGGGATTACAACCTGACCCAGGAGCAGAAGGCTGTGAAAGACAAGTACCCCCCTCTCTGCAAGAAATATGAGTGTGAGTATTTTCATTATTTTATTTATTTTTTTTACTTTTTAATTATTTTTTTAATTTTTTTTTTTTTGAGTGTGAGTATTTTCATTTGTTTAATTTCATTTTTTTACTTTTTAATTTTTTTATTTTATTTTTAAAAAATATTATTGTCATTCATAGTAAGTGTGGCAGTGCTGTTGTGACATAACAGGAAATACAGAAATGAGAAACCATTGTGCTTTTCTTGTTGTGGGCACTGAAAAATATTATCGTGATTCATAGTAAGTGTGGCAGTGCTGTTGTGACATAACAGGAAATACAGAAATGAGAAACCATTGTGCTTTTCTTGTTGTGGGCACTGAAAAAAAAAAAAATCACCATAGAAATAAATTACTTAAGGCTCACCCTGAAAACTTTTCCTCTTCTGAGCCATTTCTTAGCAATTTTTCCTACCTCTCATGTGGGAGGGACATTGAAAAGTGTGCTGGTTTTGTGTGTGTGGTGTTTTTACTCTGCCTAAAGATGATTATCTACCTTTTCCCACCCCTGGAATGTCTCCTAAGAACATTTGGGTGGAAGCCCAAGGGCCAGCTTCAGGCAGGGGACCCTTCCCTGCCTGGTTTTTGTGTCACCAGTGCCTGTCTGGAGGGCCAGCCTCTGTTACCTCTGACAGAATTTACATTTTTAGGCTGTGTTCAGGTCTTACTTTGATAGAAGTGCAGAAATTGTGACACATCACAACAGCCATGCAGTTTCCATAACTGGAGGAGGTTTTATCCCTCTTTTGCATCCAGAGGAATTTGTTTGCTTTAGAGACTGTTGTTGAGAACCCTTTAGTAGTGTGTGATCTCTTTAAACAGCACCAGAATCTTTTTTCTTTCAGTTGAAGTGAGCATTTATTTCACATCCCAACTTAGTTCTGCTGGATTTTTGCATTTCTTTCATTCCTCTGAATAAATATAAATGAGGTTCATGTACAGCTGGATACATGGGATGTTAATCATGCTCCATGAGTAAAGTTTGTCTTCTATTTTATATTCCATCCTATGTTTTAAATTCTTCTCTTTACATAATGGCTGCTTTTGGGTGTGGACAGGTAGATTTCCTCACTGAGCTGGAAATATTTGCAGATCTCACCCTCTGCATGAATAACTTTCAGTCCTGCAGACTTCAGCATAAACTCTTTACTCCTGGTGAAAGTTTCTTTTTATTGCAGTTAACTTGTGGAAGCCTGTTGGGTTATAGCAGCCAAACCCTGCACTGACACAATCCCATTAAACAGGGTTTTTTTGACAGAAATAATCCAAAATTCCACCTGTGCTAAATTTTTCTAATATACTACAAAATGGATTTATCACATCTGCAGATGAATGTAAAAATGTTCTGTTAGAAAATCAGGTCTTTATGTTATTTTTTTTTTAATCCTCATGTTATAAAACCTTTGGTGACATCATTCCTTTTCTTTTTGCTTCCCCTCAGATTTGGATCACACAGCAGACGTGCAGTAAGTGTGGGCAGCTGGGATTTCTCAGGGTGACAAATTGATTATTTTTTACACTGCTTTAAGCCTGCAGTAACAGCCAAGGACACTTTGCAGATCTAACACCTTGTGGCACTCTGAAGTTTCACTTGCTGGGTGCTTTGATATGGTCAATTTTGTTCCTGCTTTTGGGACACCATAGAATTATGTTTGGTTTCTTTTTTAGTATTTCAGAGGTGCTTCTAACTAAGCCCCTGTGTTATTTGGAAATGTCTTTTGAAATCTCCTGTTCCATGTGGTTTTTTGGGCTCCAGTGATTGTTCCATGGGTAGTTTTGGGTTCCAGTGATTGTTCCATGTGTTTTTTTGGGTTCCAGTGATTGTTCCATGTGTTTTTTGGGTTCCAGTGATGGTTCCATGTGTTTTTTTTGGTTCCAGTGATTGTTCCATGTGTTTTTTTTTGTTCCAGTGATTGTTCCTTGTGTTTTTGGGTTCCAGTGATTGTTCCATGGGTGTTTTTGGTTTCCAGTGATTGTTCCATGTGTTTTTTTGGGCTCTAGTGATTGTTCCATGTGTTTTTAGGTTCCACTGATTGTTCCCTGGGTGGTTTTGGGTTCCAGTGATTGTTCCATGTGGTTTTTGGGCTCTAGTGATTGTTCCATGTGGTTTTTTAGGTTCCAGTGATTGTTCCATGTGTTTTTTGGGTTCCGGTGATTGTTCCATGTGTTTTTAGGTTCCAGTGATTGTTCCATGTGGTGTTTTTGGGTTCCAGTGATTGTTCCATGTGTTTCTAGGTTCCAGTGATTGTTCCATGTGGTGGTTTTGGGTTCCAGTGATTGTTCCATGTGTTTTTAGGTTCCAGTGATTGTTCCATGTGTTTTTGGGCTCCAATGATGGGTCCACGTGGTGTTTTAAGGTGGTTTTTGGGCTCTAGTGATTGTTCCATGTGGTTTTTTAGGTTCCAGTGATGTTTCCATGTGTTTTTAGGTTCCACTGATTGTTCCCTGGGTGGTTTTAGGTTCCAGTGATTGTTCCATGTGTTTTTAGGTTCCAGTGATTGTTCCTTGTGTTTTTAGGCTCCATGCCTGGGGAGACACGTTGGAAGAAGCCTTTGAGCAGTGTGCCATGGCCATGTTTGGCTACATGACAGACACAGGCACCGTGGAACCTGTGGACACAGTGGAGGTAGAGGCAGAAGGTGAGGCCTGCACTTGCATGGAGAGCTAAGATTGTGAGGAAGGCACCAAAAATCTCAATCTTTACCCATGCCCTTACTGCAGCTAATTAAAATATAATTAAGCATCGTTATCTGAATCTCCTGTATGTCTGAGGTGCTCTTAAAAATGTTTTTTTTTGCTGAGACAATCTCTGCTTCAACCACACAGGGCATGACCTGTTGTCTCTTCTCTTCCACTTCCTGGATGAGTGGCTGTATAAATTCAGTGCTGATGAGTTTTTTATACCCAGGGTAAGTGTTCTGCTTTCAGCTTTTTCCATTTGTAGGACAAAGCTGTTCCCTGATAATCCCAGCTCTGAATGCAATGGTATTTTAGGGGGAAAAAGGAACACAAGAAATACAAAGCCAGGCTGGATGGGGCTTGGGGCAAGCTGGGCTGGTGGAAGGTGTCTAAACACTGGGAAATAACCTTAAACACTGGGAAATAACCTTTGTAAGTGGGATTTACTGGGAATTTGTGCCTCAGGGTAGAAGGTGTGACTGACACACTTCTCCTCCCACTCCCTGCAGGAAGTGAAAGTGCTTCACATTGACCGAAGGCAGTTCAAAATAAGATCAATTGGGTGAGCTTAAACCCTTGTCTGAAAATGGATTGTGGGCTTTTCTTGCTTCCTTTGAGGCTTTAAAGGAAAATCTCACTATTCTGTGCTCATCAATAAAACTAATTATAGCATTTGGTGAATATTATCAAAATTACAACACCTCTTTTCTATTTTTTTTTGCCTTTACAGGTGGGGAGAAGCATTCTCTTTAGACAAACACCCTCAGGTAGGCAGTGGTTCCTCTTTTCCATTTTAAGGGAAGGAGGTGTCGTGTCCTTTAAATCAGACCTCTTAGTTCTGCAGAGATCAAAATATAAATGTGGCTGAAGTGCCACTGAACTCAAGATCTCACTTCCTGCATGGTTTGGTGAATGTGTCCCTGAAACTGAGCATGACATTTCCTCAAAACTCAACAAATTAACTCAATTTGCTCCCTTTTTGTGATGTTGATAACACAGAAAATCAATCTATGTTCAGAATTTGTGTTTTGCACTATTGGTACAGATTTCTGCTTAGTTAGTTTTTGCTTTTTTCTTCTTTCTTTTCTACCTAAAGAATTGTTAGAAGCAAAATCTGATGTCTTGCTCTGTGTCATTTTTAGCATAGCAAATGTTGATGGTCTGTCAGAGGTAAAAGAAGGAATTTGTGATGTAAAGAGGCAATAAAATAAGGAAATAATTCCCTTTTCACTATTTGACCTGGCCATTAGTGTGGCAACTTCCTTATTCATCAGAACAAATACAGTTACAGCTTTTTTCTGGGGAAAAAATGGATAGCATTTGAGGAAAGTGATGAGAACTGGGGGTTCTGAACTGGTAAAAGGGATAAAATCTAGAAAATCCATGATTTGTGTCTCTTTTCTAGGGCACAGAGGTCAAAGCCATAACTTACTCAGCAATGCAGATCTGTGAAGATGAAAAGCCAGAAGTCTTTGTCATCATTGATATTTAAAACAAGAATGGTGTGGTTGGCTGGATATTGGTCATCATCTGGCAAAAGCCCCCTAAAACTGTAATCCCTGTGGAAAAAACTAAGGAATTGGCCAGTTAAAATCAGAAATTGAAGGGAATAATTGCAGGGAATGTCAGACTGTTTTCACTTGAGACAGAGAATAAGAATTCTGTGAGGTTTTGGGGGGTATGGAGAAGGAGAGGTTTGTACAGGTTGGAAGAGTCCCAGGAATGCTGGCAGTCAGCTTTTCAGGCTGGTACATGTGCTAGGGGCTGTATGAAATACAGAAATTGCTGGAGCTGATAACTAAAATACTCCCTTTTTGCAGCGTGGCAGGAGATAATGTTCATCTAGATTGATTTCATTTGCATATTTCATGTTCTAATTCTGAGCTGACATCCCTCCTCCACATTCCATAAATCCAAAATAGCTGCAGTGGCTCAGATGTAATGTGGGAAAAAAAAAATCTTTGAGTGTTTAAAATTAGACACCTAAAAAATGATGCCAATTAAACAAACAAACCACCACATCTTTTAAGGTACTTTAAAAAGAAGCCATGCCAGCAGGTGGTGCTGAATTGCTGTAAATAAATTGCCACATGAAATCTTAAAACATGTGACTGTGTACCTGAAATCCTTTTATCATCTATGATAACTCTAAAAAGTTGGCAGCTCTGCTGCTGTGGTGGAAGGGAATGGAAAGGGATGTCCCAGGTTCTCCCTGGGTTCGCTCCCAGCTGTATCTTGTGAAAATTGAGTATTTTTTTTAAAAGCATGGTTTGGATCAGCCTAATTGTCTTTTAAAAGAACAATACAGACAATCCTTAAATGTCAAAGGATTATGGACTTGACTGAATCAAAATTAATCAAAAGTGTGGTTTTTTTTAAATCACAGGATGGCAAATGTGCATTACCTGCTGTTTTAATTTAATTTAAATGTGAGCAGCATAGGCCTGGCCTGCTCTGTTACTGAAAGTGCTCCAAGTGCCTCACTGTGGTGTCTCATCTTGTAAAATCATCTTAAATAGTTCTGGTTTTATTTCCATGCTGTAAAAACTGAGGGATAAAACCTCTCTGATTTTTTTTAAGCAAGCCTCAGTGCCAAAATAAAACTTGGACTGGAACATTAATGGCTTTGTGAATGATCTTGGCTGGTCAATTCATACACAAGTGAGTTATACTCGTGCTTTGTCCTCTGCTAAGGTGAGCAGACTCTTTTTTATCAGTAAGAATTGCAACATACCAGTTTAATTATACAAAATAAGTGTGATTTTTGACAGCTTGGGGTTTCTTTCTCCTCACAACGAGCCCCAAGGGCAGTGAGGGCGCGGCCGCCATTGCGGCCCTTCAGGAGCCGCTCTGGAACATCATTGGCTGCCCCTGGGTCACGTGACTGCGCTCGGCCAATCGGGCGTCGAGTTGAGGCAGCTTTTTGTTCTCCACAGCCTGAGGGGAGATGGCCGGGGGCCGAGGGTCAGTGGTGAGGGGAGATGGACACTGACCAAGGGTCATTGGTGTGGGGAGATGGACACGGGCCGAGGGTCAGTGGTGTGGGGAGATGGACACGGGCCGAGGGTCAGTGGTGAGGGGAGATGGACACTGACCAAGGGTCATTGGTGTGGGGAGATGGACACGGGCCGAGGGTCAGTGGTGTGGGGAGATGGACACGGGCCGAGGGTCAGTGGTGAGGGGAGATGGACACGGGCCGAGGGTCAGTGGTGAGGGGAGATGGACACGGGCCGAGGGTCAGTGGTGTGGGGAGATGGACACGGGCTGAGGGTCAGTGGTGAGGGACTGGGGAGTTGGGGAAGGACCTGAGCTGGGGCTATGGGGAGATGGGTTGAGGGGCTGGGGCTATGGGGAGATGGGCAAGAATCTGAGGGGAGGTGGGTGTAGGAACTGAGGTCAGCTTTCCTTTAGCCCAGCTCTCTAAAACCTGAGAAAATAAATTTATGTGGTTAAATTTTAACTTTGCAGACAAATGCTGAGGTGTCCCAAGATCAGTCTCAAGCTATAGTAACACACTGAAGTGCTCTACTTACTGAAATGCTGACAGGAGCTTGCTAGGAAAACATTTGGAATTAACTAAGTAAGTGTTATTCATCTATTTTTTTTTTCAATATTTATTAAGTACTTACTATAAAACAGGCCTTAAATCCACCTTGTTCCATTTGCACAGCTGTGGCAGTGGCAAGTTTCAGCTCACAGTGCTGCTCTCCCAGGGCTTTACAGGAGGAGAAAGTGTGTCATCAAAAAACACCCTTAAACTGCAAACCCTCCTGGGGGTGCCAGAGGATCCTGCAGATGTAGGAAGGTCAGGGATTGAGTAGTGAACTACTTGGAAAAGACCTGCATTGGTGGTTACTAAAGGTGCAAATCTCAAGGAGAACTGAAAAAGGCTGGAGATTGGGAGAGCATTAAGGAATTATCACAGAAGCTTGGCCCGTTCTCACTTTTGCCAAGTTTAATGGCAGCTGCTGGAGGCAGAACCTGGATGTGCATCAATATGGCTGTTCTCAAATTCTCTGTGGGGAATTTCTGCTTTCTTGGCAGGAGCCTCAGAGTACAGATGCTGCTAACAGGAAAGGAAACACAGCATCAAATGAGACGTGAGACCAAACAGTGGCTCTTTATCAGGAGTGCCCACTGGGAATGCCATTCTCTGCTCTCAGGCAGAAGGTTTCTTCTGTGCACTCCTTGAGCTTTTTTAATCATTTAATAAAATTTTTTATTTCAGTTTTTTTAGTTGAGCAGTTGTAGTTCCTCTGCCAAAGGCAGGTTCTCTGATCCAAGTGAGTGGGGAAAAAAATATTACTAAAAAACCTTAAAAGACTCCAAAACTACAAGTTACTTAACCTCTAAGGGAAATTGTGCTATAAAAAGAATGGTTTTATGCTGTCAAACACCCTAAAGTTCTAAGAGCAGGAGAGCCTTTCCAAAGTAGCTGCAAAGTCACAAATGTCCCACTGAAATTCAAGGACTTGGCCTCTTTATTCCCAGAGTAAGATAGATGGGTTTAAGCAAATCTTGCATCAATCCTAGGGAAAAAAAAAATAGAAAAAACCTGACAACTGCACTTCCAGTGATTGCACTTTTATTTCCTTGGAACCACGTTGGTGTATCTTTCTATAAAATTCACAGTACAAAAAAAAGAGGCAAATTCATACTATCCAAGTGCACTACAGATGCTCTGGTCACCTACTCTAGTCTGGCTGTGGGAGTTCCTAAATCATGCTTTTCTCAACTATAAGAAGCTGTAAAGTTCACTGAGAAAACAAAGCTCTGGTAAAAAGGTTCTTCAACAGGAAGAACTCCACTTGTTTCCCTTGCTCCTTTCTTAGGAACTTTCTGATGTGTTATGTACAAATTTATTACAATCTCAGCAAAAAAAAAAAAAAAAAAAAAAAAAAAGTGGTTTAGCATTTCTCAGCTGCTCACCTCAGGAAGAGTTTTTCCAAATTAAATTAGCAATATTTGGTTTTTAGAAGTCTGTGTCATACAGAACCTTTGCAGAACTGTAAACTGGTTCACACTTCCACGACGAGCAGGAGCTCTGAGCAAGTCTCTGATGAAATATAAAACAATTCTCCTAAACAGTTCCAGCTAACAAGTGAGCAGTTGGACTTCAGTGTTCCTTGTGGGTCCCTTTCAGCTCAGGCTAGTTTATGATCCTCAGTAATTTCTGGATGACATTTAGAAGCAGTTACACCGTTCCATGTCTGCAGAACAACTTGTTTCAGTCCAGTGTTGCTTCTCAGAACAGAATTTTAACAATACTTCATTTTATTAAAAGTATTATACCAGCATTAGCTGGTAGGACACGAGCCATTCAACCTTGAACACAACAATAACAAACACACAAAGATCTACCTAAGATTTGGCTTCACCTTTTCCTTTACCTCATCCGGAATATCATCGTTATTGTGTCGGACAACCAAATTATAGGGCTCCTCCTCCTCCTCCTCTTCCACTGTCTCTTCATCTAATTTCTGCTCCTCCTCCAAATCCCACTTGGGGCATTTGTTTCCCGTGGAGGAGACAGGAGAATGTTCAGATGCATTGAAGTCCTCGGGGATGCTGTCCAAGTTGGCTTCTGCCAAGCACTTGTGGCACAGCCTGTAGCGCCGCGTCCCCTGCTGCACCACGCAGCCCGTCAGCTCCGTGACCTGCCGCTTGCACTTCCTGCAGATCAGTTTGCCGGCCTGGTGGATCTGAAAGGATTGAAAATTTACAGACATTCAGCCTTCATCCCTTTATTTTAGACCGTGAAAGTTGTCACAGAGAGCAACAGGCAACTTTCCCAGGCATCGTTCTGGAAAAGAATGAGAAACGATTTTTATCTTAGCTTGCTTCGCCTGGTGTTGTAAACATGTGGAATGTGTTATGGAGATTTGTTTACCAAAGGGTGATTTCTTAATTAGCCAGTAGTGATGGTGTTTTAATTAAAGGACCAATTAGGTCCACCTGTAGCAAACTAGGGTATAAAAGCACGGGTTTCTTAATGAAGATTATTATGAGCCTTCTATAAATGCATGGAGTCTATGTCAATTATTACCTGGTCTTGACCTTTTGCAGTGCCAGAAAATGTGCTGAATGGCGCTAAAAAATTAAATTTTAAATACAATTTACCACATTAAACAATGAATAATTAAATAATAATAATGAATAATTAAACAACTCAAGCTGACGCGCTGCTTTTCTGGCGTTGGGTTTGGAGATACCTACACAGCTTCCACCAGCGAATTAATTCCCACTTTCACAACGAGCAGAGTCTTTGCTGAACTACAAACCAATTCTTTAAACCCTGCTGGGTTTTCCTACCGTTTGGAAGTGGTTGCGGAGGTGCTCCAGGCGGGTGAACCTCTTCCCGCAGGCCTCGCAGGGGTAGGGCCGCTCCCCGGTGTGACACCGCAGGTGGCGCTTCAGGTCCGCCCGGCGCTTCACCGTGTGCGTGCAGAACGGGCACTTGAAACGCATCCGGGGCAGGTCACCTGGCAGGACACGGCACACAGCAGAGCTTTCTCACTGTACTTCACCAGTTCTCAGCTTAAAATACGTGACAGCTCAAGTTTTCTTTAAATAGGAAAATCCTCAGTATTTGGATGCTTATGTATGTATTATATATATGGCGTGGGTACAAAATGGGCAGAGTCTTTGCTGAACTATAAACCAATTCTTTAAACCCTGCTGGGTTTTCCTACCGTTTGGAAGTGGTTGCGGAGGTGCTCCAGGCGGGTGAACCTCTTCCCGCAGGCCTCGCAGGGGTAGGGCCGCTCCCCGGTGTGACACCGCAGGTGGCGCTTCAGGTCCGCCCGGCGCTTCACCGTGTGCGTGCAGAACGGGCACTTGAAACGCATCCGGGGCAGGTCACCTGGCAGGACACGGCACACAGCAGAGCTTTCTCACTGTACTTCACCAGTTCTCAGCTTAAAATACGTGACAGCTCAAGTTTTCTTTAAATAGGAAAATCCTCAGTATTTGGATGCTTATGTATGTATTATGTATATGGTGTGGGTACAAAATGGGCACTTGAAATGCACCCAGGGCAGGTCACCTGGCAGGACAGGGCACACGGCACAGCTTTCTCACTGTACTTCACCGGTTTCCAGCTTAAAATACACGACAGCTCGAGTTTTCTTTAAATAGGAAAATCCTCAGTATTTGGATGCTTATGTATGTATTATATATATGGCGTGGGTACAAAATGGGCACTTGAAACACATCTGGGACAGGTCACCTGGCAGGGACAGGGCACACGGCAGAGCTTTCTCACTGTACTTCACCAGTTCTCAGCTTAAAATACACGACAGCTCGAGTTTTCTTTAAATAGGAAAAATCCTCAATATCTGGATGCTTATGTATGTATTCTATATAATAATTATATCATGTGGGTGCAGAACAGGCACTTGAAATGCACCCAGGACAGGTCACCTGGCAGGACAGGGCACACAGCACAGCTTTCTCACTGTACTTCATCAGTTTTCAGCTTAAATTATGTGACAGCTCGAGTTTTCTTTAAGTAGGGAAAATCCCCAGTGTTTGGGATATTTGGATGCTTGCATAAGTGTGTATTATATTATATATAGTATATAATGATACATAGAATACAGGCTTTGGGGGATGTGGGAAATGGATTTACAGAAAATTTTCAGTTTGAAAGAAGGTTTACAAAGTATGTATTTCTATGTAAACTTTGAGATAAGAAATGTTGATTTGGAAATGTTATGGAATAAGACAGATACTGGTGAGAGAGAAATTGAACTAAAAATAAGTTTTTAAAAATGGTTTTATAAATAAAGGGGATATAGATTTGTTAAATATATATCTATGTATATACCCCAGCTTGAATTTTTATTCTTATTTAACATGTTAATTGACCACTTGATAGTGCTTTCCTCCTGACAACATTTTTTAGATATAAAGGTTATCATAAATATGCAGCTATTTATACATAGCCATCATATCTGACTCTTCCACCAGCTAATGGTTCATAACTTTGACATTTATAATCTCTGTGTGATATATAAAGATGTCTTTAGAATATGGAATTCTGATCTACAGATGTGTTCCTTTCCAAAGGAATGCATGTGGGAATAAACCTGTCAGCTTTGTTCCACCCTCTCAGGCAGGTGGTGTCAGGAGTTTGGGCTGGTTGGACCCCAAAATGCACCATCCCAGCAATGCCAGGACCTGTCATGTGAAGGACTCGGATTGGGTTGAGGTTGAACACCTCTGTTATTGCCAGGTCCTGGAGAAACTCAGTCTTTCAGGTCCCCAGGCCAATTACAGCCCTTCAGGCTTCATTAAACTCCACTTGGGCACAAATAATCAAGCATGTTTTGGTTGAAATTTACAGAATACCTGGGTCAGTCCCATGCCAATTCCCATGCCCTGTTCTGGCTTCAAAACCTTAGCGTTAGCACTAAAATTGAGCAGATGAAATCACCTATCATTCCAGGCAGGCTTTTGGTTTCCATGCAGCCATACAAATTCCTTCCAAATCACCATCTGAATTCTAAATAAAACCAAACTTTTCCAAGCGTTTTCTATTGTTTACCTTCATTCCAGCTACTCATTACCCCTAAAATTGTGGGCATTGAGGTGTACAGTTCTTCTGCCTTTAACTCCATGAACTCAGGAGTTCTGGAAAGTTCTTGTTCTAGCTGAGCAACCGACCACCTCTTGGCTCCGGCCTCTGCTCCGGGATGAAATCCAAAGTCATCCTGATCCACGTCGTTCTCAGCATCAAACTCTGCCTCCTCTGCTCCGTGGGAGATGTGAGCGGGGTCCGCGGCTCCGGCTCGCTCCGGTTTGCTCCCTCCCAGCTCCCAGCTCTGCGACAGCCCCAGGTGCTTGCGGCGCTTCCTCGTGGAGCCCTGTTTCCTGCCTCTTTTGGACAGCTGGGTCTCTGCCCGCTGCAGGATCACCTGTGAGGACAGGTAGCTGCTGTAACTGCTCCAGGAGTTTTCATTGCCGTTGGGTTTTTCATCCGGGATGGAGTAGGAACGCCGGGGGTTGCTCTTTGCTTTCCTTCTGGAGCGATAAAGAGCCGGGCGGGCAGGGGTGGGTTCGGTGCTCTCACTCTTGGCCGAGAGGCTGAGGTAATGATCCTTTTCCTTTTCATTAATATCCAATGAGGACTTAATGAAGGTCTTGCAGACATTGAGGATATCTGTCATCTGCAGATAGCTGGCCGCTGACATGACTTCGATCACATTCTGACCCGTTAAAGACAATATCCCTGAATACACAAAGTCCAGGATGACCATGAAGGTCTCTGGAGAGAAAACCTCAAACGTGGCTATTGTTGGCTGACTCGTCTCCTTCGAGCTCTGCGAAAGGAGCATTTTGAAGTAGCCACTGCTGGCAAACAGCACATTGCGATGGGCTTTGAACACCTTGCCCTCCACCAGGATGTTGCAGTCACAGAACAAGTCCTGCTTCCGCTGCTCGTTCAGCTGCTCCAGGAGGTGAGACTGGTGGGAAGAAATCTCCATTCCAGGCGGGGAGTAAGAGGAAGGATCGCTGTAAAGGAAAAAACATCATCATGATAATCTAAATCAATGATGCTGAATCCTAATTTAAAGAGATGAGCTCTCTTTTAAAATGCGCTATCACATTCCCAATGTATCTCCAATCTCCCCGCGGCCGCTACTCTGCATAACAAGAGAGAAGAAACTTAACTCCAAAAGAGGTGAAAAGATGTCCCAGCGGGATTACTCCGTATCCCAAAAGAAGGAAAATTATGTCGACCAAGCCATGATGGTTCTCAGAGTCTGCAAGAGAACTTGGCCCTCCCGCCCTGGGCAGAGCCGCGGGTCCCCGGTGGGCACAGCCTCCGCCCCGGCGCATCGGGACCGCTCGAATGCGGCGGCAGCGCCCCGGGGTCGCCGCCCTCCCGGCCCGACCCCCCGGCATTGCCCGCGGCCGCCGTCACTCACCCGCCCGCCCGGCCGAACTGGCCGCTCGCTCCCCGGCGCTCCGGGACGCCCGACGGCGCCGGAGCAGCTCCGCCAGCGCGGAGGCGCCTCCCGGTGCCGCTCCCGCCGCGCGGGGACCGCAGCGGCCGCCGCCGCTCCCGCTTCCCACCCCCACATGCCGCTCCGAGGCCGCTGCCCCGCTCACACAAGGCTTTGTTGTCGCTACCTTTGTGTGCGCGGAGGGAAGGCGCCACCTGAACGGTGAACGGCAGAGATCCGGAGCTCCGCGGTGTAGGATTAACGATATTAAGTCGATATCGCAGCATTTTTATAACGGGATTTTTTTGTATTCAAACAATGAGGATAATCCCAAAGCAAAGCGCTGCACGTAGGAGTGCAATACACAGATTGTCCTGTTTTTCCCTTCTGGGTGGAATATGGAATCAGGATGCCTGTTAGAAGACAAGACACTTTCGAATTCGTGCCTGTTAGATGAGATTTCTTTCAGTCTTATTCCTGGAGATCATGGAATAATTTTGAGAAGGAAGCTCTGCAATCATCGGTACAGTCCCCTCCTCAGAGCAGGCTGCAAGAACCTGGCAAAGGACAGTTCCCATTTCCACAGCAAGCGACGGGTGAGATCTTCAATAGTGTTTAATTTATTCCAGCAGCTAAGCCAAGATAGGGAAGGCTCTTTCCAGCCACTCCTCCCAATTTTCCTTACAAAATCTCTTGTTCTGTGTCCTTGCTCCGTTTAAAATTCTTGATGCACCGAATAAGCCTCCTCTTTGCATTTCATGAGTTAAATAGGATGAAAGGTTACGCCTCCAGTGTAGAAAGGTTTTAAGTTAAACAGTATAGAAAATATTTAACTAAATGATATTATAAGCTTTTCTTAGTAGCTTATCAACTTATACCCATCACTCAACAGTGTTGGCATGAATTTGTACCTAATGGAAAAACTCTGCAAGGCAAGGGCTGGAGGATTAGAACATCCTTTTCTTCAAAACTCGATCTTTTGGGCAGAATTGGAGATTTTTGCTTCCATTTCATTTTTGTACTTGTTGCCTCCAACCAACAGTAACTAAAATAGAAGAAAGGTAGACATTGGCATGGCTCTGTAATGGGATAACTGACATGACCAGATGCTTCAGGGAAGAAATGTATATTCCAAAATTTTATATCCAACAGAATGTTTTGTGGGTTTTTTTTCCCTTAAGTTATCATTGAAAAGTTGAGATGGATCCCAAAATCCTGGAGGATGGAACATTCTGCAGAGCCAGGAGTAAGGCAAGGATACCTGTAGCAGTCAGAGTCAGCCCTCTGTGAGATCTGTGGGCTTTTATTTTCAAAGCCACCCTAAAAAATCAATATTTTTGCTTTTTCTTTCTTATGTCAATTCTTTAGAACTGGAATAGAATGCAAATTACAAAAGGTTGGAAAGGGAGATTCATTCTGAAGTCTTATTTTATATCCAACAGAGTGTTTTGTGGGTTTTTTTCCCTTAACTTATCATTGGAAAGTTGAGATGGATCCCTAAATCCTGGAGGATGGACCATTCTGCAGAGCCAGCAGTAAGGCAAGGATACCTGTAGCAGTCAGAGTCAGCCCTCTGTGAGATCTGTGGGCTTTTATTTTCAAAGCCACCCTAAAAAATCAATCTTTTTGCTTTTTCTTTCTTATGTCAATTCTTTAGAACTGGAATAGAATGCAAATTACAAAAGGTTGGAAAGGGAGATTCATTCTGAAGTCAGTCTTTGGGATTTTTTTTTTTAAGTGGGGCTACCCAACTGTTTAACCTTTAAGATAAGGACAAGTGACATTTTCTGGATAGCAAATAGGGATGTTTAGGTAATTTAATGGCAAACAAAAACAAAAAAAAGGGAAATGATGTGAAAGAACTGATCGAACATCACACAAGTCATAGGTTTTTTGGGGCAGAGAGAATTCTGTAAGAAACACCTGAAAAGGAAGAATTTTTTTTAAGTAGGATTTTTATTTTTTTTAACTGTTTAACCTTTAAAATAAGGACAAGTGACATTTTTTGGATAGCAAATAGGGATGTTTAGGTAATTTAATGGCAAACAAAAACAAAAAAAAGGGAAATGATGTGAAAGAACTGATCGAACATCACACAAGTCATAGGTTTTTTGGGGCAGAGAGAATTCTGTAAGAAACACCTGAAAAGGAAGAGAGGGAATTTTTTAATTCAGTATTTCAGCCTTTGAAAGGATGGGAAGATATTGTCAGAAAATAAGGATAGTTAAGAGACATTGATCAGAGGATGATGAACTTTGTCTTCACTCTTGCCTGTGGTTTTGTGAATACAAAGTAAACACAAACCAAGCAAAAATAATCACAGAATTCTTGGAAAAGACCCCCTAAGATCAAATCCAGCACTAAACCTTGTCCCTAGGAGACATAAAGATGAAAGAAATACAAGGAAATAAATAAATTCAGTGGGAACATCCCTGTGTGGTCTTTACTTTCCTCCTTGAAAGGAAATGTTCTTGTGCTGATGAGGGAGGTGTGATCCTCCCAGAAATATGAAGAAGACAATCAGAGGCAATGGAAGGAGACAAAAAGAAAACAAATACTTTCATTTAGAGAAAAAAAAAAACAAAACCAAGGAAAATATGTGATTGTAAAATGAAGGACATGGAAAACAGAAGGCACTTAACATTTATCTTGTCTTGCAATACAAAAAGAAGGAAACAACGACCAAAATTAAGACAACAAATGTAAAAATGGCAACTTTTAAAAAAGAGAAAAACATCATTGATCTGTGGGAATCACAGCCTTGAGCTAAACCTCCAAGCTTAATATGATACTTTAAAAATGACTACAGATACCTAGTTTTACTAATGAGAATAACAACATAAAAATCCAGAAAAAAAAGCCCTTATTTGCCCAGCAAATCAACAATTCATCTGCCTGTGTTTAAAAAGTAAAATCTTCCTGTGGACAGATTGTTCCATTTGCCCATTAGAGCCACTTCAGATCTGTTCTGAAGCATCTGCTCCTCAGTATTGTTAGATTTATGATCTCTAATTAAATTGAGTATTGATCCAAAAATCCCTTTGCTTCTAAAAACACCCCCACTATTAAGAAACACTTAATAGTCTGACCTTTGCAGTTGGCAGTTAAGATTTCAGGCCTGGAGAGAACACTTTATTTTCCCCTCCCCTTCATCCATCCCCAAAGAAACCCAGACCAATTCCAGCCACGTTTTTACAGCAGGCACTGATACCTGGGATTTGTTGTCAAACTGTTTAATGGAAAGGGAAAGGGAAACATCTATGAAATTTGAGCAAAGTTACTCCATATTCTTTGAAATATTTCTTGTTCTGTGTATTTGATTTAGTCCAGGTTGCTCAGGAATATTTCTAAGCCATTTAATAACAGGCATTTCAGGAGTTTAAAAGCTCCAAGAAATTAAATGTCTGTTTTCACATCAAGTCCATTTTTGGGCTGCTGACCAAACGTCCCATAAAATCAAGTGTAAGTCTTGTTTAAGATGTTTTCATCTGGGTAATCACGAAGATTTTTAAGTTACCCCCACCCCAAACCTAAGCCAATAAATTATAACTTTTGTAGGAACAATAAAACACCACTTCTTGTGTCCTTGGGATGCTTCCCATGAAGAGGAGGGTGCTTAATGCTTACACTGAATTTAGCATGAAGTTCTCCAGTTGTCATTTGTTGGTCACCTGCAGCCTGGAATGAAAATTCTGCACTCTCTGGTCATGATGATACAAGAAAGTTATACAATTTTTACACAACTAAAAATAAAATAGTGACTTTTTAGCTGTCCCTGGGAAAGGTTATATAGTATATATACATATGTATGTGGGATTGTTGTGTAAGAAACCTGGGGTTCAGCCAAACATGCTTACAAAGCTGTAAAAAAGAAAAAAAAATAGATCTAATTTTCTAAGTCTACAGCCATTGAGTTCCATGATCCCAAAAGTTGGAATAAACTCAGGTGTGTCCAAGGAATGCAGAGCAGCAGGACCCCAGGAGCATCTCCTGCTCCTCCTCTCCTGTTGACAGTGCTGGGTAAGAGAACCTCACCAAGCAGCAAAACCAAGCTTCATTTCTTAAAGAATTAAAATTTCTTCACCATTACTCATCTCTGTAGCCTGTTTGTGGGTGAAATGACACAAATATGGTGTCTAGAACTTCCAGTACATCTTGGTCTCAGTGGTGCAGACTGGAAAAGGTGCACAGAATTCAATATCCTGAGCTGGAGGGGACCCACAAGGATCATCCAAATGCAACTCCTGGCCCTGCACCCCAACAATCCCATCATGTCTGGGCACTTTTGAAAAGTTTCCAAATATAAAAAAAAGAGTATTTTAATAGTTTAGAACAGCCCAGTCTGAGATCCTAATTTTGAGACTCAAACATTTACTGCCATCAATTAATGATCCGAATTTTTAATCAGTTTGTCTCTGATGTGTTAAGCATTTATGTGCTTATTTTCTTTTAAAGAAGTAAGTCTTGAACATTTGATCTACTAAAGACTTATCCTAATAAATTTTACAGAAATCCTTTTCCAGACAAAAGTGCCAAAACATTTTAAATGCTCTTTCTTAATTAGCTGTTGTTTTCCTTATCATAACATGAAAATGTCATAAAATTTCATGGAAGATTCTCTTCACTTCTGAACACTCAAGAGAGGTTTTCTGGTGTGGGGAATTTCATACTTTGTTTATAGCCCAGTGATATAAAACCCCACCTCTCTCCAAGTGTAAAAAATGGGCAATTTACAATAATCTGCAACTTTTTAAAAGTATTCAAACCTCCTTGCAAGAGGCTTTGAGACGTGCCCCATTGCCTGCTGTAAAAATTATCCACGTAACCCTGCAGTTTCCTTGTTTATCCCTAATTTCAGGATGGATCTTTTTAACCAAACGACACATGGGGGTTCTGCTAACAAACCAGCATGGCCTCAATGACGTGTCCATAAATACATGCAAGCCTGGACCTGTTCAACCACATGTCTCTGTAGGATCAGCTGGCAGAGGGCATTTGCTCACAGTACATCCTCCCTCTTCCACAGAATTCCCAATCCTTGTCTTCCAACTACCTAATATTTGGTTTCACTTCCTTCTCCTCCGCTTCATCCTCGCTGTCATCCACTTGCTGAATGACCAAGTCGCTCGAGCCGTCCTCCACGATCTCCACATCAGACCTGTTGTCCTCCCCGTAGTGCCACCTGGAATCTTTGTCCCCATCCTGCGGGAACTCCAGGGGCGCCTCAGCCTCCAAGTCAATGCGGATGCTGTCGATGCCAGCCTCGGCCAGGCACTCGTTGCACAGTCTGTAGCGCCGGGTGCCCTCCTGCACCACCTGGCCCGTCAGCTCGGTGACGTGGCGCTTGCACTTCCTGCAGATGGGCTTGCACGCCTGGTGGATCTGGGGACACCACAAGGGATGGAGTTGTTGAGTGTACACAAATGGGGTTTTTTGGGAGATGATAAAGATCAAATCGCGGCGTCGCTTCAATTTGAGAGATTATCAAACACTGAGCTGTACCAGCCCAGGTAATTGCCCGCTGGAGCTCTCACAGGCTGCAGAGAGCAGAACCTCTGCAAGCCATCAATTACCCAGCAAATTCCTCCCCTTTCCTGCAAATTATCCCTCAATTCGACCGCAACCAAAGCAAATTAATTTTCTATTCCCCTCTTCTTTACAGGAGTCATTAGATCAACCAGATACACTCACACTGGGTTTAATTAGCCAGATTTACACGTTAAATAAATCATGCAGTTGCTAAAAATACTCACAGTTCGAAAATGGCTGCTGAGGTGATCCAGCCTGCTGAATCTCTTCCCACACGCCTCGCAGGGGTACGGCCGCTCGCCCGTGTGACAGCGAAGGTGACGCTTCAGGTCAGCTTTTCTCTTCACCACGTGGCTGCAGAATGGACACTTGAACCTCATCCTGGCCAGGTCATCTGTCAGAAAATAATGGGATTTAAAAAAAAAAAAATTAAAATTGTGTCACGTAATGCTCTAGGAAAAGGTGTTTTATGAGAAGAGTAGCACATCGCTTTTATTAAAATAATATTCACTGGTTGTTTTAAGCACAAAGGTTTTGTGTTTGCCTGTAGATTACACAGGTGTGCAATAAAGGAGGAGTGGACCATTTGGTGTATTAACACAGACCTGGCAAAGCCAGCCTGGACAGAGCTTGGAGCAGCCTGGGATAGTGGGAGGTGTCCCTGCCCATGGCAGGGAGTGGAGCAAAATGAGCTTTAAGGTCCTTTCCAACACAAACCATTCTGTGATTTCACGAAAATGAGCTTTAAAATATCCCAACTTACATTTATTTTTAAATTTAATACCCCAGCTACTTCAAGAACTCAAAATTATTTCAAGGTAATGAGTTAAACTTTCCAAACATACATTTCTGGACAACACAGCTGTCTTTTTTGGCAGTTGTGCTTTACTATTGAGCAAGACCTGTTTTCTCAGAGCCAGAAGAGAGGATTCACAGGTGTCTCAACCCCACTCACCTTCAGCCCAGCTCCCCATGACTCCCAGGATGGAGGGCATGCTCCCGTACTGCTCCTCAGCTTTGGAGGATTTGGATTTACTGGAGGAGCGGGGTGACTCGTGCTCCTGCTGCGACACAGCCAAGCCCCTGGGCATCACCTCAGCCCCCTGGCCGAACTGGAAGCCCACATGAGGAGCCTCCACCTCCGCGTCGATGTGAACTTGCTCGTCGGGCGGCGCGGCGTGGCCGGCGGGCTCGGCAGCCCTGTCCTCCAGCTTGCTGGATTTATAGTGGGGGACGTCCGCGGGCTGCTGCAGCCCCAGGTGCCGGGATTTCTTGATGGAATCCTGCCGCTGCTCGTGTTTGGACAGCTGCTGCTGGGCATTTCTTTGAGAGCTGGGGTAATAGTTGAAATTGCTCCAAGCGTTGCCGCCCATCATACAAGTCCCAGGGTCTGGGCTCGAGTGGGAATGTGGGGGGCTGCTCTCTGCCCTCCACCCCCCGCTGTACACACAGGATCGGTCCACGCCGTTGGAACTCACGTCTTTGTCTGACAGGCTGAAGTAGCGATCCTTCTCCTTCTCGCTGATGTCCAGCGACGACTTGATGAAGGTTTTACACACGCTGATCACATCGGTCATCTGCAGATAGCTGGCAGCTGACATGACTTCGATCACGTTCTGACCAGTGAGGGACAGTTTGCCCGAATACACAAAATCTAGGATAACTGTGAAGGTGTCAGGAGAAAAGGCCTGGAAAGTGGCTGTCGTGGACTGACTCGTCTCCTTCGAGCTCTGCGAAAGGAGCATTTTGAAGTAGCCACTGCTGGCAAACAGCACATTGCGATGGGCTTTGAACACCTTGCCCTCCACCAGGATGTTGCAGTCACAGAACAAGTCCTGCCTGCGCTGCTCATTTAGTTGCTGCAAGAGGTGAAACTGATGAGAAGAAATCTCCATCCCAGAAAAGGTGAAATGAAACGTTGTTCTAAAAAAATGAAGAAAATTATTACGCTCTTGACTTCAATGCTGTGTAACTCAGCCAAAAACGTCAGACCCAATTTTACAGCTATCTTTCCAAATAATAGCATTTATTTAAATATACAAATATATTTAAACTACGATATGCTCAACCATGGATTCATTTTCCAACAGGACAAGAGGGATGACAAAGCCAAGACCGCATTATTTGGCACAGACGGGTGTGCTCCAGCCGGGAGCATCCCCATCCCCAGGATGCGGGGCAGGATGCGGGGCTGGACCCGTGCCGCCCGCTGGAGCTGCGCAGCCTTCAGGCAGCTCCGGGAACACGAGGAGCCAAGAGCAGCTGCGGCTGCCACCGCGGCCGTACCTCGAACCGGCGATTCCGCCTCGAACCGGCGATTCCGCCTCGCCCGCTCCGCCCGGGTTCCGGCCCCGCCGCCACCGAAGGCTCCGGGAGCGAGGCTCGGCGGCAGCGCCCCGGCCCCCCCGGCATTGCCCGCGGCCGCCGTCCCGGGAGGGGATGGCGTGCCCTAGATGCCTCCTTTTCACACCTTTATCTATAGCCGGGGCCTCGATGACCCAAATCCTTTCTCTTGCAGCATCCTCCAAAGGAGATGTGACATCTTCTTTTCTCTGTTGGTATCTGTTATCTTCTGAAGAAAGCATGGCTGAAAGCGAAACCTGAACCTCTCACCTTCTCTCCCTCGAAGTTTAGTATCTTACTCCTTCCTCTTCTTACCACCAGGGTCTTTTCTGTGATTTTGACGCCCCAGTTATTTTTCATAAATATTTATTTTCCCATGGAAACCGTTCTTCCTCAACCGAGCCCTTTGTGGCAGTTTTGGCCTTCCCTTCTCTAACTTCAGACATTCCACCTTGAAACAATTTATCTTTCTTTCCCCAGTGCAGCAAAATTGACAAAAGGCTTTATCCAAAGATTCTTTCCCTTAATCATTAGAACCATTATCCCACTAATTCATATACACTTATTCATCTCTAATTTATATCCATTCATATTTTGTATATATAGATGTATATGTAATCATATTATTTTCCAGCTTATTTCCCCCTTTTTCATAAACTTTCTTAGTTTTGTAGATTCTCCTTTCAAACCCAGGCCATGATTTTAAAATCTTCATGAGACCCATTCTGCTTCTGTGAGATTCTAAATTAAAACATTCTTGAACATGAAACAACTGGAATTCACCCCAGCTTCTCACAGCTCTTACCACTGAGGAACAAAGAATAGAACCAACTAAACAGTCAGATTGTTTAATATATAAACCAGAACGTTTATTTGTAGTATCAGGTTTTAATACCATTTGAATTAATTCCTTTAAAGTTTATTTTTGCTTGTCAAGCCAAGTAAGTAGCGCCTCTTTCTATTTAACATGGAATCACAGAACCCCAGGATGGTTTGGGCTGGAAAGGACCTTAAAGACCATGGGCAGGGACACCTTGTTGCTCAACATTCTACATATTTTTTTCCACATTTCTGCCCAAATTATTTCATCAGCTGAAAGCTTCCCTTGGAAAAGAATTATCTGGAGGTATTTGTTCTGTTTGACTTGCCTGGGTGGTGCTTTCACTCCTGTCAGTGGGGCTTTGTGTCAATGTCAACAGGAGCTCGAGGGTTCTCCTTCTGCCAGGAACAGGCAAGAGAATTTAAAAAATATGGGGGGAAATTTCAGTGTTATCTGGAGTAGCTTAATTAGAATTTTTAAAGATGCTACAAGTGCTTTCCTCAGAGCACCTCCTGCTCACTGCTCTGTGCTGTGGATCCAGGAACAGCCACAGAACAAACTTTGGTTTTCTCATCCATGGGGCTGATTTCATCCTCTTGTGCACAGTAATGCATCCCAAACAATCCCAGACATCAGAGAGGTTTTTTTTTAGGTTGTGTTTCTAAATTTTAGAGCTAATTTCAGCTGAGAAAGTTCCACTTGAGATGTTGTTTGGAGCGTTTATCCAGAGGGAATGTGCTTGGCAGCTGTGTGAAGGAGGTGAAGGAGCTGCTCCTCACAGCCAGAGTGTAAAGAGTCTGCTCTTCAGAGAACAATCACACTAAAAAAAATTTACATTTTTCTTCCTCATAGAAAAATTAACATACATTTCTCCTTGGGTTTGGTAACCAAATAGGATTAACAGTCGTAATATATAATGGTATAGTGTAATATATTATGATAGTTTAATTAACAGTGGCACCAATTAAAAGATTTCAGTTCTCCTCAAAATACTTATTCCTCATGAATCACAGCCTTCAGTGATGCTGCATCTTCTAACTTTAATTATCCAGGGATATTTTTTACCAAGGAAAACACAAGAGCCTCTACTAGAACAACTTAAGGAACTGTTCAAAGCCTAGAAATTAATTAGGAATGAGATTACAATTGTCATGTGATCAGTGCCAGCTTGGATTTGGGTTTTCTTCATTTGCATCACCATTCCTGTCCTCAGCTTTCCCAAAGACCAAACCAGGAGAGTTGAATCACCCAGGCTTTGAGCTCCACCCTCGTGTTCCAGCACAAATCCAGATCTGGAGTACAAACCCATGGAGCCTCCGGGGCACACAGAGATCTATCTCTTCCTTTTTCAAAATGAGCAGGAAATCAGAATGTCCTGTCCTAAACCCCCCGGTCCAGGGAGGAATCTTCCCTCTGGCAGCAACCTCCAGTTTAGGAAAAGCCTGAGATTTGGTGGAACCTCAAATCCTAATCCTGTTCCAGCAGCACAATTAAAACCCTCGTTAAGCTCTTATCTTCACCCAGGTTCCCAAACGTCCCACATTTGCATACAGCTCACGTTGATGCCTTAGGGCTGGACCCAAACAATTCTCCTCCTTAAATTATCCCCGAGTTCTCTGACACCTCTGACCCTGCTCTCCTCCTCCTTCCCCCACAGAGAATCCTTCTCACCAAGGGTGGAGATAACCACCCTCATCCCCTCTGAGTTCTTCAGCATCTCACATCTTTCATGAAAAAAAAAAAAAGGATAAAATTGTCTACTTGCAGTGAGATTTTTTGTCAAATATTCAATTTAAAGTTTTCTGGAAAGGATATTTGGGATGTTGTCCTCCCCACATGCATCTCCTCCTAGCTGGGATTAGAGTCTGCTTGCCAGCAAGAAAAATGAAAAGTTGTAAAAAGTTAAATTAACATAAAACTACAAAGACTGCTTAAAAAACCAACCCAGTGTTAATAAAAGAAAAGATTTTCTAAAAATCTCACTTGGCTGGGGTTTAAGTGAACAGGATCCTTTTAGTCCTTTCCTTCCAAAAACCTGATTTTTCTTGCAAACTAGCAGTCCCCAAAAATTGATATCTTGATTTTTAAACCAAATTAATGAAATGGAAATATTAATTATTTAATTGTAATGCCAGAAATTGAAACGTGAGCCTCAATCCAGACACTCTCAGGTTTACTCAGTCAACATTTGAACGGTAAAAAAAATCAAAGCAACCCTCTCAGAGAGTTTTATTTTCTAGACAACCAAAAAACTCCAGAATGCTCCAAGATCCACAAATATAGTTCAGTCACTTCCACAAATAAGGGTCAGTTTATAAGAATTTGTCATCGTTACTGGACTAAAGGACTTGGGTTATGAAACTGTCTTACAAAACATCAGGAAATTCAACGACCACATTTGGAAGATTTACAAGGGCTTTGCACCAAGAGGTTAAATGCACTACAAACACCAGTGCAGCATGTATTCCTTCAGTGAAATACAGTGCATTTCTGTGCAAAAATACATTAAAATGTGTATTCCTAAACAAAGTCAAGTACAACGAGCTAAGTTTTAAGATATGTCATCTTCACGGCCTTTAAAAACCTTTGAGAAAGAGATTCTATCAGAAACAACTCCGCTAAAAACATGATTTTTGATTCTTCATCAAGCACCACAGGAAGGTTTTTTTTAAACAGCCAACATCATTTTCTCAAAGCTTGTAGAGGCTGGATCTACAAATGGAAGATTTCAAGAAAAAACATCCAGAAAACAAAGTGGAAAGCACAAGCAAACGGATTTACATGAACACCCCGGTCACAAGCATGTGGATAAATAAACTCCATCCTCTTCTACATCCAAAGGCTGAAAAGACTCCACGGAAAACAAAACAAAGCAGCACAAAATGACAATTTAACAGGAAACACCGAGTTTGGTGGAAGTTTCCCTGTGGAAAAGCCTCCCCCCTGCCAGCTCCATTCTCTAGGCACAAACACACAAGGACAATCTCTAAGACCAAAGACAGCAGGGTGAAGGAAAAAGTCTCTGCAGCCATTCCTGCAGCTTCCAAAGGGTTCGTTTTCCCTGCTCCAAGTGTCTCCACAGGCTCAGTCAGCAGAGCTCAGCCACACCAGGAACTTCCCAACCTTGAAGCAGAAGCAGGCTCAGCTGATGCTCCAGGTCTAGTGGCTTCTACCAATATTTACAATGAGGTGGAATCTGCATGGCCAGAGCTGGGGGAGCCTGGTCACTAAATATTAATTGGATCCCTATTTACATTCCTGCCCCACTTCCATCAGCGAATCTCCCCCCCAAAAAATCAGATTTATCCGTGGCTCTCAAGGCAGAAAAAGAGTCTCTCCTTTATCACCATGTGGTTTTGGGTGGACTCACCAAAAATCCAGCAGTCCAAAAGACAAGCCCTGGGAGGCTGGAAGGTGATTTTCCAAACATTCCAGCAAGATTGCCAAACTCACATTTTGCTCAAGAGCACCAAGGAGCCAAAACCGCAGCAGGATTTCCAGAGGAGCTCAGCTCCAGAAGTGGCACCTCCATGAGCTGTCCCTTCAATGTCCCTTCATTCAGATTGAGTAAAACAGAGGCTCTAGAGCAGGGAATCCTGTAAAGGTCTTGCCCTGTGTTCCAGCTCCTACAAACTCAAATTTCCAGCTGATGACTGAAACTCACCCAAATTAAGGGACAGAAAATAAACCCAGCACATTACGTGGTGACACTCATCAAGAACTTGGAGCAGAGCACTCCAAAAGAAGTCTCTTCACCTTCTGCTCTTTGCAGCAGCCACCAGAAAAGTGAATTCTTTAAAAAGAACTTTTTTTTCTTCTTTCCTCATCCTACCTGGTGTGGCAACGAACCCTTGGCTGCACTTGTGAGAGCAGGATCACCTCTCACAAATAAATCTGACATGACAGTGGGGCAGTTTCACTGCTGGGTGAAGCAGAGGGAGAAGCTGAATTGTTCTTTTTCAACCTGTACAAGAAAAAG
Organism: Onychostruthus taczanowskii; assembly: GCF_017590055.1. Lineage (NCBI taxonomy): Eukaryota > Metazoa > Chordata > Aves > Passeriformes > Passeridae > Onychostruthus > Onychostruthus taczanowskii. Next base: position 1,485,399 of record NW_024503235.1, read on the forward strand.
CACGAGGTATGCAGAAAAAACCCTGGTTAAATCAGAGGGCTCTTGGGTTTCTTAAGTTTGCCAAGTGGAAAATCTTTACACCAAAACCCTCAGGAAACAGCACCAAGTGGGAGGAACTGCTCACTCTTTGTCAGCCAAATCTGTCTGCAGAATTCTGCTCCAGCCAAAAAGACTCACTGAATTTGCCTTTTCGTGAAACACTTAGGAACAGCAGAGTGAAGAAGCATTAACAGTCTTATTTCACAGTATATTTCAGTTTTGTCCCTTTGTCAGGGAACAGGAGGTCACCCCTAAGCAAACAGGCTTTCTGGTGGTGCTGGCTTTTTCTTCTAAAGCTTCCCAGCCTGAGTTTTGATAGCTTTTAAAAACTTGCTGCTGGAAAGGTGACAAAATCTCACCTCCTTTGTAAAGCTTTAGCTGCCCCAGCAAAGAAACAGGAGGTCCACAGTGGAGGTTTTTAAAGAAAATAAATATTGGATAAAATCACCAAACGTAAATCATGAGAGGATCCCCGAATTTGAAAAGAAATTATAGGAGAAGAAGAAGAAAAGGATTCCAAAAGGGCATTCAGAGCTTTTTTAAAGCATAGCTCAGATATTTCACTGCTCCTCAGCTACAGCAGGTGTGGATCTGGTTATTCAATCTGCCACAGTCAGAATTCCCAAGGAACCTGCCTGACAGCTTTTAACTCCTGTGGTAAAAAGCTGAAAAGAATTTGGGATTTCTTAGTCCTGGCCACGAAAACACCATTATTTGTGCTTAATATTGAAGCCAAGACTACTGATATCTGAGGGACATTAAAGACACAGCTGAAGATCTACAGCCTGAGCTCTCAGGAGAGGAAGATGCAGTAAAAATTCAGAAAGAAAAGCTTGATTTCTAAATTCCTGCAATTAATTATGTGAAATAGATGTATTCTTCCTGTCTATCCTTTCAGCAGCAGTATATTATTGTTGGGGTTTTTTTTGTTATCCTGGTTTTTCTGCCCTGGTTTCCAGGTCAAATCCAGTCTCAGCAAACATTTATGGTTCATGATTTAGATAACACTGTCCTAAGACAGAAGAATCACAGATTGGCTTGGAAAAGTCCCAAGGTAAGAGATGTAAACCACATTTCATGTCATCTTCAGAGAAAAGGTGGTGCCCCTTTCAGATCAGGAATTAAGGACCATGTCTCATTATTTAAAAAAAACCTGTCCCCAAAACAACCCAGAGGTGTTCCACCTGCAAACCCAAAACCAGCAGGCAGAGAAACTGCTCAAGTCCAACCTCTGTGAGCCCCAGACAGAAGATTCTTCACAGATTTCTGGTGCACAGCACTGAAAACTTAAAAAGTATGAAAAAATTCCAATTCTCCCCGCAATTTAATTAAAAAACCAGAACAATAAAAACCAGCACAGTGTCACTGATTGAGCAAATGTGCAGTTTTGTCACAGACACTGCCAGGGAACCTCTCAGTGCTCCCCCTCTCCTCTCACTGCTACATCAAAGTCTCTCTGTCTGACAAACTCCTGTGGATTTCCTGCTTGTCATCGCCATCATCATCCTCAGCTGGGTCATTTTCCTCTCCAGACTCCACATAGATGGGCCAATCATTGTCAGCATCCCCTTTTTCCTGCCCTTCCGAGGCTGTTTCCACGAGGCTGAGGTTGATGGGCAGGGAGTCCTCGTGGGTGGTGGTGACACAGGTGCAGCTGTCACAGAGCCCGAAGCGCCGCAGCCCCTGGGACAGGCTGTTGGTGAAGGTCCTCCTGCAGCCCTTGCAGATGATGGGCTTGTTGGAACGATGGACCTGCAGGGAAAACAGCAAACTTTGGGGAAAAAAGGCAATTTGCTGCTTTGGAGAGATTGCCATAGCAGGGAAGGGCAGTGGAATCCCCATCGTGATTCTGCTACAAAAAATTTGGGCTACCCAAGTGTAGGAATCATGGACTGGTTTGGGTTGGAAGGGACTGAGAGCTTGTCCAGACCATGGACACCTTCCACAATTCCAGGTTGCTCCAAGCTCCATCCAACCTGGCCTGGGATGCTTCCAGGAATGAGGAATCCACAAGCTCACCACCCTCCCAAGGCAGAATTCCTTCCCAAAATCTAACCTAACAGATTGGAAAAATAAAATGCCCCTGGGACAGGCTGTTGGTGAAGGTCCTCCTGCAGCCCTTGCAGATGATGGGCTTGTTGGAACGATGGACCTGCAGGGAAAACAGCAAACTTGGAGGAAAAAAGGCAATTTGCTGCTTTGGAGAGATTGCCATAGCAGGGAAACAGCTTTGGAGAGATTGCCATAGCAGGGAAGGGCAGTGGAATCCCCATCGTGATTCTGCTACAAAAAATTTGGGCTACCCAAGTGTAGGAATTATGGACTGGTTTGGGTTGGAAGTGACTTAGACCATGGACACCTTCTATAATCCCAAGCTCTTTCCAGCCTGGCCTGGGACACTTCCAGGAATGAGGATACCTTCACCACCCTCCCAAGGCAGAATTCCTTCCCAAAATCAAACCTGATAGACTGGGAGAACAAAACACCCAAATCCTTATTTGGCCAGTTCAGGAGAATTATCAAACACTTGTGAGAGCAGAATCACCTGTCACAAATAAATCTGACGTGGGAGTGGGACTGTTCCACTGCTGCATGGAGCCTCTGCAGCCCTTGACCTGAGGAGCACTAATTAATCATGATGCATATTTGTCATTTCACTGTACAGGACTAATTAGATGTGTTTATATCAAGGTAAATAAGCTCTGTTTGCTGTGGTAGCTGAAGAGATTATCAGTACTCACTTCTAGTTTTGGTCTTAACAGCTAGAACATGAACATAGCTTTAATCTGTTAAATCTAGAAGGGTGTTTAGCATAATATGCACTTATGAACAGTAAGACAATAATTCTTTTGAACATGTAAACTCACAGGAATGTTTGAATATCTATAATCCTCATAAATATGCATTTAACTAATGTAATAAAAAAGTATACAAGAAAATTATTTTAAGCTAACTGCATGCCTCTGGCAGTTAATCAAGCAGCCCAGTGCTGTGGTGATGCCTTCAGGAGCTGGAACAGAGGCTGGATGGAGTTAAGTGGAATAAAGAGGAGATTTACTGAAATGCCTTCCAAGGCCACACCCTGGCAGGACCTCAGCCACACTCCTGGCTCTGCCTGGATGCTGCAGGATGGCAGCAAAAGAGAGCTTGGTCAGGAGATCTCACATTTTTATAAGTTCTGGTCCATTTGCACGTTGGAGTTAATTGTCTAATTACAGCTCCAGCCCATGAAGCCCCATCCTCCTTCAGCCCACGTTGTTTGTGCCCTTGGGCCTGAGATTTGGATCGTTTGTCCTTGGTCCCCAGCTGGAGCAGGAATTGTTTTGTGTCCTGCTCTGTGCAGAGAGCTCACCATCTGTGGTACTCACATGCCCTCTGAACAGAGAGAAGCCATGAGACAAGCAGAGAAAAAAATGATCAAAACAATTCTTATCTCATTTGCTGCTCCTCTGTTTTTGCACATGTGGAACATGCTGGAAGATTATTTACCTGAAAGAAATTTAGTAATTGGGTTCTGCTGAGGATTGTTTTGTTTCCTTGGCCAATCACCCAAAGCTGTGTCCTGACTGTTGGCAGACAGTCATGAGTTTTTCAGTAGTTAGTAGTAAAGTATAGTAGGGTATAGTATGACTATAATATGGTATAGTATGGTATAGAATAGTATAGAATAGTATAGTAATAGCATAGATAGTATAATATAGAATAGTATAGTATAATATAGAATAGTAAAGAATAGTATTGAATAGTACAGTATAGAATAGTATAGTATAAAATAGTATAGAATAGTAGAAAATAGAACAGTATAGTATAGAATAGTATATATAGCATAGCATAGAATAGTATAGAATACGAATCTATATATAGAATATATAGTATAGAATAGTATAGAATAATATAGTATAGTATAGAATAGTATATATAGCATAGCATAGAATAGTATAGAATACTATAGTATATATAGAATATATAGTATAGCATAATATAGTATAGAATAATATAGTATATATAGAATATATACTATAGAATAATATAGTATAGAATAGAATAGTATATATAGAATATATAGTATAGAATAATATAGTATAGCATAGAATAGTATATATAGAATAGTATAGAATAGAATAGTATATATAGAATATATAGTAGAGCATAATATAGTATAGAATAATATAGAATAATGCAGTATAGTATAGAATAGTATAGAATTGTATAGTCTAGTAAAGAATAGTATAATATATATGGAATAGTAGAGTATCTCTCTTTAGTACAGCTGCAATGTAATATAACACAGTTTCAATAAAGCAGCGCTCAGCCTTCTGAAGCCTTGCAGTCAGATGCCAACCACTTCCCAGACCTGGGGCTGTAGCTATGATATTCTGGAAAATCCTTTGCTGGGATTTTTCCCCTCCTGAGAAGCTGAGGAGCCTCAGGAGAGAAATGTAAACAATTACTATCTGCTGCTGTGGAATGCAACAGGTGCACCCATGATTGGTCCATGTGGATTGTTTTCCATTGATGACCAATCACAGCCACCTGTGCCAACGCTGTGAGCAGTCACAGGATTTTGTTATTTTGTTCTGTTCTTTCTTGTTGGAACCTTCTGATCTCTCTGTTCTTTTAGTATAACTTTAATGTAGCATATTTAACATAATAAATCAGCCTTCTGAAACGGAGTCAAGCCTCGCGTCTCCACACACGGAGAGTCGGCAACACGGGGCCACCTCACCATTCCCACCAACACCAACCCAAACCCACCCACTAAACCATCACTGAACCCCAGAACCCCTCCACCCTGAGGCAGGTGAGCCGAGTGCGAGCGGGCACTCACGCTCAGCGCGTGGCTGCGCAGGTGCTCCTGGCGGGTGAAGCGCTTGCCGCAGGTCTCGCAGGGGTACGGCCGCTCCCCGGTGTGCGAGCGGATGTGGCGCTTCAGGATCCCCTTCTGCTTGGCCGTGTAGGGGCAGAACGGGCACTTGTGCAGCTTGATGGGCACCACCAGCACGTCACCTTGGGGACGAAAACACACGGAGTGAGCGAGCGCGGGCACCTCGCGCCGAGCTGGGGGCTGCGCTCGTCCCTCTCCTCCGCTCACCTGCGGTTCCCTCGTGCCATTGCGGAGTTCACGCAGCTGCAGCGCCCTGGAAAAGTCAGCCTGTCTGCTGTTCAAGACAGCAAAACATTCCTTTTATTTTAGGAAGGCTAAAATTTTATTTTAGGAAGGCTGCTTTTAGTTAAGCACCAAAAATCTGCTTCTAGTGAAGTGGGGGTCTCTGCTCCATCTCAGCCGCTTCCTTGTTTTAATAATTATTAAACCATTACCATTAAACAGCATCAGAAACTGAAACCTTGAACAAACTGCAGGCAGGAATAGCACATTTTGTCCATGTTCTTTCATATCTAGATATGAAAATACGACTCTTGGAATTAAACAGCATCAGAAACTGAATCCTTTAACACAAACTGCAGGCAGGAATAGCACATTTTGTCCATGTTCTTTCATATCTAGATATGAAAATACGAGTCTTAGCATTAAACAGCATCAGAAACTGAAACCTTTAACACAAACTGCAGGCAGGAGTAGCACATTTTGTCCATGTTTTTTCATATTTAGATATGAAAATATGACTCTTTGTTTCTATTGCCTTCCTGCTGGAAATAAAGAGATGAAGGACTCCAATATATTTCCTGACTATATTTTACTGTTCCAAAACCCAAACCACAAGTAATACACAATTTATGGAGTCAGGTGCAAGAACAGAATTAAATTTGAAGATCCCATTTTACAGAAATGTGGGCATTGCCAAGTTTTTCAGCACCAGCTCAGCTTCCCTTCCAGCAGAAAGGTGGAGATGTGGTGCCAAAGGATTAATTTTCCCTGTTCCAGGCCCTGATTCAGGGAAATGTTTTGTGTGTCAAGCAGGTGAGGCTGCAGAGCACCCTTTGTATTAAGGTTTATCCAACCCACTATCAAAAAAGGTGTGTCTGGTATTAATGATGTGAGTGAGAGTCAGCTCACCCTGTTTTGGAGCTTCCCAAGGGATTGCAAATCCCTGCTGGGCATTTAGAGCTTCATTTAAACCCAGTTCTTAGTCCTGCCTTGCTTCCAGTGCTCTACAGGTGCCAGTTTTCCCTCCTTCTGCTGTGAAGGATGATGGGAACAGAGGTGGAAACTTGAAAAAAAAGTGAAATTTATCTCATCTCTTAAGCTGAGTGCACCATTCTTTTATCAGGAGTTTATATTTCTCATTTCTGGTGCCTTGTGGAGAAGCTGAGGCAGCAACACCACTGAAAGCTGAGAAACTCCCACTCTCCTCACTGCTACCAATCCTGTTTTAGCACAGAAACAGAAGGAATGGAAGGTTTGGTTTCTTTTCCCTCACTCCTACTCAAACCCCATCTCCACTAACATTTCTGATACACTGTCAGGACTCCTGATGTTCCCTATCAAAACTCTGGAAGCATTTCCCTTTTAATGACTCATGAACAGCCTGGAGATGTTGAGAGAGGAAAAAGAGAAGTGAAATTTGAGTGTTGGATGTTCTTGCCTTGGCACACATCAAAAAGCACCAGCGTGAGTGGAGGCAGCCCTGCCCTGAGAGCAAACCTGCAGCTGTGATTTTATCAGTGCCCTGCTTGAGAGGATTTGTCACTTTTATTGGCTTTAAAGTCACACAGGCAGCTTGAGCTGCAGATGACAGGAAAATAAATTTGCTGGCTGCACTCAGTGCCAGCCCTGTGGCATTTGTCACATCCTCAGCACCTGTGGCACTCGCAGTGTGTCAGAGCCACCTCCTGTCCTCACAAAGCTCTTTGGACAAGGCACTTATGAAAAACCGGATAAAATGCCCAAATCTTTATTGTCCACATCAGGAGAAATGCACATGGGCATGATTTTCTTCTTCTCCAGGTGCCTGAGAGTGCTGCCAGGAAATATTCCTGAGATATTCCAGCTGGTGCTGGGCTCGGGGCAGCTGGAAAGTGAAAAAAGCCTCATTTTTATGCCATACCACAGAGTTGAAAGCTTTCAGTGCTCCTAGAGGACTTGCAGGAATCCCTCAGTGTTGGATAAAACTGATTCCTGCCCTCTGCAGTTGCAAACAGAGCAGCACTGGCAGGAGCTGGGATGGGATGAGCAGCAGGTCCTGCAGCAGATCCCTCCTGTGGCAGCTCAGCTCCTGTTGGATTGCTCTTCATGAACACCAGGAGGGAAAAGTTCTTTTAAAAAATATTCAATGAGATCCCAATGAGTTTGTTTATGAAAGAAGAATCACCCCAAGTGGAGCTGCAGAGCTGTCAGCAATACTCACCTGCCACGGGCTGCAGCAAACAAACAAGTACAGCTGCTTTCCAAGTGCACAACAAGAGTTTATTTCACCGTGCCAAAAATTCACCAAAATATTCTTGGACAAGGGTAACAAAAGAAACCCAACAAAGCTGCTCCCTCCTCCCCTGCACTCCTGAGTCCTCTCACCTGTGTCCTCACCATACCAGTCGCTGTGAATGTCCACCATGGAGCTCACTCCAGCATCCTCAGCCCTACCCTCAAATCCCCGGACAAAGTGATGCACCACATCCTCCTTCCTCGGGGCCGAGCTGTTTCGAAGCAGAGCCTCCAGGAAGTGCTTCATGTGCAAATTATTGCAGGCCAGCTCCAGGGGCTGCCCCTCTTCCATCGGCTCCGGCGCCGCGGGCGCGGGGAACGGCGCCAGCCGCTCGCCCTCCGCCTCGTCGGGCTCCACCTTGGGTTCCACCCTCCCGGAGCCATCGCTCACAGGCTCCCTGGCCACCAGCTCCAGAGGGTGACAGCCGCTGCAGTCCCCGCAGGGAGGGTCCCGCCGGCATTCCGGAACCTTCTCCTGCAGGGAGGAGGAGGAGGCAGAGCCCTTGGAGCCCGCGGAGGGGCCCGAGCTGCCGCTGTCCGCCTGGTAGAACGCCGCCTCCCTCTCCATCTTCCTGCAGATGTCCAGGGAGGACCTGATGTAGCTCTTGCAGAAGTTGACCACGTCGGTCATCTGCAGGTAGCTGGCGGCCGACATCACCTCGATGACGTTCTCGCCGCACAGATCCAGCTTCCCCGAGTAGAGGAAATCCAGGATGACGGAGAAAGCCTCAGAGGTGACGATGTCCAGCGAGGCCGTGCTGTGGCGCCCGCTGTCCTGGATGTAGTGGATGAGCAGCGCTCGGAAGTAGCCGCTGTTGGCGAACAGGATGTTCTTGTGGGCTTTGAAGATCCTGCCCTCCACGATGATGCTGCAGTCGCAGAAGAAATCCCGCTTGCGCTGCTCGTTCAGCTCCCCCAGCAGCTTGGTGTAGTAGGACTGCACCTCCATGGCTGTGCGACAGGGACACGGCCAGTCAGCGCCGCGGGGACAGCGGGACGGGGCCCAGGGACAGGGACCAGGGACAGCGGGGACACCGGGACGGGGACCAGGGACAGCAGGGACACCGGGACGGGGACACCAGGATGGGGACCAGGGACAGTGGGGACACCGGGATGGGGACCAGGGACAGTGGGGACACCAGGACAGAGACACAAGGACAGGGACACCGGGACGGGGACACCGGGACAGGGACACCGGGACAGGGCCCAGGGACAGCGGGGACACCAGGATGGGGACACCGGGATGGGGAGAGACACCAGGACAGGGACACCGGGATGGGGACACCGGGACGGGGACACCGGGATAGGGACACTGGGACGGGGACCAGGGACAGGGACAGTGGGACAGGGACACTGGCACGGGGGACACAGCACGTGTCAGCGCCATGGGGACACCGGGACGGGGCCCAGGGACAGCGGGGACACTGGGATAGGGACATCGGGACACCAGGACGGGGACCAGGGACAGGGAGAGATATTGGGACAGAGACACCAGGACAGGGACACCGGGACGGGGACAGGGGACACAGCGGGCGTCAGCGCCACGGGGACACTGGGACAGGGAGAGACACCGGGAGAGGGAGAGATATCAGGACAGGGACACCAGGACAGGGACACCGGGACAGGGACCAGGGACAGCGGGGACACCGGGACAGGGAGAGACACCGGGATGGGGACCAGGGACAGCGAGACAGGGACCAGGGACAGCGGGGACACTGGGATAGGGACACCGGGACGGGGATCAGAGACAGGGACACCGGCACCGCCGGGACACCGGGACCACGGGGACACCGGGACGGGTAGAAACGCCGGGACAGGGAGAGACACCGGCACTGCCACCGCCTCCCAGCGCTGCGGGGACACCGGGACCGGCGGAGACACCGCCAAGGATCGTCTGCCGGCCCCTGGGGTCCGTCCCGCCCGGTACCGGGGGTTCCGCAGCCCTCCAAGGAGAGTCCCGCCCGGTACCGCGTCTCCGTCCGGCCCGGTACCAGGAGTCCCCCATCCCATCAAGGTCCGTCCTGCCCGGTACCAGCATCCCCTAGAACGCCACGGCACCGGGATACCCCACCGCGCCATAACCACCCTGCTCGGTACCGGCATCCCTCCCTGCTCCAAGGACCGTCCCGCCCGGTACCGGGAGCCCTCCCTGCTGTAAGCACCGCCCTGCCGGTACCGGGGTGCTCCGGAACGCGTCCCCGCCCGCCCCGGGGAGCGCTCGGTGCCGCCGCTCACCTCCGCCCGGCGCCGCTCCCGCTCCCGCCCGCCCGCCGTACCGCAGCCCTCCAAGGAGAGTCCCGCCCGGTACCGCGTCTCCGTCCGGCCCGGTACCAGGAGTCCCCCATCCCATACGTCTCCGTCCTGCCCGGTACCAGCATCCCCTAGAACGCCACGGCACCGGGATACCCCACCGCGCCATAACCACCCTGCTCGGTACCGGGAGCCCTCCCTGCTCCAAGGACCGTCCCGCCCGGTACCGGGAGCCCTCCCTGCTGTAAGCACCGCCCTGCCGGTACCGGGGTGCTCCGGAACGCGTCCCCGCCCGCCCCGGGGAGCGCTCGGTGCCGCCGCTCACCTCCGCCCGGCGCCGCTCCCGCTCCCGCCCGGCCGCCGTACCCGGGCCGCGCCCCCGGGGCGGGGAAGGAAGTGACGTCAGAGGGGCACGCTCCGGGGCGGGGCCCGCGGGGTGAGGGGTCGGTAAATATTGGTGACGTCACACCGCCAAGATGGCGGAGGGGTGAGTGGGGCACGGCCGGGGGGCGCCGGGGCCGGGAACGGGACAGGCACCGGACAGGGACCGCCGTGGGCAGGGGGACCGCCAGAGGGGACCGGGCAGCGGGGCCGGGGCTGGGATCGGGTCTGGGGATGGAATCTGGGTTGGAATTTGGGGTCGGGATCTGGGATCGGGGTCTGAATTTGGGTTTGGAGTCGGGATATGGGGTCTGGATCTGGGGTTGGGGCCTGGGGTTGGAATTTGGGGTTGGGGTCTGAATTTGGGTTTGGAGTCGGGATCTGGGCTTTGGGATCTATGCATGGGGTTGGGATCTTGGCTTGTGATCAGAATATAGGGTGTGGGTCTGGTTCTGGGTTCGGGATCTGGGATCGGGATCTGAATTTGGGGTTGTGGTCTGAATCTGGGGTTTGGAGTCGGGATCTGGGGTCTGGGCTTGGAGTCGGTGTCTGGGGTTGGGGTCTGAGGCTGGGGTTGGGATCTGGCTCTGGGATCTGTGGATGGGGCTGGGATCAGGATTCTGGGATAAAAAAATTGGGTCTGGATCTGCTTATGGGTTCGGGATCTGGGGTGTGGGTCTGGGAGCTTGGTCTGGGGTCGCGGTTTGGGTTCGGGATCTGGGTCTGGGGTCCCGGTTTGGGTTCGGGATCTGGGTCTGGGGTCCCGGTTTGGGTTCGGGATCTGGGTCTGGGGTCCCGGTTTGGGTTCGGGATCTGGGGTCCCGGTTTGGGTTCGGGGTCTGGGGTCGCGGTTTGGGGTCTGTGTCTGTGTTCGGGCTCCGTGTGGCCGCGTGCTGACCCCTGGGCTGTCCCGCGCAGGGAGGACGGCGGCTGGTGGCGGAGCTGGCTCCAGCAGAGCTACCAGGCTGTCAAGGAGAAGGTGCGAGCCGCCGGGAGCCGCCGGGAGCGGCGGGAGGGACGGGCGGGGCCTGGGGGCGGCCCCGGAGCCCGGGCAGGTTCCTCCGCAGCCCGGGAGGGTCTCCCCAAAGTGGGATTGGGATGGGTTTGCTGGGGATCTGCTGGTTGAGCGAACACTGGGTCGTGCTGGGCTCTGTCTCTCAATCACCCCCTGAGCAGGGGGTTGTGCTTCCAGCATCGCTTTGTGCTGTGTAACTTCCTGCTGTGACAGCATTGCTTGTGTTAATTATACACAAAACTCAAAGCCAGGCTTTTCCCAGCATGTGTTTTTCCCAGTCTTGGCTTCAAAACCTCCTGGAATGTGTTTTGGGCATAGCAGATGCTGTTGTTGTTCAGGTTATTCTGGTCTTACGCATTGCCCAGGTTGGGGTGAGGGCTCAGCTGGGCCAAACTCTCACACCTGAGTGTGCTGGGAGCAATCCCAGCTTCGTTGGGGAGCCAAAAGCCTGGAGAATCCATGTGCTGTCTGCTTGCAGTCCACAGAGGCTCTGGAGTTCATGAAGAGGGACCTGGCAGAGTTCACCCAGGTGGTGCAGCACGACACCGCCTGCACCATCGCCGCCACGGCCAGCGTGGTCAAGGACAGGCTGGCAGTGAGTAGGGGCTGGGACAGCTTCAGCACCATCCAGTGCCACCCCTGCCATGGGCAAGGACACCTTCCACCATCCCAGGCTGCTCCAAGCCCTGTCCAACCCAGCCTGGGATAATTCCAGGGATGGGACAGCCACAGCTTCTCTGGGAGTTCCATCCTAGCGCCCTCAAAGGGAAGAATTCCTTCCCAATATCCCATCTAACCCCACCTTCCTTCAGCTTAAAGCTGGTCCCCCTTGTCCTGTCACTCCCTCATGGAGCACAGGAAGGTTCCTGTGGTTCCCTCTCCACTGTGCTGAGCAGGGGGGGCACTGCCAGTGTCACTGTAGGGTGACACGGGCTCTCCACACGAGCTGTGAGCCTCAGCCCTGCACAGCTGCTGCAGGGACAGCCCCACCCCACACCAGACAGCCCCAAACCTGGCTGTGTTTTCCCCACAAAGCCTCAGCTCAGTTCCCCCTGAGGCAGGTGCCTCCCACCTCACCCTTCCAGCCCAGCACTTTCCTGAAGGGACAGATCCTTCCTTAAGGATCCTGCCCAGAAATCCTGGGGTGTTACTGACGCTGTGCTGCCTCTTCCCTTGAAGAGGGCAGAAGGCTCAGGTGCCACTGAGAAGGTGAGGAAGGGCCTGTCTGACTTCCTGGGGGTCATCTCAGACACCTTCGCTCCCTCTCCGGACAAGACCATCGACTGTGACGTGATCACCCTGATGGCAACACCCTCAGGTACCACTGAGCCCTACGACAGTGCCAAGGTCAGTGTCCCCTGCTGAGCCCTGTCCCCTGTCCCTGCTGCTGTCCCTCCCCTGACAGCTGTCCCTGTGTGTCTCCTCCAGGCTCGTCTCTACAGCCTCCAGTCCGACCCAGCCACCTACTGCAACGAGCCCGATGGTATGGGAGGGTGCAGGGGGCCCAGGGTGCTGCCCTGGGGGGGTCTGGGGGCAGCTGGAACTCCCTGAAGCCTTTGGCCAGCAGGGCTGGCTTGGCAGTGCTGGGGCCAGCTGTGAAGAGCACATCTGGCTCTTACCTCAAGCACCAGCTTGTGCTGAATTTACTAGCACAATTTAAGTTGGTGCCATGTGGCCTTGAGCTGGCAGAGGAGTTCTGAGCCCTGTGCCTCGCTCCTCCTTTGCCCCAGCATCTCTGCAGTGAAACCTCCCCAAACTCGAGGGTTGTTATCCCTGTGCTTGTCCCAAACAGGCCCTGCTGAGCTGCTCGAGGCCTGGCTGGCTCAGTTCAGCCTGGAGGAGAAGAAAGGGGAGATTGCAGAGCTGCTGGCCACCAGCCCTTCCATCAGGGCACTCTACACCAAAATGGTGAGCCCTGCCTGCCTGGGCACTTCCTGACGTGGGGAATGCTGCAGGAGGGCCCCGAGCTGTTTGTCCCCTGCAGCTGGAATGGGAACAGTGGAAAAACAGTTTGCAATGGGAAAATAATATTAAAAATGCTTGTAATAAAATGGGAGCTGCAAGCTTTGGGAGGAGAGAGGGGCACAGCAGCAGCTGCAGCTCTGCCTCTGAGGGGCTCATCCCTTTCTCCCAGGTGCCTGTGGCTGTTTCCCACTTGGAATTCTGGCAGCGCTACTTCTACAAACTGCATTGCCTGGAGCAGGTGGGTCAGGCTGGGGGCTCCCTGGGGGGCTTTCCCTGGGAAAACAGGGATCTGGGCTGACCCTTGGAGTCAGTGATGCTGAGATGCCTGGGGGAAGAAAGGGACTGGGGATGTGAGCAGCTGCTGGTGTTGAATTCCTGCAGGATGAAGCCCGGAGGGAGGCTCTGAAGCAGCGAGCAGAGCAGAGCATGCACCAAGAGGAGCCAGGCTGGGAGGAGGATGAAGGTGGGACAGGTTTTGGGGCTTTGTGGTGAATTTCTCATGGGGTGGTGGCTCCTCCTCACTCCCACAAATCACAGTGGGCAAAGGAGGGGCAGCTCTGATCTCTGCTCTGTGCCAGTGATGGGGTCTGAGGGAATGCCTGGAGCTGTGTCAGGGTGGTTGAGGTTGGATGTCAGGAAATGTTCTCCCCCCTGAGGGTGCTGGGCACTGCCCAGGCTCCCCAGGGAGTGGGCACAGCCCCAAAGCTGGCAGAGCTCCAGGAGAAGGCTCTCAGGGGGTGCCCAGGGTGGGATTTTTGGGGTGTCTGTGCAGGGCCAGGGGTTGGACTGGATGATCCCTGTGGGTCCCTCCCAGCTCAAGACATTGTGTGACTCTGTGGAATCCAGCTCCCAGCCCAGCTGCTGCTCCACCTGCTGAAACATCTCTCACTTCTCTTCTGCCTCCCTACAGAGGAGTTCTTGGGCATGTCCCCCCTGCCTTGTGCAAACATCACATTTCCAGGAGCAGCACAGAAAGAACCCACCTCAGAGGGAAACCACCCTGCTGCCCCCGAGCTTCCCTCTGGGGAGAGCTGGGCTGTGCTGCCCCCAGAGCTGGTGCCAGTGGAGCAGAGCCCCTCAGAGAGCAGCGAGAGCGTGTCCCTTGTGACTCAGATTGCAAACCCTGCCCCTGTGCCTGCCACCCAGCCACAGACTGCAGCTCCACCCCCGGGCGCTGGCCGCCTCTCCCAGAGGCTGGTGGAGGCCACCTTGGAAGAGCAGAGCTCCCTGCCAAAGCCCCCAGAAGCTGCTCAGCCTTCTGCACCTGCCCAGCAATCAGCAGCATCCTCAGAGCTGGCAGCTGGAACAGAGCTCAGAGAGCTGGAGAGCAAAGGCCAGGCCAGGACAGAGACTCTGAGAGAGGAAGGGCCCACAGACCTGAGAGTCTTCGAGCTCAACTCGGATAGTGGCAAATCCACCCCCTCCAACAACGGCAAGAAAGGTTTGTGTGGGGCTGGGAACCCTCTGGGAGGGGCAGCTCCTGGGGAAAGGCTCTGGGTTTGTGGTGGTGGGGGAGATTAAAGGGAAAGAAATCAAAGATCTGCTGGCTGAGCAGATCCCTGGATGCCAGGAAAGGCTCTGTGCTCTGTGGAGGGGATGTGGTGATTCCCTAGGAGTGTCCCTGCTGGGACAATGACAGTCCCCATATCTAAGTCCCTATTGTCATTCCTTATCTCCTGCATTTTCTGGAACCTGACACATCCCAGTTCTCCCAGGCCAGAGGAGAAAATCTTCCAGCATCCACCTCTCCCACTGCTTCTGCACCAGCCCTGGCTGTGAGGGAAGCAAGCTCAGCCCATCCCCTCTCTGTTCCTGGCAGTGTGGAGGCTTTCCCTCCTCAGCAGCTCTGAGCCCTGGCAATTCCAGGGCTTTGGGGCCAGCTCTGGTGGCTCAGTGGGGACATTTGTGCTTCCAGGCTCCAGCACGGATATCAGCGAGGACTGGGAAAAGGACTTTGATCTGGACATGACGGAAGAGGAGGTGCAGCTGGCACTCTCCAAGGTGGAAATGTCTGGGGAGGTGAGTCAGGGCAGGCAAAACTGCCCCCCAAAAGCATCACTGACCCCTCAAGGTGGTGCTGAAGGGCTGCTGGGATGAGTGTGCAGGTTTCCCCAGGGGAGCAGAGCAGGCAAATCCCTGTTGGGAAAGTGTGGGAGTGTGAGGATACATCAGGTGCCCTGGGCAGGAGGAGCTGTTGAGTTACAGAAACAGTAGAAACCAGCTCAGAAAAAGTCCAGAAACGGATTTCCTCTTGTTTGCAGCTGGAAGATGAAGAGTGGGAAGACTGGGAATAAAGCAGCTGCTTCCAGTGTGTGTCACAGGCTCACTTCCACCACCGAATGTGAATTCAATCTCGGACCGGCTGTTCCTTTGTGTGTGACTGTGCTGGGGGTTGCACTTCCAGGCTGGAGGAGCTCCATTCCTCCTAAAACCTGGGGGCAGCTCAAGTGACCCCTTCAGATCCAGGAGGAGGAAGCAGGAGGTCGCTGGCACACAGGAGCCTGACTTCTCCATAGGTCCTAGAGACTGGCCAAGCCAAAACTGATCCTGACTTGTTGGGAGGAGGCAGAGCGAGGGGTCCCTGGGGCCAGCTGGGCACTCAGAGCCCTGCCAGGTGTGCTGGGTGCTGCCAGGCTGCCAGCTGGCTCCTTCCTTGCTTGTGTGTGCACGTGTGACCTACAGCTGAGAGGCTCCTGGACGTGGCTGTGCCTGCTCCGCTCGCTGCTCCGCAGTTCCCACCCGGGGAGGGCCTGAGGGCTGGAGGTGCTGCACAAAAAAGGCACTTGGCTCGTGGCTTTGACCCTGGAAGGAGCCAAACCCCCTGCCAAACCCTGAGCTTCTGCCTGGCTTTTTGTCCTGGAAGCTTTTTCTCATGGAAACTCCCGTTTCCAGCAGTTCCTCGAAGAGCCAAGGCTTGCTGCTCCATCCCCTTTGCAGCTGCACCACCTTCCTGCACTGGGTTTTGTGTCTTTCTAGTTAAATTCTCCAAGCAAAATCCTCGTGGCTTGCTCTTACTCCAGCCCTGCTGGGCTGGCAGTGATTTGGGAACAGAACCTCTGTGCTGGTGGCCAGTTCAGCCCTTGCAAAGGCCCAGCCTGACCCACTGACCACTTCAAGCTCAGCTTGGCCAGCCTGGGGACAGAGGGGCTCCCAAATGTGGGGGTCCCTGCTGGCTGCGGCTGTGTGCCCCCATCTGAGCCCTGTCCCACCTGTGCCAGGCCCTGCAGCCACCACGAGCTTTGCTGTGCTCACTTGGGTTCCTTCACTTCAGCCCCTGTGACTGCTTGCTTCACTTCCTTCAGCCCCACGGCCTCTTTTTGGGGCATTTTCCTTATCACAACACGAGACGTTGCTCATGCACAGTTATCCCAAGGGGACAGTGCCCTCACTGCTCTCTTTGGGGTGCTGGGGTGACACTTTCTGCCTTTGTCCTGCCCCTTCCAGGGCCGAGGGTTTCCTGCTGGGTTTGGACAGCAGTAAACGAGGTGCACTTGGAAGAGTTGGGGTTTTGGGGTTGGGTTTTCCTTCTTTAGGGTGACTCCTGGTGGGAGCATCCCTGTCCAGCAGAGCCTCAGCTTGTCCTGGCTGGGATTGTGGTGGGCAGGGGACACAGGGGACACCAGTGGGGACCTGGGGCTGGTGTGAGCCCACAGAGAGGCTCGAGGGTGCAGCATCTGTGTCACTTTCTTTTCTCCTTTAGTGGAATGAACCGTTGGGTTGGTTGTGCAATATTCTCTGTTCTTGAACTATTCCGCATCTCCCTGAGCCTTTTCTAGCTGGGGTGACAAACCAGGAACAATTCTAACAGCTGGTAGTTTTGTAACAGTGACTTTCTCCAAACCTTTTACAGACTTGCAGTTAACAGCGATTAAAGGAGTTCTCAGAGTCTCTGCTGTGTTCTCATTGCCTCCAGGGTGGGGATGACACAAGGGAGGGGACACGAGGGAGGGGACAGAGGGGACATGAGGGAGGGGACACGAGTGACAGGACAGAGGGGACACGAGTGACAGGACAGGGGACATGAGGGAGGGGACAGGAGTGACAGGACAGGGGACACGAGGGAGGGGACGTGAGTGACAGGACAGAGGGGACACGAGTGACAGGACAGGGGACATGAGGGAGGGGACAGGAGTGACAGGACAGGGGACACGAGGGAGGGGACACGAGTGACAGGACAGGGGACACGAGTGACAGGACAGAACTGATGGGACACAAGTGACAGGACAGAGGGAACAGAACCTGAGTGATGGGACACCAGTGAGGACACGAGTGAGAGGACAGGAGTGGCAGAACCCGAGTGATAGGACACAAATGGCAGAACCTGAATGACAGAACCCAAGTGACAGGACAGAGGTGACAGGACATTAGTGACCGAACCCGAATGACCCAATCCAAATGACAGAGCCCAAGTGACATGACACGAGTGACAGGGCACGAGTGACAGAACCCGAATGACAGAACCCAAATGATAGAATCCAGGTGACAGGACAGAGGTGACAGGACAGAGGTGACAGCACACGAGCGACAGCGCACGGCCGCCCCTGCAGTTCCTCCCCCGCTCGCTGGGGGCGCCCGAGCGCCGCTGCCGCGCCCTGCCGCCCTCCGCGCGCACAAGTTTGTCCCCGCGCGGCCGCCGTCCGGCCCGCGCCCCGCCCGCTGCCGCCATATTTTGGCCGCCGCCGCCACCACCGGAGCCGCCGCCGCAGCCGCCGCGATGGGTGAGGGCCGTGAGGGGCGGGCGCGGCCCGGGGAGCTCCGGGCACGGCCGAGGGGGTGGGGTGGAGCCGGAGAAGCAGCCCCGAGTCCGGGCAGCGCGCACAGCCCGTCCGCCCCGCGCTGCCGCCGCCCTCGCCTCTCACCGGCGTCCCGGGCGCTCCCGGGGCTGAGGGCGGCGGGGCCGGCGCGGCCGCTGAGTCATCCCGGGGCCGCTGCTGAGGGTCTTGGGGGGCTCTCGGTGAGGGAGGCCTGGGAGTTGTGACCGCTTCGGGCAGCGCCAGCAGCGCCTTTGGGGAGCTCCGGGTGGGGCGGGAGCTGCGGGGGGGCCAGGGTGAGGTACCCCCGGTGTGGGGGTTAAGGGTGAGGTACCCCCGGTGTGGGGGGCCAGGGTGAGGTACCCCCGGTGTGGGGGTTAAGGGTGAGGTACCCCCCTTTGGGGAGCTCCGGGTGGGGTACCCGGGTGTGGGGGGCCAGGGTGAGGTACCCCCGGTGTGGGGGGCCAGGGTGAGGTACCCCCGGTGTGGGGGGCCAGGGTGAGGTACCCCCGGTGTGGGGGTTAAGGGTGAGGTACCCCCGGTGTGGGGGGCCAGGGTGAAATACCTGGGTGTGGGGGTTAAGGGTGAAATGCCCCGGGTTTGGGGGTGCCAGGGTGACATATCCCCGGTGTGGGGTGCCAGGGCTGCAGAGTCCGGGTTTGGGGGTGCCAGGGTGAGGTACCCCGGGTTTGGGGGTGTCAGAGCTGCAGTGCCTGGGTTTGGGTGCGATAGGCTGCGTTTGGGGTGCCAGGGCTGCTAGAGCCCAGGTTTGGGCGTGCCAGGGTGAAATACTCCGGGTTTGGGGGTCTCAGGGCTATAGTTCCCAGATTTGGAGATGTCAGGGCTCCAAGAGCCTGGCTTTGGGGATGCCAGGGCGAGATACCCCGAGTTTGGGGGTGCCAGGGTGGAATACCCCGAGTTTGGGGGTGCCAGGGTGGAATACCCCGGGTTTGGGGGTGCCAGGGCTGCAGTGCCCGGGTTTGGAGGTGAGAGCTGTGAGTCCGGTTTTGGGGTGTCCCTGCTGTCCCTTTGGGGTGTTTGGGGCTCTCCTGGCTGTCAGATCTCTGCTCTGTTGAAATTCAGTTCAGTTCTGACCTCCCCCAGAGCTCGGGGTTCACCTGAGAACCCCCCAAACCTCCCCTGGGTGCTGCTAACCCAGCGGGGCTCTGGCTCTTGGGATTTTTATTCAAATGCAGCCTGAGCCCTCAGTGTCACCGTGGCTGTCCCTGTGTCACCGTGGGTGGCAGGACACCCCTGGCAAGGGATGGCATCTGTGGCAGGCAGCTCTCTGTCCCCTGCAAATAAATCCCAGCTCGGTGTTTCTCCTTCAAAAAATGCTTTTTGGTTTGATGTGGGAGGTCCCACCTCGGGGAGGAAAGGTGGATTTTATTTTGGTTTATTTTTTTTATTTATATTTTATTGAGGGTTCCTGTAGGAAGGCAAGCTTTGGAAGGATGAGGTGAAAAAGCCAAACCTGTAGCAGCCGTGTTTTCCTTAAAATATATTTTGTTGAGGGTTCCTGTCTGGTTTGGAAGGATGAGGTGAAAAAGCCAAACCTGTAGCAGCCGTGTTTTCCTTAAAATTGAGTGAGCATCTTCTGGAAATAAAGATTAAAATGTTTCAATTTTCCACATGCAATGTTGTCTTTTAACCAGAGCTGCTTCAGAAGCTTAATGGCTTTCAAGTGGCAAGTTTAGGTTGGATATTGGGAAGAAATTCTTCCCTGTGAGGGGCTGGGATGGATTTCCCTGAGAAGCTGTGGCTGGAATTATCCCAGGCCAGGTTGGACAGGGCTTGGAGCAGCCTGGGACAGTGCAAGATGTCCCTGCCCATGGCAGGGGTGGCACTGGATGAGTTTTTATCTCCTTCCAAACCAGGGAATCTTCAAAAATGCTCTGTGATCCTTTACAAATTATAATTTAAAAATGATTTTGCATGTCAGGATCTCACCAGGAACTTTTCTGCCCCTCCAAACCCTCCTGTGGTGCTCCAGGAGAAGTCAGTGACCACGTCTGTGTGTGGCTGCTGCACCTCCCAGCCCTGGACAGCTTGGAAAAATTAATTTATGGCTTCAGATGTAAAAGCTGGACTGGCAGCTCTGAGGAGAAAAATGTCCTGGGGCCTGGTGGGAATGTCTGGAAATTCTTGGGGCAGTTTTGTGTGGAGCTGAGGAGTTTGTGCACAGGAGCTTCCCCACCCCTGTAAGAGTTGAATATCCCCCTTGTTTGAATTATCCTCATGTAACTTTATTATTTTTAAACAAGCTAAGGTTGTTTTTTAAATTATTTTAAGTTAATGATGCTGTTGGAAATTGTCATCAGTTCGTTCCTCGTTTGCCTTGCAAATGACATCTTTAAATGTCTTTAACCCACGGAGCAGTGTGAATGCTCAATTCTCAATAAAACCCCCGTGGCTGATGAATTTAACAGTTAATTGGCTGCTTTGCTTTGTTTGCTTTAGTTCAGCAGAGCAAACATGAACTTTGTCAAGGGGGAGAGTTTGATCATTAAAATCCTGCAAGAGTGAAAGTCCTGATTCCTTCAGGCTTTCAGTCCTGGCGAGGTGCAGGTCAATCTGCTTAGCAAATCACACAGCCCTGTTTGTTTCTGAGGCAAAGCACACAGATTTATTGGAATTTTATATCCCCCTGTGATTATCTCTGAGTGTTTCTGCTCGGTTTTAACCTGGAACTCTCCTGGGTCGACTCGGAGTGGGTTCAGTTGAAGTTTTTCCCTGTTTTAGGAACTGTTCTCAGCTGGCACTTGTGCTTGATCAGTCCATTTTAAAGGAAACCTGACTGGATAAACCAACTGGAAGAGAACTTATTGGGATGAAAAGATCCGATTTTGGGATGAAAATATCCAGTCAGAGTAGGAAGCTTTGAGAACTGAGCTGAGGAGCGCTGGGTTCTTTTTCCAGCGGGGCAGGGACATTCCAGAAGGATTCCTAATCTTGTTTTAACCCTGGGCAAGAGCAGCAAACGCTGCCTGCCGGTGGATTTCCCCCAAAGAGAACTTTTTGCCTGTCCCTTCCCCCTGGCAGCGCTGCACATTCCAGCGGTGATTTCACATCCCCGGCTGCCAGGGAGCCGCGGGGATCGGGGATTTACCGGGATTTACCGGGATTTACCGGCACAGCGAGCCGGGGACAGCCGCAGGGACAGGGCCAGCCTGCTCAGGACAGCTCTGCGGGGCTTTGGTGCTGCCAAACACCCCAATAACCCCCGGGAGAACCGAGCAGAGCTGCCCCAGTGGCAGCACAGCAGAATTCTGCTGCTTTCCCAGGGTTTCACTGCAGCTGGGGGAGTTCCAGGGCTGTAGGCACAGCCAGAGTTGGGATTATTTTACAGGATTTTTTTTTTTGTGTCACAAGCTTCATTTGCTTGTGTCTTCTGAGCAAACAAAGTGAAATTTTTCCTTTTTTTTTCCTATTAATTCACTGAAAAACTGTCAGTCACAGTTAAAAAAAAAAAGTGGTTTTGGTGATTTCTGCTAGCAACTCAGAGCTGTTCTTTTACACATTAATTCAGCTACTTTTATGTAGTTATTCATCTGATTTGTATTTAAGTAGTACAGATGATTTAGTCTTCTTTTTCTAGGGTTTCAATTCACTTAATAAAGTTGTCCTGGACACATTTTTCTTTTCTAGAAGAGTCCTCTGGAGATGTTAGTGATGGTAGGAAGAGATGGGAGGATCCTCTGGGATTTCAGGGAATTGGAGATATATGAGGAACGAAGTGAAACTCAGCAATTCACTCCGTTTATTTTGCTGCAATTTGTCTAATTGAGAGGAGTTTAAATTGCAAATCACCAACTTTATCCCATCCCAGGGAAAACTTGGGTGGAAAGGGCCTTTAGAGGTCACCTGAGAGCTGGGAATGTCCCCAGCGGGCACTAATTGGCAGATTAGCGCTGCTGAAGTTCCTGCAGTGTATTTATTTCTTTCCACTTGCATCATTCCCCGAGCAGGGAGCAGCTGTCAGCCCTGCTGGCCGGGCTGTGAGTTCAGAGCCACCTTTGGAAGATTCCCTGTGGAATATTCCCTGTGGGAAGGGACGTTTTGGCTCCGAAAGAGCCGTGTCAGGTCTGGCAGTGCCTTGGCCCTGACTCTGCAGTGACTCAGCTCCCAGGGCTCCAGCAGCAGCTGAAGAAAAGGTTGGAAGCAAATCTTGCAGAAAATCGGGAAGAGGCAGGCTTGGATTCCCCACCAGGAGCATCCAGAAGCTGTTGGAGTAACAACTCTGGATTTTACAGTTTCCTGCTGTAGCTTGTGCTGCGTTTACAGGGATTTGAGTGCCCTGCTGAGCCTTCAAAGTCAAACTTTCACCCCGTTTTTCCTTTCTTTTAAGTGGGAAATACCTTCTCATCCTCCAGTTTATGAGTGTGGCAGCTTGGGCTTGTAATTCTTTGACAGCTGGAGGATTTTTTTCCCCCTCAGTGAAGGCAAGAGGGGCCAAATTTCTTCCATCTCCTGAGGAGGTTTCCTTTGCACAGGAAGTTGGGAAGGTGTTCAGTTCAGTTTCATCCTTAAGTTTGAAATGCAAATACTGTTTTGTTTTTTGGTTTTTTGTTTTTTTGTTTTTTGGTTTTTTTTAAATTTCTTTTTTTTTTTTTGCTGGAGCTGTACCAGAAATTAATTAATCCAGGGAGCTACAAAAGGCACAACTGGGGGAACTGTGGGGCTCCACGCTGGAGCTGTGAAAGAAGTTAATTAATCCAGGGAGCTACAAAAGGCACAACTGGGGGAACTGTGGGGCTCCACAGAAGGATGTTTTGTCCAAGCTGGATCAGAACTTTTGAAATGGAATTAATCTTGCAAGATTTGTTCTTGAGTGAAATCTCTCAGTTCAGTGCCCACTGGCACTTCTGTAAAAGCAAAGTGAAAATCTCTGCCTGGAGTCTCTTCCTTAGGAGCAGAGGATTCCTTCCCCATTCCTGAGAGCCCAGATGCTCCCAGACCCTGATTACTGGGTTTGGGGATATTCCCACAGATGGAATTGGAGTTCAGAGGTAACACAAATGCTTGGTACAGAAACATTCCAAACAGAGTTTGTCCTGCTGTGTTTCATTCCGTGGGTTTGGTCCTGCTGCAGTCCAGAGCTCCCTGTGAGGTCCTGATCCTGCATTTTTCCCACCCGTTGCCATGGAAACGGGCTGGAATGTCCCAAATCAGCATTCTCCTGCCATTAAAACCCTGCCAGAGATGATGGGCTGAGGAAAAAAAAAAAAAAAAACCAATGGAAATCATCTGCAGGAATAAACTGTGGGAGAAAAAGCAGGGAATTTCGTGACAAGCAGCCCTGAAGAGTTCGAGTTCTCTTTGGGGTTTCCCTGCAGGATGAGAGTTCTTGATGCTCTGGGACAAAAAAAAAAAACCTTAAAGGACGAGGTGCTGAGTGCTCCTGAGTGTGGCTGGTCCTGGCACAGCTGAGTTTGGAGGCAGCTGAGCTGTCATGTGTCCCTTGGCTATTTATGGCCCTGCCTGGTGATCCTGGGCATCCTCACTTCTCCTTCCTCCTTTTCTTCAAAACCACCATTTAATTGGAGGCTTTGCTTTCCAAAAGGAGGATTAAAATTCTTAATTTGTTTGGAGATCTAAGCTGTCAGCTCTTACTCTTCCCTGTGGCTGCATGAGCCACAATGGGGTGGAAATACAAACAAAAACATAACAGTGGTGCTTAAATACATTTTCTGAATGAAAATTGACACCTGGCTTTTGTATGGTCAGATACAAACCCCTAAAGTCTGTAGATTTCTCTCTTTTTTGGTGTCTTTTTAGCTGGTTTTGGGAAATCAAAGAACTGAAAGTGTTTTGTTTCCTCTCCTGTTAAAATATATTTTTTTCCTGTTGTTTTCTCTCTCCTTAGTAATGAAAAGCTGGATATTTGTATTTAGTAGATGTTTTTTCTTGGGTTGGCTGTGGGCTTTTGGGTCTGACACTTCTCCAGTTGATCTTGGAAGGGCTCCAGAGTGGCTGGAGGTTGTTGATAAGTGGGACTGAAACTTTCTGTGAGCCACGGGGCTGAGGGTGCCTCAGGCTTGAAATAACGAGGAGATAAAACTGCAAACTTCCTCCTGGCAGCTGGGAAAAACCAAAAATGTTTGTTTTCAAATGAGTTCTGAAGGAGTAACTTGGTTCAGGGCTAGCTGAGCCTCTGAGGTTTGTGCTGAGAAAGGCACAAATGTGCAAATAATGTCAGAAATGGGAGAGTTTGGGGAGTTCCTGCCCTGCTCAAAGCAGGGGGTTCCAGCTGGGGCAGTCAGGGGTTGCCACCCTTCCCTGCTTCAGTTACAGCTTGGCCCTGGCTGCCTTCAGCTGTGCCAAAAACTGGAATGTCCCTGGCCTGAGTGGGAGGGAGAAAAAACAGACTGGGAGGGAAATTCTGGAGGAAAGAGGGTGGAATTGCTGCATTTGTCAGAAGTGGGTCAGGTCCTGAACACCCTCACCTACAGCTCTGCTCTGTTGTTGTTACAAACTCCATTCCTTCACTCTGCTGGGGTTGTGCTCTCTGGGAATAAATACCTGGGGGAAAATGCTGTGCTGCTAGCAGGGAAATAGGAATTCCTGCTGAAAACCGAGGGAGTAAATAAAGGAATTCCATCTGGGTATCCCCTGCCTTGTGGGAAGAGCACACAGGAGCAGTGGCAGGAGCCCTGAGGCAGAATTCCTCCTGTTTTCACAGAAAACTATCGAATGAAGAGCTACAAGAACAAAGCCCTAAACCCCGAGGAGATGCGCAGGAGGAGAGAGGAGGAGGGGATCCAGCTGCGCAAACAGAAACGGGAGCAGCAGGTACTCACTGAGCTCCCCCCTCTGAGCAGGCTGGGTCAGCCCTAGCACAGCCCAGAGTCTGCAGCCTTCGAGGATCTGGGCATTAAAGTTTGTTTGCAGTCTTCATTTTTCCTGTTTTGACTGAGATCTTGCAGCAGGTACTCACTGAGCTCACCCACCTCAGCAGGCTGGTTCAGCCCACACTGCTGCAGCCTTCGAGGATCTGGGCATTAAAGGTTGTTTGCAGTCATTTTTCCTGTTTTGACTGAGATCTGAGCTCCCCACTCTGAGCAGGCTGGGTCAGCCCAGAGTCTGCAGCCTTCGAGGATCTGGGCATTGAAGTTGTTTACAGTCTTCATTTTTCCTGTTTTGACTGAGATCTTGCAGCAGGTACCCACTGAGCTCACCCCCCTCAGCAGCCTCAACACAGCCCAGAGTCTGCAGCCTTCCAGGATGTGTGCATTAAAATTTGTTTGCAGTCTTTATTTTTTCTGTTCTGAGATCTTGCAGCAGGTAACTCACCTGGAGCAGGCTGTGTCAGCCTTAACTGCTGCACTCTTCAAGGATCTGTGCATTAAAGTTTGTTTGCAGTCATTTTTTCTGTTCTGAGTTCTTGCTATTTTCTCTTTTTCTCTCTAGACCCAGCTCACATAGAGAGCTTCCCAAGCATTTTGTTCCTGGGCTACTACTTGAGTTTTTTGTTGTGTTGGTTTTTTTTCCTTTTGTTGTTCATAGATCCTTGATTTTAAAGGTGGTGTTGGGTTTTTTTAGATATAATTAGTAAGTGGGATTATTTCCTGGAGAAACAGGAAGAGCAAGTGAAAGTATGGCCTTAACCCTGGGTGTGTTTCTTTTTTGGAAGCACGAGGTGATTCCCAAGTGCTATGTCTGGAACTAAATATTTACTTTATTAGCACCTTATCCAAGCTACTTTTTTGCCCAGTTTTCCCGATTTTGGTCAAATTCTGCACTTGCCTTCCCTGGTGGCTCAGTAATTTGGGCATTTGCATATCTGAGAGCAAGAATTAGCCCTTAGCTTGTGTGCCAGACTAACCCTGGGAGTGCAGAGCTGCTATTAATGACCCCTTTTCATTCAGGTTACCTTCAGTCCAGGAGGGATCTTGGTTGAGGAACAAGAATATCGAGTTGTGGAGCCTGTTCATGGTTGCTTTCTAATAACAATCCCTGTGTTCTGCTCCCCACCAGCTCTTCAAAAGAAGGAATGTGGAGCTGATCAATGAAGATGACTCCATGTTTGACAGTCTCCTGGTGGATTCCTACGTCACTTCCACAACGTGTGGGGTAAGGTGACTTCAGACAGGTTTAATTAATTTAATTTCATGCTTTGGGGGTGGTGAGGCCCTGAAGAGATTCCCAGAGAAGCTGTGGCTGCCCCATCCTTGGAATTATCCCAGATTGGATGGGGGTTGGAGCACCCTGGGGTAGTGGAAGGTGTCCCTGCCCTTGGCACTGGGTGATCTTTAAGCTCCTTCCAACCCACACCATCCTGGGATTCTGTGCTTGCATGGAACTGCCAAAATCCAATGGTTTTATTCCCTGATTTTCAAGAATGTTTGTGTAAGTTGGTGCAGGCAGCTGGAACAGCCACAAACCTTTGGCTAAAATGCAAAGAGGAGATTTATTCCTGAGGGAAAAATTTATTCCTGAGGGGAAAATTTATTCCTGAGGGATCCAGAGGGACACCAATGGAGCCACGAGCCCTGCAAAAGCTCATCCCATGCCAGGGAATCCCCATCCTGCTACTCACTCTGATTTATCAAGGGTTATTCCCAGCAGCATGTTCCAAATCCTCCTCCAGTGTCCTTTAATTCCATTTTATCCCCTCCTCCTCTTTCATCCCATTCCCCCCACCAGCACTGCAGATGTGAACTGGAGGATCTCTGCTGTGCTGGGATCCCCAGGTTTGAATTTTGGGATTTCTGGCTAAGCCCAGATTGTAGGATGGATGTGCTGTCTGTGATGCCTGGAATCATCTCAGTCTGAAATGAAAGCATTTCTGTTCTCTGCCTCTTTTCAGGAGGGATTGATCACAGGAGAGATGGTGGAGATGCTTTTCTCAGATGACCCTGACCTACAGCTAGCAACCACTCAGAAATTCAGGAAATTACTCTCCAAAGGTAAAAATAACTCATCCCTGCTCAGGATCCAACAGAGCCTGCCTTTTACACAGGTTTGTGCACAAAAGCTTTGCAGGTTGGGGGAAAAAAATATCCATAATTGAGAAATGTGATAATCTCTGGTATTGCTGATCACTGCCAGTTGTGTGATTTGTACAGAAAATCATTCTGCCGAGCTGCCCTGATGAGTTCAGCCCAATTTGAGATAATTTAATTAAAACTTCAGCCTTGTTACTCCCCTGCATGAGGCCTGTTCACTCCCTGACACTGCCTTGCTGTTTCAGAGCCAAATCCTCCAATAGATGAGGTGATAAACACTCAGGGAGTGGTGGAGAGGTTCGTGGAATTCCTGAAAAGAAGTGAAAATTGCACATTACAGGTAAAGGAGAGCGTGTTATCTATTCTTCAGGGTGTGGAGCTCTTTAGCCTGTGAACCCACAGGTGCTGTGAGGGGAAAATGATATTTTGAACCCCAAAAATGTGATCTATAGGAGAAGACAAAACTAGTTTGTAATGCTCAGGCAAAAAAAAAATTAAATTGTCAATTGCTCTGAATTAAATTCTTGGAAAAATACTGGCAAAAATCACCTAATTCAGCTGCAGGAAGAAAGTGTGTGAGGAAAAACTTCCATTGCTGGAGGCAGAGAGGCCAAGAAATGTTAGAAATGGGTTTGGCCAGTGCTGATCCTGCCTGGGGCAGAGGAAAGGCTTGGGTGCCTTCCTGAGATTCCTTCCAGTCCTGATTTCTGTGGAGGGGTTAAAGAGACTCCCATACATGGAATTTCATCCGAGCTGATGACTGCTTTCCTCTTTCTCCCTGCCCTCTGGCCCCAGGCCATGGACCAAAGGGGCTTCATTTCCAGGAGAAATGGATGGAAATCTGGTTTTAAACCAAAAAAAAGAGAAGCAAAAGCAGGGAATTTCTGCTCAACTTCCCTTGAACTCACAGAATCTTTGGGAAATTTGGATGAAATATAGAAAATGTTCTGTTTTGGGTGTTCCTGCACTGTTTCTTGCTGGGAAGTGGTTGTGGAAGAGAAATGAGGTGGTGGTGACATCTCTTGCTCATCCTTTGAACAGCTCTGGCTCTTTTATTGCTCAAGAAGAGTGCTCAGGCATTATCTTCCTTTCTCTCCCAAAACCTTTGCAGCAGAATTGTAGGAATTGTAGCCAGAATGTGGCTCTTTTATTGCTCAAGAAGATAAAATCCTTGGAGTGCTCAGGCATTATCTTCCTTTCTCTCCCAAAACCTTTGCAGCAGAATTGTAGGAATTGTAGACAGAATTTAATGAGAGCTGTTTTGCTGGTCCAGGCTGATTTTATTCCTTTATTTTGCTGGTCCGGGCTGATTTTATTCTTTTATTTTTCTGAATTAGGTTGATTTTATTCCTTTATTTTGCTGGTCCAGGCTGATTTTACTCCTTTATTTTTCTGAATTAGGCTGATTTTATCCCTTTCTTTTGCTGGATCAGGCTGATTTTATTCCCTTTTATCCCTCCTTTCAGTTTGAGGCTGCGTGGGCCCTGACAAACATCGCCTCAGGGACCTCCCAACAAACCAAAATAGTCATCGAGGCTGGGGCAGTTCCCATCTTTATAGAGCTCCTAAACTCTGACTTTGAGGATGTTCAGGAGCAGGTAAGGATCTCTCCTCACTTTGGGATTTTGGGGAGAACCACACATTCAAACTGCAGTGTTTGAATGGAGTGATCCCAGCTGGCTGCAGAGCACAGATTGTTGCCTGGAACTGCAGGAAATTTGCTTTCTCAGCACACTGCCTGTCTCTCCCTCTCAGAAAATGAATGCTGAAGCTGTTGCTGTTTCCTTTCAGGCTGTCTGGGCGTTGGGGAACATTGCTGGAGACAGCTCTGTGTGTAGGGATTATGTCCTGAACTGTGCCATTCTTCCTCCCTTGTTAATGTGAGTAGCCATGAGCAGTTCTGGGAGTGCCCTTGTACCAGGGAGCAGGGCTGGAGCTGGGCCACGGATTGCCTGGGGATCCAACCTGCTTCAGAGGAGTGGGAATCTGTGGAGAACATTCCTTACAGATTCCCTGGCACTCTGGGATCCCCGGGAGTCTAAACCTCTGGTTCTGAGTGGGATTTTGTGGATAACATTCCTTACAGAGTCCCTGGCACTGTGAGATCCCTGGGAATCAAAGCTGCCTCAGAGCAGTGGGATTTTGGGGATAACATTCCTTACAGATTCCCTGGCACTGTGGGATCTCTGGGACTGAAACCTCTGGTTCTCAGTGGGATTCTATGGATAACATTCCTTACAGATCCCTGGCAGTGCTGGGATCTCTGGGAGTCATACCTGGTTCAGAGGAGTGGGAATCTGTGGAGAACATTCCTTACAGATTCCCTGGCACTGTGGGATCTCTGGGACTGAAACCTCTGGTTCTCAGTGGGATTCTATGGATAACATTCCTTCTAAATTCCCTGGGAGTCAAACCTCTGGTTCTGCGTGGGATTTTGTGGAGAACATTCCTTACAGAGTCCCTGGCACTGTGAGATCCCTGGGAATCACCTGCCTCAGAGGAGTGGGATTTTGGGGATAACATTCCTTCTAAATTCCCTGGGAGTCAAACCTCTGGTTCTGAGTGGGATTTTGTGGATAACATTCCTTACAGATTGCTTGTCACTCTGGGATTCCTGGGAATCAAACCTCTGCCTCAGAGGGGTGGGATTCTGTGGCTAAAACTCCTCCGTGCTGCTCTGGGGTGCTGCTCCTTCTGGAGTCACAGGGTGTCCCTCAGCTCCTGCTCTCTGCTTGGGCTGTGGATTTTTTTGGGGTTGGAGCAGGATCAGGTCTCTCACACCACCTCCCTCAGTGTGTTGATAATGAGTTCTGTCAGGCCTGGGCTCTCGTTGCTCTGGCAAGAATTAATCTTCATCCCACCCTGGAAAAGTGAGGTTTTTGTCCCAAATGGCAGATTTTGCTGCTCCTGGTGTCAGCCTGACTCCTCACCCCACTGGACTCGCTCTGAGCTCAGGCTGAGCAGTTTGTGTCACTTGGTGGTGACTGGGAGTGTCTTCCTGGGCTGAACAGGAGCTAAATGTTTTAGTTTTAATTCTTTTGGTTCCCTCTGCTTCCACATCAAGGACAATAATCCCTGGTAATTCTCTGTTCAGGCTCCTCACCACGTCCACCAGGCTGACAATGACACGAAATGCTGTCTGGGCCTTGTCAAACCTGTGCAGAGGGAAGAGTCCACCTCCTGAATTTGATAAGGTGAGAAGAAATGCCCTGTTGGCAGCCAGGAGGTGGGGAGACACCCAGTTAAGAGGCTTGTCTGAGTTATTTTGGGCTGTTGAACTCGAGGAGGACACAGGATGAGGTTTTTCCTCCTGAGGGTGATCTGCATGTTTAATTTCTCCCAACCTTTCTGCTGCACCCCTCAAATGATGGGCAGGCCCAGGCTTCCCTAGAAAGTTTCTATAAACAATTTTCTTAAGAACTCTGGAATTTTGAGACTTCAATTACGATCAACAGCTATTCTGAGACCTGGAAATGCTAAAAACCAGAATTCCTGTGAGCTGTGGTATCTTGCCTTCCCCTGTCTAGGGAACCTAACTAAAGGTCCTGCTGGCTCTTCAGGTATCTCATCCTCCTTTGGCAACACAAAAATCTTTTTTAAAAAGTGAAAACATGCTGCTTTAAGTGAAAACCCACTAAATATCAAAGCTGGGAGGCCTGTGGTAAGGGGTGAAATCTGAATTGAGTGTAAATATAAACCCACTTATAAATAATTGAGATGAACTTGGTCTGAACATTGAAAGTCAGAAATGGAGCAGAGCTCTTTAACAGGAGCTCCCAGGGTAACTCCTCAGTATAATTTAACTCCTCAGTGTAATTTAAATATAGCAGCCAAGCTGCTGAGGTGGCTTGGGAGCTGTGGGAAGAAGGGATCTGTGGCAGTGCAGGGCTTGTCCTGAGCAGTCAGCAGGAGCAGGAGGTGTTTGCCTGCAGCTGTGGTGGTCCTGGCCTGGTGACTAACCCTGGGTGGTGGCTGTTGTTGCAGGTGTCTCCCTGCCTGCCAGTGTTGTCCCGATTGTTGTTCAACAGTGACTCTGACCTGCTGGCAGACGCGTGCTGGGCTCTGTCCTACCTGTCCGATGGTCCCAACGAGAAGATCCAGGCTGTGGTGGACTCAGGGGTGTGCAGGAGGCTGGTGGAGCTCTTAATGTGAGTATCTGTCAGGAGGCTGAGTGGCAATCCATCTAAATCCAACCAAGTCCCACCAAAGCTCCCGTGCACACGGGATCCAGGCAGCTGAGCTGGCCCAGGAGGGTCTGGAGCAGCTTCACAGCTGGCTTGGCTTCCTGAGCTGAAGATTTTCCAGTTCTATGAAAAGATACTTGTGTTGGTCTCAACATCTGCCCCCAAAATTGCAAATTCACTGATAAAAGAAACATTATCCCTATAAATTTCTGAAATTCAACCAATTTTTGAGCATGGCCCAGCTGCACAGACAACTGGGAAGAACTTTCTCCTTCCCAGATTTCCTTAATGATTGCAGTGTTGTGTGCTCTCAAACTTCAGATGGAAGCCTGGTTATGAGGCAAATCCAAAAACAGTGGCTAGAGAAATCAGCTTGGCTTTGTTTCTCCAAAATTTGTATGGAGAAGGGGATGGAGTCAGGATGCAAAGGATCACATTGTGTTGCAGCTTTGTTTTCAGTCGTTTGATGCTCAGCTTACTCTGTGTTCTGTATGGCAGGGGATGGAATCCTAAGGAAATCATGCAGATGGGATCATGGGGAGGGAACATGCTGAACATCCCAGTGATAACTGTGTTGCAGCTTTGTTTTCAGTGGCTTGATGCTGTTCTGTATGGCAGGGGATGGAATCCTAAGGAAATCATGCAGATGGGATCATGGGGAGGGAACATGCTGAACATCCCAGTGATCTGATGGAGCTGGGTTTGTCTTTGCACACTTTTCCTGCAGGCACAACGATTACAAAGTGGCCTCTCCAGCTCTTCGGGCAGTTGGCAACATCGTGACAGGGGATGACATCCAGACCCAGGTGAGAGGAGAGGAATTTCCTGCAGGGAATGCAGTGCCTGGCACTGGTGATCTCACTTGTGCTTCCTTTTCCCCCAAAGGTGATTCTAAACTGCTCAGCCCTGCCTTGCCTCCTCCATTTATTGAGCAGTCCCAAGGAATCCATCAGGAAAGAGGCATGCTGGACCATATCCAACATCACAGCAGGCAACAGAGCACAAATCCAGGTACAGTCTTCCCCAGCCTGCCTGCAGTGATCCCAGATTCCAAGCTCAGCATTGAGGATTGGCAGCTTTTTCCTTTCCCTGACCCTTAGAGGCTGGATTGGTTCACTTCTCTTATTCTGCAGCAATTTGCAAATTTGCTGCTGCCAAACAAGCTAAAAAATGGGGAATGCAGCAGCACATGGACTGACCCCACAGGCTGGATCATTGGAATTAGAGCAGGCACTGCCCCTGTTTCTCCATCCTCAATCCCTTGGAAGAGCTGGAGCTCCTTGAGGTTTAATTACCCTTTTCCTGACCTCCACGAGCAGAGCAGAGCTTTGAGCATTCCCCCAGTGTTGCTGCAATTCCAGGGCTTGTCTGCTGTGCTGGTTCTGGAATACCTGCTTTTAACAGGATTTGGGGAATAAACCACAGCAATCCCTTCATCATGGGAAGTTCTTCACGTGGGGATCTGGAAGTGGGGCTTTCTTTCAGGAAGCCTTTAGGGAAGTGCTGCCAATGCCAAGCCCTCTCCTGCCCTCTCTTCCCAGGCAGTGATAGATGCCAACATCTTCCCGGTGCTGATCGAAATCCTGCAGAAAGCGGAATTCCGCACGAGGAAAGAGGCAGCCTGGGCCATCACCAACGCCACCTCAGGAGGGACCCCTGAGCAGATCAGGTATTCCCTGAGCCTCCTGGGCCACTCCTGCCTCAGTTCCTGGGAGCTTTGCCTTCAGGGGAATTTCCAGGCAAAGAAGAGATTCTGGAGAGTAACTGAGGCAGAGCTGGGTTGTAATTTGTGATTTCCTTCTGCATGAGGATAATTTAATCCCAAATTTTCTCCATCCTTCCTTGGGAAGTTGAGGTTAAATGTCCAAATTTGATGACAGATAAAATTCCAGTGTGGACTCAATTTGAGCAGCACCTGGATGTCAGAAGTGGTAGTTGGGTAGTTTAGGTAGTTGAGGCTTTGGGTAGTTGAGGCTAAATGTCCACACTTAATGACAGATAAAATTCCAGTGTGGACTCAATTTGAGCAGCACCTGGATTTCAGAGGTGTCTCCTTCCATTTAAAAAAGAAATTCTGAAAATAGGATTGCATGCAATGCAAATAAATGGATCAAAATTAACCTTACAGAGCAGTAAATGTGTATTTTAAGGTCAGTTTCTGGATTTTAGTTGCACTCATGTCCTTTGCTTTCCCATGGAGCAGAGGTGATGCTCCCCAGCTCCTGAGCAGGCAGTGATGTTGGTGCTGCTCTCTCCCTGCAGGTACTTGGTGAATTTGGGTTGCATCAAACCTCTGTGTGACCTGCTGACTGTCATGGACTCCAAGATTGTTCTGGTGGCCTTGAACGGGCTGGAAAACATCCTGAGGCTGGGAGAGCAGGAAGCCAACCAGAGTGGGACTGGCATCAACCCCTACTGCAACCTGATTGAGGAGGCCTATGGTAGGTGGGGCTTTGGGCACTGCAGGGGTCTCTTGGTTGCTTTTCTGCTCTGTTGAAGGGTTTATTGTATTCCAAAATAGCCAATATTTATTCCAAAATACTTTCAAACTCATTTAGTGGGTGATGAAAAAATACTTGGAAGTAAAAACTCTGACCTGGAGTCCAAGCTGAAAATCGTGGCTTGCACCAGGTGGGAATATGAACCAGAAATGAGCTGAGCTAAGTAAAAAGTGACAATTCTTGGTCTAAAATTGCTCTGAATCTACCCAGTTTTACACTGGAAATCCAGGGAGACTTTACTTTTCCCTGGAGTGACTTAATTTGGTGCTGATGGATGTATTTTTTTTGGTCCTGCTCTCGATGCTTTGAGGAGGAACAAGTTCCTATTTTGGTCTGCAGCTCCCTGTGAGCTGGCAGTGTCTGCTTTGCCCTCTCATTACTCTGAGTGTCCTGATTCTCCCTGGAAGGATAATTCCTGGAATTCCTGAGGGTGCACTGTGCATGGATGCTTTCTGTGCATTGAACTGGGGCAGGGAGAGCTGCAGGCTCAGGGGACAGCCCCTGCTCCTCCCCACCCCCTGCAGCCACCAAACCCCTCCTCCTTAATCCCACTGCAGTCTGGGATTAGCCTGCAGCTGGGAGCACATCTGGATGAGCTAAACCTGCCTGGCAGGGCTGAGATCCAGGGGTCTCAGGTTTCTGAGGTCGAGATGACCCCAGGGTGTTAGAAAGTCTCTTTTTCCCAGCTCCACAACCAAAGAAGTCGAGTTGGTTCTGCTTTTCAAGGTTGTTTATTTTTCTCTTATCTCTTACATTCTTTCTCTGACCTGCTGAGGTCTGTCTGGCAGGTCAGTTTGTGGCACACTGTCCACCCTTGGGCTGGTGTTAGCTTTTATACAAAGAACTATTTGATTTACAATAATTTTCCAATACCTCTCACCTATGTTAGACAGTCTGTCTCTACTGTAAACCAATCCAAAAGTGTCACCATCACACAGAAGATGGAAGGCAAGAAGAAGGAGGACAGGACACACCCAGATTCTTCCATCTTGCCTCTTGAACCCCCATTCTAAAACCCCAAAATTCTACTTTTTCACCCTGTGACAAATTAACCATCATTCTACTCAAACTCTTGTGGCTTGTACATCTTCACACAAAGCTGGTAGTTTGTTCCATGGGCTAAAATCAAAGGCACAGCTGTTTTTGACTCCGTGCCAGGGTCTCAAGTCATGCAGGGCAGCCAGAGGAATGGGTTCTGAGCCAGGGCCAGCTTTGGCACAGCTGTGGATTTATCACAGAATTCCTTGGACGACAGAGAGCGAATTTCTTTGTTCCATCTCAGAATTTCTTAGTTCCATCTCATTCCACTTTATTTTTTTAATTTTTTTTTTGTTTTGTTTTCCTCTAAAGGTTTGGACAAAATAGAATTCCTCCAGAGCCACGAGAACCAGGAGATCTACCAGAAAGCCTTTGATTTGATTGAGCACTACTTTGGGGTGGAGGACGACGCCGCCGTGGCCCCGCAGGTGGACGAGAACCAGCAGCAATACATCTTCCAGCAACCCGAGGCTCCCATGGAAGGATTCCAGCTATAATCCTGGGAAAAAAAACAACAAAAACCCCACCACAAACTTTCTGGAAAGTTTGGGAGAGCAGCTGCTGGTCCTGGCTGGGAAGGTTGGACACTCAGTGCTCCTGTTTGGGAAAACTCTACGAACACCGCGAGCGGCCGGTGCTGCCGGAGAGAAGGGGAATTTCTGCTCCTTGATCCTTTGGGCTGCTGCTCACCTTGGCTTTGGAGGCAGGAAGGACACAGAGGTGACAGGTGGCACCTCTTGGTGGCTTCTTCTTTGTGGTGGTGTCTTCCCCAGTGCAGTTTTTACCTCGGGTACTCCAGCCTTGGGTTGGGTGAGGACACGGAGAGGAGGGAGCTGTTCTGGCCACAGTAATTCTGCAAAACCTGGCTTGATCTATTTAAATTTCCTTTTTTTTTTCTTTTTTTTTTTGTTTTCTTTTTTTTTGTTTTTGCACATGTTACTCTTTATTAAAGACTCTTTAATATGCCAAGAGCAAAATTTAGCCCTGGCCTTCCTCCTTCAGGTGGACAGTCCTGGTGAAGCCAAGACCAGTTCCCTGATGAAAAATACTGAAAATGGACAGAAAAATGAGAAGTTCTCTCACTGATGGGAAGTTTTGGTTTTTTTTTTTTTTCTGCTGCTTCCCTTTGTCTAGATTTTTTTTTGTTTGTTTTTTGTTTGTTTTTTGGACCTCATCCTAGTGGTATTTCCAAGGATTAAAAACAAAACAAAAAAAAAAAGCAACAAGAGCCCAAAGATGGGAACTGGGGTGGATTTTTTTGGAGCAGGAAGCACAGCTGCTGTTGCACAGGTTTGGTTTGCGTTGTACTGACTGATCTCAGAGCTCTGAAATGCTGAATCCCACCTTCATCTTTACTTGAAATACTTTATTTGCCATGAGAAACATGGGCTGAATTCTGGGTTTTTCCTCCCTTGGGGTGGTTTGGGGTGGAGGAACATTTGGCTCCACCTGCCAGCAGTGACAGGAGCTCCAACAGCACCAGGTTTTCAGGTTTACCTCCTGCTCACAGTCAGATAATGCACATTTTACTTCCAAAAACGACAAATCTCTGTATTTTTTATATTATAGAAAGGGAGATATTTGTCTAATTGGGCCACAGAGAAAACTCTGTATGAAATTGCTGTAAATAAGCACTGTGAGGCAGGCACACCTGGAACCCCCCGGGGCTCGGGGCTGTCCTGCGGTGAGCACGGAGCTCCCCGAGCCCCCGCGGCGTTTTTTGGGCCGATTTGTCCCGATTTCAGTCAAAGCAGAGGTGCTGGGTTAGGGGGGAGCCGAGCCCTTGTTGTGGAACGAATAAACTCCAGCTGTGCAGGTGTCCGGCTGTGCTGTGATGGGGGTACCGGGGATGGGGGCTCGGTGACCTTGGGAGGGGCCCCCGGTGCCCGGTAACGGCGGCGGCGCGCGGGGCGTGCTGGGAGTTGTAGGCTCCAGGCCGGCCAGGCGCAGGGCATGTTGGGAAATGTAGGCCGCAGGTGTTTTGGGGGGTTTTTTTGGTGTTTTTTTTTTTTTTCCCCCCCCTTCCCTTCTTCCTCCTCCTCTTCCTCCTCATCTGCTTTTTCCTCCAGAGGAGCAGGGCGGGAATTGTCCCCAGGGCAGCCATCCGCCAGGCTTGCCGGGAGTTGTAGGCCATAGTTCCTCTTTCTCATCCTCTTCTTCCCCAACCGCGGGGCATGGCGGTAGTTGTAGGATACAGTTTCCTTCCCCCTTCCCTTCTTCCTCCTCCTCTTCCTCATCCTCTCCTTCCAGCCCTACGGAGCTCTCCAGGCCGGCCAGGCGCAGGGCATGCTGGGAAATGTAGGCCGCAGGTGTTTGGGGGGTTTTTTTTTGGCTTTTTTTTCCCCCCCCTTCCCTTCTTCCTCCTCTTCTTCCTCCTCATCTGCTTTTTCCTCCAGAGGAGCAGGGCGGGAATTGTCCCCAGGGCAGCCATCCGCCAGGCTTGCCGGGAGTTGTAGGCCATAGTTCCTCTTCTTCCTCATCCTCTTCTTCCCCAACCGCGGGGCATGGCGGTAGTTGTAGGATACAGTTTCCTTCCCCCTTCCCTTCTTCCTCCTCCTCTTCCTCATCCTCTTCTTCCCCAACCGCGGGGCATGGCGGTAGTTGTAGGATACAGTTTCCTTCCCCCTTCCCTTCTTCCTCCTCCTCTTCCTCATCCTCTCCTTCCAGCCCTACGGAGCAGGCCGGGAGCTGTAGTTCCTGTGGCGGCCCCCGCGCTGAGCATGCCGGGAGCTGTAGTTCCCCTGGCCGCTCTCTCGCGGAGCATGCCGGGAGCTGTAGTCCCCTCAGCGCCTCCCGCCGCGCTTGCCGCGTCTCCCCGGTGCTTCCCGGCAGCCCCCGCGCGGCGGGCGCTGATTGGGCGGCGGCGCGGGCGGGCGCACGCGCGGCCGTTGGAGGCCCCGGGCCGAGCCGCTCCCTCAGCGCCGGTACCGCCAGAACCGCCGCAACCGCCGCTGCACCGGCACCGGCAGGGCACCCGCACCCAGCGCCCCGCCGGTTCGCCGGGCCCCCGCCGGGCCCCGCGCGCCCGTTGGCTGAGGAACGAGGCGACACCTGCGTCAGACCGCCGGCGCTGACGTCACGGGGTGCGCGCGTGACGTCACGGCGGTGCGGGGAGGGGGAGCGCGGGGCCAATTTAACGCTGGGGGGGCCGCGTCCCGCGGGGACGGGGCCGGGGCAGCGGGGCTGAGGGAGCGGTGGGCCGGGGGCTGCCGGTGCTGCGAGGCCGGGGCTCCCCCGTGCCACGGTTATCGCCCCGTTCCCAGGTTTATCGCTCCTAAACCCCGGTTATCGCCTCCCGGTTCTCGCCCCCATGCCTCCCGGTTCTGGCCCCGGAGCTGCGCGGGTGCAGCAGCGGAAAAGGAGCGCCCGAGGCGCGGGGCAGGTGCCGGTGCAGGGCGCTGCCCGGACGCCCCGCACGTGGGCGGTGACACGGGGACCGGGCGGTGACACGGGCCGGGCGGTGACACGGGGCCGGGCGGTGACACGGGGGCCGGCCGGTGACACGGGGCTGGCCGGTGACACGGGGACCGGGCGGTGACCGGGGCCGGGCGGTGACACGGGGACCGGGCGGTGACACGGGCCGGGCAGTGACACGGAGCCGGGCAGTGACACGGGGCCGGCCGGTGACACGGGGCCGGCCGGTGACACGGGGGCTGGCCGGTGACACGGGGACCGGGCTCTGCCGCCGCTCCGCCCGCGGGTTTATCCTTCCAGCAGCCCCGGCACGGCCGGTCCCGGTGTCACCGGGGAGCCTTCTTTCCCTCGGGACCAGCGGGAGCTGCGCTGCCAGCTCCTGGTTAGGGTGATAATGGGAAGGATGAGAGCATCCAGACCCCTCAGGGGATGAGGATGAGGATGAGGAGCTGGGATTTCAGGCTCTCCTTGGCCAGGGAATTCAGCAGGAATTGAGCTCTGTGCTGTGCAGGCTCTGATTTCTGGGTCAGCTGTGAAGTCCCAGAGTTGGGAAGGGCACAGAGGGCTGAGGGGGTTGTGCCCAGTGGGGAAATTCTCTTTATCTGTGGGCTGGGAGGTGCTGCCTTGCTCCAGAGGGACATTCCA
Organism: Onychostruthus taczanowskii; assembly: GCF_017590055.1. Taxonomy (NCBI): domain Eukaryota; kingdom Metazoa; phylum Chordata; class Aves; order Passeriformes; family Passeridae; genus Onychostruthus; species Onychostruthus taczanowskii. The sequence goes on from NW_024503235.1 coordinate 1,523,911, forward strand.
ACAGGAATTATCCTGACACAAACTGGGAATCGAGAGATGCTTTCCTCAGCACTGAGCTTCTGCTGAGAACAGGCTCCTTCCTGGCCAGCCAGGGCTGATGACTCCTAAAATCCTGCAGATGTCCTCAAAGCCTCTCCCTTCTGTCTCTGCAGGGCCTGAGAGGGTGCAGAGGCTGTGATGAAGAACCAGGGAGTGGAGACCAAAGCAGCTCCACGTCCTTCCAGAACGAGCAGCGGGATGGGGCTGGAAGAGGGAGACTCACCAGAGGCTGCAGCTCCCCCAGAAGGTGGGGGACCCCTGGGGGCTGGGGGGTTCTGTCCCTGCCCACGGCTGGGGGCACTGCTGGCATCCCCTGGGGTGTGTGAGGGCAGCTCGGAGCCTGGGGAGAGCCAGGGAGCTGCTTTTATTGCAGCTCTTTGGAGGGACAGAAAATCCTGGGTTTTCAGGGCAAAAAATCCTTGGTTTCCTGGGCAGAAAATCCTGGTTTTCCAGGCAAAAAATCCTTGGTTTCCAGGCCAGAAAATCCTGGTTTTTCAGGCAAAAAATCCTTGGTTTTTCCAGGGCAGAAAATCCTGGTTTTCCTGGGCAGAAAATCCTGGTTTTCCAAGGCAGAAAATCCTGGGTTTCCTGAGAAGAAAATCCTGGTTTTCCTGGGCAGAAAATCCTGGTTTTCCAGCAGAAAATTCTGATTTTCCTGGGCAGAAAATCCTGGTTTTTCAGGCAAAAAATCCTTGGTTTTTCCAGGGCAGAAAATCCTGGTTTTCCTGGGCAGAAAATCCTGGGTTTCCAGGGCAGAAAATCCTGGTTTTCCAGGCAAAAAATCCTGGGTTTCCAGGGTAGAAAATCCTGGATTTCCTGAGAAGAAAATCCTGGTTTTCCAGGCAGAAAATCCTGGGTTTTCAGGGCAGAAAATCCTGGATTTCCTGAGAAGCAAATCCTGGTTTTCCAGGCAGAAAATCCTGTTTTTTTCCCTGTTCCTGTGTGTGCAGTCCTGGAGGAGTTCCCCCTCCTGCCTGCTGCCAGGATGTTCTGCCTGCTCCATCCCCGTTTGATGCCAGCTGCTCTTACCCAGGTTTCAAATCCGTTTTTATGCTAAAAAACCCAGCCCTGGAGCTGCCAATTCCTCTGGGGGGGAAAAAAATCTCACACACAACCTGCTTTCCTTAAAAAAAAAAAAAAAAAAGAGAGGGGGGAATTCTCCCTCTTGACAGATGTCAGGGGCTTGGTCATGCTCTGCTGTCAAAGGAGGGGCTGTTGGGAATGCCCTGACAATGGAACAAAGCAGGAAAATGCTCCCATTCCCTGCAGGGTGAGAGGAGGCAGGGAAAGCCTCAATTTATAGGAATGTGCCCCCTGTTGATGGAGTGACAAAACTGTCTTTTGTCCCCTTAAAAAGGAAATAAGCTCAGAAGTTTCTCTCTTTAATTAGGTGAAAAGACACCTCATAGGACCTGGGGGGCTTCACCCCAAACTTAAGGATACCAAATTGGACAGGAGCCAAAAAGTCCCACCTAAGCAGTTTACTAGAAAAAGAAGAGAACAAAGAAACTAATTGCTTTTGTGAGGTGTTTTACCAGCAGCAAGAACCTCTTGCACCCAGCTCGGTTTTTCTCTGTAAAGAGTTTTGTTGTTTTGCCTTTTATTAAAACCTTTCTGTTTCCAACACTGCCACAGAAGCCATCCTGCTGATTTGATGCCTTCTAAGGCAGCTGAGCTATCTTGGGTGTGAAATAAACCTCCAAGAGCTTACAAAACCTGGCTGGAGGAGACCCTCATTTCATCAATTCTTTTTTGTGTTCCCTTTTTCCCTCCCCAGCTCCTCTGACTCAGGAGGATCCCAAATCCTCCCGCGACGTCTCTGAGGAGCTGAGCCGGCAGCTGGAGGACATCCTGAGCACCTACTGTGTGGATGCCAGCCAGGAGAACCCAGGGGAGGATGGGGGGCACGGGGATGCCCCCGAGGAGCCCGACAAGACCCTCAGTGAATCCCCCAGGAACGGGGAGCAGGAGCCAGGAGGCCCCGAGATCAACGGAGAGAAGGAGAACTCCAAGGGAAGCGAGGAGTTCCGGCCTGGAGAGGAGGCTGCAGACAGGGATCAGAAGAAAGCTCAGGAGAAGAAGAAAGCCAAGGGTTTAGGTGAGGGATTCCCAGTTCTTCAGGAGTTATGGGGAAGGATTCCCAGCTCCCCAGGGGTTTAGGAGAAGGATTCCCAGCTCTCCAAGGGTTTAGATAAAGGATTCCCTACTCCCCAAGGGTTTAGGAGAAGGATTCCCAGCTCCCCCATGGTTTAGGAGAAGGATTCCCAGCTCTCCAAGGGTTTAGATAAAGGATTCCCGGCTCCCCAAGGGTTTAGGGGAAGGATTCCCAGCTCCCCAAGGGTTTAGGTGAGGGATTCCCAACTCTTCAGGAGTTTAGGGCAAGAATTCCCAGCTCCCCAAGGGTTTAGGAGAAGGATTCCCAGCTCCCCACGGGTTGAGATAAAGGATTCCCAGCTCCCCAAGGGTTATGGGAAAGGATTCCCTGCTCCAGCTGTGCCCAAGGATATCAGTGCATGGATAAATGGATTTTATCCCACACTTATCATCCCGGGGGAAGTCAGAGCCTTGGATGTGTTTGGGGACATCCTCCAGTTCTGTTCTGCACCAGTGCAGCCTCTAAATTCCGTGGGTTTCTCTTGTGCTGGGCACAGCTGGCTCCAGCCAGCCCAGGGATGGTTTTCCCCTCCAAAATCCAGCTGCTCCAGTTGTTCTCCCACCATGGGGAAATGCTGGGAACGCTCTGGGAACCTGCTCAGCCCCTGATTTTTCCATCTTTCCAAGCCAGAACTCTGTGTGAAGCCATTTTATCCCACTTATTGCATTATTCCCACTCCACGTCTCCATCCAGGCAAGGAAATCACTTTGCTGATGCAGACCCTGAACACCCTGAGCACGTCAGAGGAGAAACTGGCAGCTCTGTGCAAGAAATACGCTGAGCTGGTGAGTCCTGGGGCTGGGGGAGCCCTTTGAGAGGGACATTCCAGGGTCACCCTGGAGCTTTGTGGTGTCCTGGGAGCCCTGCAGTGCTGGATCTCTGCCTGGCAGAGGGTGGCCATTGCTGGCTGCAGCCTGCTGCTGTTTGTGAAGCGTGGCCAGAAGGAATTTTGGCAAATGTGGGTGCAAGAGGAGCTCAGTTTCAGCCACACAAAGCCTGATCCCACGTTTGACCAGAGCCAAGGTGGAGTTCCAAGCGTGGATCTGGAGCTGGAGGAGGTTTGGGGCTCTCTGTGAATGTCCAAAGTGTCCGTGGGTGGCTGGGGGAACGTGGAGCTCCTTCCAATTCCAGCAGGATGGGAATTGAGGAAGGAGAAAAGCCCTTGGGCTCTGTGGCGCTGCTGCTCTGCCCAGGAGTGTCACAAACCTTCCACTGCATTTTCCTGCAGTTTTCCATGAGGGAAAAAAATAATTGTGGTATATCAATGAAAATTCCACATCCAGGTCAGGCAGGTTTCGTGGTTTCCACGGGAAAACTCCTGCAGTTTTCCATGAGGAAAAAAAACAAACAAAACCCCCAAAAAAAAAACCCTATGGAAAACTCCTGCAGTTTTCCATACAGGAAAAAAACCAAAACCCAAAAAAACCCTGTGGAAAACTGCAGTTTTCCATGCAGGAAAAAAATAACAAAACAAAAAGAAACCCTATGGAAAACTCCTACAGTTTTCCATACAGGAAAAAAACCAAAACCCAAAAAAACCCTGTGGAAAACTCCTGCAGTTTTCCATGCAGGAAAAAAAATAACAAAACAAAAAGAAAACCTATGGAAAACTCCTGCAGCAGTTTTCCATGCAGGAAAAAAATAACAAAACAAAAAGAAAACCTATGGAAAACTCCTGCACTTTTTCACGAGGAGGAAAAAATTTCTGTGGAGAAAAGAAATTTTATCCTGGCATATCTGTCCTTGTGGCACGGGCAGCTGGTGTCCCCTCAGGGATGCAGACAGTGTCCCTCAGGGTGCACACAGTGTCCCTCAGGGTGCACACAGTGTCCCCTCAGGGATGCAGACAGTGTCCCCTCAGGGTGCACACAGTGTCCCCTCAGAGTGCACACAGTGTCCCTCAGGGTGCACACAGTGTCCCTCAGGGGGTCACACGGTGTCCCTCAGGGGTGCACACAGTGTCCCTCAGGGGGTCACACAGTGTCCCTCAGGGGTGCACACAGTGTCCCTCAGGGATGCACACTGTCCCCTCAGGAGTGCACACACTGTCCCCTCAGGGATGCAGACAGTGTCCCTCAGGGGGCACACGGTGTCCCTCACGGGGCACAGCTCTGCCCTCTGCCCCTCAGCCTCTGCTCCCCTGTCGCAGCTGGAGGAGCACCGGAACTCGCAGAAGCAGATGAGGATCCTGCAGAAGAAGCAGAGCCAGCTGGTGCAGGAGAAGGATCACCTGCAGGGCGAGCACAGCAAGGCCATCCTGGCGCGCAGCAAGCTGGAGAGCCTGTGCCGCGAGCTGCAGAGGCACAACCGCACCCTCAAGGTGCCCCCGCCGCCCTGCCCATCCCATCCCAGCCCTGCCTCCCCCTCCAGGAGCCCCGGGGGCAGCCCCAGCTGTGCCAGCGCTGTCCCCACGCTGCCATCGGGGCCCCTGGGTTGTTGTTTCGGGGTTTGTCCCCTGGAGGAAGGGGAGGGGAAGGCCCAGAGTTGTGTCCTGAGGGATAAGAGGAATAATGGGAGGCTGGGTGGGTTGGGGACGACATTTGGGAAATTTTCCTCGTGGATATAAGGAATAATGGGAGGCTGAATGATGTTGGGGACATCATTTTGGGAGGTTTTTCTTATGGAAATAAGGACTAATGGGAGGCTGGATTCATTTGGAACGTAGTTTTGGGAAGTTTTCCTGATGGATATAAGGGATAACAGGAGGCTGAATGGGTTGGGAACATAATTTTGGGAAGTTTTCCTCATGGATGTAAGAACATAATTTTCCTGATGGATATAAGGAATTGTGGGAGGCTGGGTGGGTTTGGAACATCATTTTGGGAAGTTTTTCTTATGGAAATAAGGAATAATGGGAGGCTGAATTCATTTGGAACATAGTTTTGGGAAGTTTTCCTGATGGGTGTAAGGACATAATTTTGGGAGGTTTTTCTTATGGATATAAGGAATAATGGGAGGCTGGGTGGGTTGGGAACATCATTTAGAGAAATTTTCCTGATGGATGTAAGAACATAATTTTGGGAAGTTTTCCTGATGGATATAAGGAATCTCAGGAGGCTGTGTGTTTTGGGAACATCATTCTGGGGAATTCCTCCCTTACCTGCCGCATCCCTGCCGCAGGAGGAGGGCGTCCAGCGTGCCAGGGAGGAGGAGGAGAAGAGGAAGGAGGTGACCTCTCACTTCCAGGTGACCCTGAACGACATCCAGCTGCAGATGGAGCAGCACAACGAGCGCAACTCGAAGCTGCGCCAGGAGAACATGGAGCTGGCCGAGAGGCTCAAGAAGCTCATCGAGCAGTACGAGCTGAGGGAGGAGGTGGGTCAGCCCTGGCAGCCCCTTCCTGCTGCCACAGGGTGGGGAGGGAGCTCTGGCTGTGCCCTGAGCTGTGCTGCTGTTCCCCCTGCAGCACATTGACAAGGTGTTCAAGCACAAGGAGCTGCAGCAGCAGCTGGTGGACGCCAAACTGCAGCAGGCACAGGAGATGCTGAAGGAGGCAGAGGAGAGGCACCAGAGGGAGAAGGATTTTGTAAGTGTTGGAGCAGTTGGTTGAGGCGATTTTTGGCTCTTGGTGTGCATCCCTGGGTGTTATCCCAGATGTTGGCATGTCCAGCAGCCAGGCTGGAGCCCCGCTGTGCTCCCTGTGCCTCTCCTGAGCAGGGCTGGGCCAGGAGCAGTCCCAGGTAACTGCTTTGCTCTTCCCCAGCTTTTGAAGGAAGCTGTGGAGTCTCAGAGGATGTGTGAGCTGATGAAGCAGCAGGAGACCCACCTCAAGCAGCAGGTGAGTTCCCTGCTCAGCTTGTTTTGTTTGGGGATTTCCCTCCCTCCCTGAACAACCCAAAGTTCCTTAATCTGGAAAACAGAGGGGCAGGATCCCTGCTGGGTTTGGTTTTGTGAGCTGAGGCTTTGTTCAGGGATCGTTTCCCAGTGCTGGGAGCAGTCATGGGATCAGCCAGGAGGAGTTTGTGGAACACTCTGCTCTGAGGATGTTTCCCTAGGACAGAATTTGCCTTTGGCACAGCAGCTCCTGCTGTTTGTCCTTGTCCCAGGGCAGCAGCTCAGCCCTTGGCTGGGCTCTCCCTTCCCAGGCACTGGAGCCATGAGCTCCCTGTCTCTCCCCACAGCTGGCTCTGTACACAGAGAAGTTTGAGGAGTTCCAGAACACCCTTTCCAAAAGCAGTGAAGTGTTCACAACGTTCAAACAGGAGATGGAGAAGGTGGGTGATGCTTTTTCCTCCGTGCTGCTGAGAGCTGGAAGAGCCCCAGCTCCAAATTTCAGTTAATTTTAGATCTACACCCAAAACTTGGGGTGACATTGCAATGTTCTCCCTGGAGTTTATTGCTTTTGATCCCTGTGGGTCCCTTCCAGCTCAGGACATTTTGTGACTCCATTTGTGCCCTTTCTGTGCTTCTGTAGATGACCAAGAAAATCAAGAAGCTGGAGAAGGAGACCACCATGTACCGCTCCCGCTGGGAGAGCAGCAACAAGGCCCTCCTGGAGATGGCAGAGGAGGTGAGGGTAGCCTCTGGAGCAGCTGGGGAGGGTGGCATGGGGACAGGACAGGTCCTGCCTCGGTGCTCTGTGAGGGCAAAAGAAGCTCCTTGGTGCTTTGGGTGCTGAAGGTTTCCTTGGTTTCCCTGGGAACAGTCATCATGATTGGATTCCAGGCTTCCCAAGAATCAGTCATGGAATGGTTTGGGCTGGAAGGGACCTTAAAGTTCATCCCATTCCACCCCCTGCCATGGGCAGAGACACCTTCCACTATCCCAGCTTTCTCCAAGCCTGGCCTTGGACACTTCCAGGGATCCAGGGGCAGCCACAGCTTCTCTGGGCACCCTCCCAGGGAGGAATTTCATCCCAATATCCCACCTAACCCTGCCCTCCTTCCATTTCAAAGCTGTCCCTGCTCTCTCACGTCCCCCTGGGGTTTCACCTCTCCCTTTGTGCCTGTTTCCCTGCAGAAAACCCTGCGGGACAAGGAGCTGGAGGGGCTGCAGGTGAAGATCCAGCGCCTGGAGAAGCTGTGCCGGGCGCTGCAGACGGAGCGCAACGACCTCAACAAGAAGGTGCAGGACCTGTGTGCCCACACAGAGCTGCTGGAGCCTCTGAAGGAGCCACCCCGGGACAGCTCCGAGGCAGCTGCAGATTCCCTGAGCCCGGGAAAGGCCTCACAGAGCCCGGATCCTGCAGGAATCCCAGCAGAACTGAGCACAGGAGCAGCAGGGCAGAGCGGGACTGAGCAGGGCACTGACTGAGCCCCGGGCAGGGCACACAGCTGGGGTGAGGGAGGGTGACCTGGAGCTGCTTTAGATTCCACTCTCCCTGTCCTGGGACAGGTGGGGAAGGACAGGACACAGCCCGCTTGGGGATGTGAGATTTCCTAGTTTAGGTTTTTGGAGGGTTTTTTTTAAGATTATATATATATATATATATATATATATATATATATATATATATGATATATAAAAATGTGCAGGGCAACACTTTATCTATGGATATCCATAAGAAGCAAAGGGCCCAGCTCCCTGCCTGTGTGAATATTGAAAATATGGAGGCTCAGCTGATTGTCCCTCTCACTCAAGGACCTGGTCACTGGCAGGCTCAGGAGAGCAGAGCCCAGGCACAGGGACAAGGGACACGCCTCCACCATCACAAGCACTCCACTCTGGAGTGACAGCAGAGCTGGGAGAATTCCAGAACATTCCCAGTGCTGGATTGATTCTCTTCCCCCCGCCAGGCAGGAGGAAGCTCCTGGACTGGCTCTTGCTGGCAGCTCCTGTGTGAGCTGAGGGCACAAGAGGCTGCTCCCCTGCTCTCCGTGGGCTCTGTGTCTGCAGTGGGGACGAGGAGAAGCAGGAAAGGGGGTGCCTGGTCCCACCCTTGGGAAGTTTTGCTCTTCCCAGGCCCTGCCGATCTCAAAACCGCCTTATAATTCACAGTTGCCTCTTTGCTGAACGCACACGTGCACAAAGTGTATTAAACAGTTAACCCAAAGGTCTAATTCCCAAGTGTTTCACATCGTTGTGCACAGGGATTGGGGAGGTGCCCCCGAGCCCTCTGCCCCAGCCCTGGAGGCGTCCACGGAGCTGGGACTGCAGGAGGATCAAACCTCAGAGTTGTGTGTGCTCCTCGAGCTGCTGCTCCAGCCCGGATCAGCTCCCAGGCTGTGCCCTGGGCCTGGGATCGTATCCCAGGCGCTGCCCTGGGGCTGGGAGCGGCTCCCAGGCTCTGCCCTGGGGCTGGGAGCGGCTCCCAGGCTCTGCCCTGGGGCTGGGAGCGGCTCCCAGGCTCTGCCCTGGGGCTGGGAGCGGCTCCCAGGCTCTGCCCTGGGGCTGGGAGCGGCTCCCAGGCTCTGCCCTGGGGCTGGGAGCGGCTCCCAGGCTCTGCCCTGGGGCTGGGAGCGGCTCCCAGGCTCTGCCCTGGGGCTGGGAGCGGCTCCCAGGCTCTGCCCTGGGGCTGGGAGCGGCTCCCAGGCTCTGCCCTGGGGCTGGGAGCAGCTCCCAGGCTGTGCCCTGGGGCTGCTCCTGCCGTCCCCCCAGCCTGGGGGTGCCTGTGCTCTCCCAGCCCCACTTCTCCTTCCCCTCTCTGCTTGGAAGAGCATCCCCCCAGTGCTGCCTCACCCTGCAGGGCCTGGATGTGCTGGGAGGGAGTTTAGGGACAGCGTGGGACCTGCTGGCACCAGGTTTTGGGATTTTCCTTGGTTTGTCAAGACTTTGTCTTTTCGCTGTTCTTTTGGAAGACTGGGCTCGCTTCAGACCTCGCTGCAGCTTCTGTTTGTGACAGACTTTATTCCCAGCATTGCCTTCCTGGTGCTGGAAGCTGATCCCCACCGTGGATGTATCCAGTGGATCCGTCTGGGATTCTCTTCTGGCACCACAGCTGCTCTCACATCTTCCCTCCATGGAGGACCTGCCTCCCTGTCTCCTTCTCCTCCAGGGAATCCAGATCTGAGGAGGGCAGCATGGACGGGCTCTGAGGCTCCACAGAGCCGTGCTGGACACCCACTGGGACAGTCCCTGGAGCTGGGGTGGCTTTGTCTTCCAGCCCCTGCTGTCAGCTCAGTTCCTCTGGGATGATCCATGAATGTAACCCAGCCAGGCTGAGCTGTCGACATCTGGACTTGAGTAAAAGCAAAACCCCTTAGAAATTCACCAAACCCCCTTTTTTTTCTGTCTTTTCCCTGTTAAGGTACAGAAAGCTCCTCGTGTGTATCCTGTATCCAATAGAAACACTCCCAACCTTGCTGCTGCCTCTGGTGTCTCTCTTCTTTACCACGGGAGTGAACTGAAGATTTTGGGCTGTGGGGACTTCCCTGTGTCCTGTCACAGCAGATGTCACAGTTGAAACAGCCACGATGCCCAGAGTGTCACCATACAATTTCAGAAAGCTTCAACCCCTACAGGGTAACATCACGTCACCTCAGGAGGCTGCAAGCATCAGCCCTTGTTGTTCTTTACCCAAGTTTTTATACCCCTCACGTTCATGCATGGCACCTGGGTGCCCTCTGCTCCCTTTTCTCAGCACACCTGGACACTCCCTGGCTCTGCTGCCGGTGCTGCTGCCCTGCTGTTCAGAGCTGCAAACTGGGGAGCAGCCCCGACCCCCACACACTGAGTACCTACACACTGCTCTGTTCCCAATCCCCAAAATCCACACACAAAACCTACACACAGCTCTGTTCCCAATCCCCACAATCTACACACAAAACCTACACACAGCCCCAATCACCATAAACTGTACCTATGTACAGCCCCAATCCAAATCCCCTCAAATTGTACCTACACACAGCCCCAATCCCCACAATCCACACCCTACACACAGCCCCAATCCCCACAATCCACACACAAAACCTACACACTGCTCTGTTCCCAATCCCCACAATCCACACACAAAACCTACACACTGCTCTGTTCCCAATCCCCAAAATCTACACACAAAACCTACACACTGCTCTGTTCCCAATCCCCACAATCCACACACAAAAGCTACACACAGCCCCAATCCAAATTCCCTCAAACTGTACCTACACACAGCCCCAATCCCCACAAACTACACACAACACCTACACACAGCCCCGCTCCCAATCCCCACGAACTCCTCCTGCCCTGTCCCAGAGCTCTGCTCCTCCTTTCCCTTGGGAATGAGCTGGGGGAGGCTGCAAGGGGCGTTTTGCTGCGGTGGGGATGGGATGTCCCTGCTCAGGGGGGACATCGGGGTGTCCCCAGCGTGAGGTGACATCTCCCGGGACGCTGCAGCCACCAGCCCTGAGGGTCCCGGCTCTGGGGGTACCAACCCCCCCCTCCCCGCTGGTCTCTTGTGCCCCCATCGGCTCCAAAATGTCCAAGATCGGTTAAAAATCCTGCCGGCATTTACAGCAGCGGCCGCGCTCGGGCTGGAAGGGGGGGGGGACGGGATTTGTTAATCCCGGCCCTGCGCCAGGGCTGGCGGCCCTTCCCGGCTGCTTCCAGCAGGGACGGACCCGCGGCGCGGCGGGGACACCGGAGGGGACTCGGGGTAAAGCCGCGGCCGGGGGGCGGGAGGGGTGGCAGGAACCGGCCGGGGGCTCCGCGGGCTCGGGGAGCGGATCCCGCCCCGTTCCCGACCCTGCGGGATGCTGATCCCGGGGCACGTCCGCGGATCCCGCGGGCAGCCGCTGTCCGGAGGAAGTTCCCTTTCCCTTTAAATGCAAATCCCGGGCGGTGCGGACGGTGTCCGGCGGGCGGGGGGCGTCCGGCGGGCTCGGGGTGTCCCTCGCTCTCGGGGTGTCCCTCTGGTCCCGGAGGCCGGAGCGGGCCTGGCTCAGGTCAGTCCCGGCCGTGGCGCTCCGGAGGGAGGTTGGGGACAAAGGGGACAAAGGGGACAAAGGGTGGGATCACCCCCGGAGCTGCCCGGTCCCGGCGCCGCGCCGGGCTCGGGGGGCTCGGCGGGACAAAGGGGTGACGGTCCCCGTACGCTCCGCTCTCTCCGGGGTGTTTTGGGGCCGAAATCCTTTTTTCCATCGAGAGACGGGGCCCGGCCGGAGCTGCGGCTGCGGTTCAGGCCCCGGCCGAGCTCCTGGGGGATGCTCCGGGCGCGGGGAGAGAGCGGAGCCCCCGGGAACGGGCACCGAGCTCCTGCTCCGCTCCTCCCGCCGCCACCCGGAGCGGCCCTCGGTGCCCGTGGCTGTCACTCCTTCACCTGGGGGTCCCGGCGCCCCTGGCTCTGTCCCCTTATCCCGGGGCTCCCCCAGCCCCCCGGGGCATCCGCATCCTCTCCCCGAGCCTCATGTCCGTGCAGGGAAGGAGCTTCCCCGCGCCGCGTCCGCCGCACGCCCGGTGCCGGTGCCGGTGTCGCAGCCCCCGCCCGGCCATGGAGGAGCGCAGGAAGAAGCGGAGCCCGCAGAGCTGCCTGGCCCAGCCCGCCGGGGCCCCGCGGCCGCTGCCCCCCAGCAAGAGCGCGTCCTTCGCGCTGCCGCTGCCCTCGCCCCGGCAGCGGCCGCGGCCCCGCCGGTCAGTGCGGCCCCGGGGAACCGGCGCGGCCCCGAGCGGGCGGTGCCGGTGCCAACGCCGCGCTCCCCGCAGGGCCAGCAAGGAGCGGGCGCGGGCGGGCGCGGGGGGCGGCCGGGGGGCTCCGCTGCAGCACAGCTTCCTCACGGATGTGTCCGACGTGTGCGAGATGGAGCGCGGGCTGCTCAGCCTCCTCAGCGACTTCCACTCGGGAAAGCTGCAGGCGTTCGGTGAGGGGCGGCGGGGGGGGGATCCATGGGGTGGGATCCATGGGATGGGATAGGATCAGTGGGATGGAATGGGATGGGATCCATGGGATGGGATGGGATCAGTGGGATGGGATGGGATCCATGGGATGGGATGGGATGGGATGGGATGGGATGGGATGGGATGGGATGGAATCCATGGCATTGGATCCATGGGATGGGATGAGGTGGGATGGGCACAGGGAAGGAGCAGACTGGGGAATTTTGGGGCTGGGGAATTTTGGATCCAAGAGAAGGAATGGGCTGGGGAATGATGGATGATGGATGGATGGATGGATGGATGGATGGATGGATGGATGATGGATGGATGGATGATGGATGGATGGATGATGGACGGATGGATGGATGGATGATGGATGGATGGATGGATGGATGATGGATGGATGGATGATAGATCCATGGCTCCATGGATGATGGATCCACAGAGCAGGGACAGGCTGGGGGTTGGCACTGATCCCTCGGGCAGCTGCTCTGGGCAGTTCTGGAAGGTTCTGCTGTCCCCAGGGAAGGCGTGCTCCTTCGAGCAGCTGGAGCACGTGCGGGAGCTGCAGGAGAAGCTGGCGCGGCTGCACTTCGGCCTGGACGGCTGCGTGGAGGAGCTCCCCGAGGAGCAGAAGAAGGCGGCGGCCGACAGAAACCTGGACCAGCTGCTGGCACACGTGAGTGGCACCTGTGACACGCTGTGACACGCTGTGACACGCTGTGACACCCCTGCCCCGCCAGGCCTGGGGCACGCCGGGGTCCCCTCCGCGCCCTCAGCCTCTGCCTTTGCTCCCACAGCTGGAAGAGCTCAGCAGCTCCATGTATCCTTGGCTGGTGGCAGTGGCAGTGGCAGGGGTGGCAGTGGCGGCAGTGGCAGGGGTGGCAGTGGTGACAGTGATGGCACTGTCAGTTGGATGGCAATGGTGGCAGTGGTGACAGTGATGGCACTGTCAGTGGCGGCTGTGACAGTGGTGGGGGTGGCGGTGGCAATGGTGGCAGTGACAATGGTGACAGTGATGGGGGTGGTGGTGGCAATGGTGGCAGTGACAATGGTGACATTGATGAGGGTGGCGGTGTCAGTGTCAGTGGTGACAGTGACAATGGTGACAGTGATGAGGGTGGCGGTGGCAGTGGTGACAATGCCAGTAGTAGTGACAGTGACACTGGTGACAGTGGCGGTGCTGGCGCTTCCCCTTGACCCGCTCTCAGACAGAAGCTGCACCTGGCCGAGAGCTCGGACCCCGAGGACGCGGCGCCATGACCCCGACCCCGACCCTGTCCCCTTCCCCGTCCCCGCCATCCCCAGGACTCCCGGGCGGCCCCGGCCGGGCGCCCCCCGCCATGGCGGCAGCGGTCGCGGCCCGATGACGTCAGCAGGCGGCGCCGTGGTCATGGCGGCCGCGCCGGGCCCGCCGGCCGGGGCCGGGGCTGAGGCCGAGGGGCGGCGGCGGCTCCTGCGCTCCGTGACCCGGCTGCAGGTGCGGGACCGGCCCGGGGGAACGCGGGGCCGGCGGGGGAGCGGGGCCGGGAGGGGAAGGGGAAAGGTGGATGGGGCCTTTGGGGGGGCACGTCGGGATGAGACCCCTGGGGTGGCACGTCTGGAGAGGGCCGTGAGGGCACCTCCGGCCGGGCACTCCCGGACGGGCAGCTCCGTGAGGGCTTCTCCGTGAGGGCAGCTCCGTGAGGGCAGCTCCGTGAGGGCTCCTTCATGAGGGCTCCTTCATGAGGGCACCTCCGGGCGGGCACCCCCGGGCGGGCTCCTCCGCTAGGGCAGCTCCGTGAGGGCTTCTCCGTGAGCGCTCCTCCGTGAGGGCACCCCCGGGCGGGCTCCTCCATGAGGGCTCCTCCGTGAGGGCAGCTCCGTGAGGGCAGCTCCATGAGGGCAGCTCCGCGAGGGCAGCTCCGCGAGGGCAGCTCCGTGAGGGCTCTCCCGTGAGGCTCCCCCGGCCGCGGGGGGATGCTGCAGCCGGCGCTGCCGCCTGGGCTCGCCCGCGTTCGGTGCCGGCCCGGCCCGGTTCGGTTCGGTTCCAGCGCTGCCCCCGGGCCGTGCCAGGCCTGTGCCAGGGGGTTCCTGCTGCGGCGGCGGCTGCGGAGCGTGCGGGCGGAGTTCGAGGCCGTGGTGCTGGAGATCGAGGGCGACCTGCGGCAGCTGCGCTGGAGCGGCCGCGTCCTGCAGAGACCGCGCTTCGGCGCCGAGGTGCGGGAGCGGCACCGGGAGGGCACCGGGAACGGCCCGGGAGCACCGGGAACAGCCCGGCAGCGGGGATGGCGGCCCGCTGGAAGCGCTGACCGTGTGCCCCTGCCTGCAGGACGGCCCCGGGCCGGCCCCGGTGGGATTCGGCGCTCCCGGTGCAGCCCGGCCCCGGGGCAGTGCCCAGGTGATTCCCGTGCCAGGAGAGTTCGGGTGGCTCAGAGCAGGGCAGGGTGGTGTTAACAGCTGGCACAGCTGTTCTCTTTTCTTTTATATATTTTATTTTGTTTCTTTTAATATTTTCTTTGATATTTCTTTGATTTTTTTTGATATTTCTATATATTTCTTTATATTTTCTATATTTTCTGTGTTTAATATTTTCTTTGATATGTTTATATTTCTTTATATTTTATATATTTTCTGTGTTTACTTAGTATTTTCTTTGATATGTTTATATTTCTTTATATTTTATATATTTTCTTTTATTTAATGTTGTTTTCTATATTTTCTTTTATTTTACTATTTTATTTGATATTTTCTTTTATATTTCTTTGATTTTTCGTTGATATTTTCTTTTCTGTTTCTTTATTTTTTCTTCCTATTTCCTTCCTCTTCATCATCATATTTTCTTCCTATTCCTCTTGTATTTTTTTACACTTTCTTGATTTTTAAAAATCTTTTTTCTCATACTTTTTCCCCTCTCCCATTGCATTGGGATTTTTTTTTTCCCCTCTTTTCCTTTTTTTTCCCCTCTTTTCCAGCCCTCTCCAGGGAAACCCTTGGATCCAGGGGAGACTGCAGAGAACAAAACCATTCCCAGAAAAACCCGGCAGGAGCCGGATCCTCGTGGAGCAGAGCGGGCTGGGAACTGTGGGAGCATTCCCAACTCAGCCCCCCTGCCCTGGGGGACAGCCCCAAACCCCAAAAACCCCCAAAACCCCCCGGATTTGAGGCGTGGTGCTGCAGAGAACAAAACCATTCCCAGAAAAACGCGTGAAGAGCCGGATCCTCGTGGAGCAGAGCGGGCTGGGAACATCCCCAACTCAGCCCCCCTGCCCTGGGGAACAACCCCAAACCCCAAAAACCCCCAAAACCCCCCGGATTTGGGGCGTGGTGCTGCACAGAGCCCCGAGGAGGAGGAGGAGGAGGAGGGAGGAGCCCTGGGGTGGGCCAGCGACAGCAGCGAGCTGGGAGCCAGCCCAGGTGAGAGCCACAAAAACTCAGGAATGATTTGGGAACGCTGGAGCAGCTCCCACAGGGCTGAGCTTTGGGGTTTTCCCTTTTTTTGGGCAGAAATCCCAGAGGAGCTGCAGGGCCTGCCCCGCTGGGAGCTGCAATCCCACAGGGAACATCTCCTGCTGGAGCTGCTGTGGATCCAACAGGCCATCAGCAGCAGGAAACACGTGAGCACGGGGCTGCAGGGGCTCTGGGAAAGGAAATAGAAAGGGATAGCAAAGGAAATAGAAAGAAATGGCAAAGAAAAGATTAAAAATATAAAGGAAAATAAAATATAAAGGTAATAGCAAAGAAAATAGAAAGAAATAACAAAGAAAATATCAGAGAAAATAGAAAGAAATAACAAAGAAAATATCAGAGAAAATAGAAAGAAATAACAAAATACCAGAGAAAATAGAAAGAAGTAAAGAAAATATAGCAAAATATCAAAGGAAATATAGAGGAATATCAAAGGAAATATCAAAGGAAATATAAAGGGATATCAAAGAAAATATAAAGACATCAAAGAAAATGGAAAGAAATATAAAAGAATATATAAAGGAATATAAAAGAAAATAGAAAGAAATAGAAAATATAAAGGGATATCAAAGAAAATATAAGGGAATATAAAATAAAATATAAAGGAATATAAAATAAAATATAAAGGAAATATAAAAGAAAATACAAAATATAATGAAATATCAAAATATCAAGAAAATAGAAAATAAAATAGAAAATATAAAGAAATATCAAAGACAATAGAAAATAATCAAGAGATATAAAAGCAAATATACAGAAGTAGCTAGGAAATCCAAGGAGATGTGAAGCAGGGTGTGTCTCTGTGCAGTTCCTGCTGCTGAAGCAGAAGCTGGGCGTTCCCACCCCCCCAGCAGCATTCCCGAGGGAGAAGCCCTGGAGCTGCAGCAGCCCTGAGGGGACAGGAGCAGCTCGGGGGATGTTTCACCCCAGAAAAATGGAAGAAAATCCTTTTGTGGATATTTGGTGTGAGCAGGACTGAGCAGCATCAGCCGTGGGAGGGGTCCCGGCTCGGGGTGGGCTGGATTGTCACCCCCAGCTGGTGCTTTGGGGCTGCTGCAGGAAGGAGCTGCTCCCTCGAGCTCTGGGGATTCCAGGGAATCTCTCTTGGGGTGGCTCTGCAGTGGCCAGGCTGTCCCAGTGGATTTTTGGGAGTGTTGAGTGGGGAGGAGTCCCTGGCTGGGCTGTGGGGAGGGAGGCCCAGTGCCCTGATCCTTGGGATGAGGCTCATTCCTGCCTCTGGGAATTCTCTCCTGGGGAGAGGCAGGAAAGGACCTGGTGCTTTGTCAGTTCCTTCAGCTCAGGGACACCCCAGGTCCCTCAGTCAGGGACTGTCCCCGTGGTGCTGTGGCTCCCTGCCCTGACCCTACTGCAGATGTGGATTTTTCTGCTCTGGAAATTCTTTTTATTTTTGGAAATAAAAAACTTTTCCTGATGCTGAACCTGTTCCTGTCTGGCTCCCTGATTTCTCCTGCTGTGTCCATGGCTGAGGGGGACGTGTCCAGGACAGGACAGCACCTTTGGGACTTCCCAAACCATGGCAGGGAGGTGACAGAAATCCTGGTGGGAACCTGCTGGCTGCTCCTGATCCTGGAGGATCAAATCCTGGGAATAAATCCTGCTGGATCAAAGAGCCCTGTGGTTCCTGCTGCTGCCTTTGCATCCTGGGAACTGGGCTGGGCTCAGCAGGGAGAGTTTGGGGTGGGCAGGAGGGTTTGGGGTGCTCAGGGGGCTGTTCAGGAGGGTTTGGGGTGGGCAGGAGGGTTTGGGGTGCTCAGGGGGCTGTTCAGGAGGGTTTGGGGGGGGCAGGAGGGTTTGGGGTGCTCAGGGGGCTGTTCAGGAGGGTTTGGGGGGGGCAGGAGGGTTTGGGGTGCTCAGGGGGCTGTTCAGGAGGGTTTGGGGGGGGCAGGAGGGTTTGGGGTGCTCAGGGGGCTGTTCAGGAGGGTTTGGGGGGGGCAGGAGGGTTTGGGGTGCTCAGGGGGCTGTTCAGGAGGGTTTGGGGGGGGCAGGAGGGTTTGGGGTGCTCAGGGGGCTGTTCAGGAGGGTTTGGGGGGGGCAGGAGGGTTTGGGGTGCTCAGGGGGCTGTTCAGGAGGGTTTGGGGGGGGCAGGAGGGTTTGGGGTGCTCAGGGGGCTGTTCAGGAGGGTTTGGGGGGGGCAGGAGGGTTTGGGGTGCTCAGGGGGCTGTTCAGGAGGGTTTGGGGGGGGCAGGAGGGTTTGGGGTGCTCAGGGGGGTTTGGGATTGTCAGAAGGGTTTGGGGTTCTCAGGAGGGTTTGGGGTTCAGGAGGATTTGGGGTTCTCAGGGGGGTTTGGGATTTTCAGAAGGGTTTGGGGTTCTCAGGGGGGTTTGGGGTGCTCAGGGGGGTTTGGGATTGTCAGAAGGGTTTAGGGTTTTTAGCTTTGGGCTCAGTGAGGGGCTGGTTGAAGGGTTTAGGGGTGGTCAGAAGAGTCTGGGCTAATCAAAAATCCATCAGTGCCAGGAGGTCCCACTGGATAATTTATTAACCATTTCTTACCCGATAATTTATTAACCATTTCTTGCCCGATAATTTATTAACCATTTCTTACCCGATAATTTATTAACCATTTCTTGCCCGATAATTTATTAACCATTTCTTACCCGATAATTTATTAACCATTTCTTTCCCCTGCAGTGCTGGACAGGACACTTTGCTCACTGCTCTGCAAAGAGCCACCAAACCCCCTTTAAGGCACAGAACTGGCTGTCCCTGCAGTGCTGGCACTCGGGGAGTGCAATCCACGGATTTTGGCCATCCCAAAACACCTCCCCAGGTGGGGCTGAGCCAGGAGCTCCCCCGGGCACGGGGCAGGAGCCCTGGAGCTGCTCTGCTGCCTCAGGCCCCAGCCAGGCACAGGGACACACCCAGCATGGTGAGCAGCATTCCTGCCACAGCTCCTGGGGGAGGAACGAATCAGTGATCAATAAATGGGGATAAACTGGGAATCTGCCTCAAACAACAACCCCCAGCTGCTTCTCCAGGTCCTGCAGTTTGAAATTCCCCAATTTGCTGCTTTTTTCCTGACCACCTGAGCGGGGCACGTTGACTTTTGGGGGCTTTTGGGTCACTCCTTTTCCCTGGTGGGCATTTTATTCATGGTTAAACATCTCCTGAGGGAAATATAAATCCTTTTAGCTTAAAACAGCCATTTCTGGTTTTAAATTCACCAGCCCTGCCCAAAAATCTGTTCCAATTCCCTTTCCCATTTCAATTCCCTGCAGCCAAAGCTGCTGTGACCCAGTTCAAACCTTGTGGAGTGTTTGGTGTCTTCAGATTATAAATTAAATTATACATTAAAAATCAAATCCCCCACATTAAAAATCAAATCAATTCATCTCAATCCAATAAAAGCTGATTTCTTGAGGAAATGCTTGAAGTGGGACTCACTTTTCCCTCCAATGTCCTCTCCCAGGATCTTCCCAGTCACCAAGGTCACAACCAAAGCCAGGGAGTTGCAGAGTGGCACTGCCAGGGACAGGTCTGAAATGCAAGTTTCAAGTGGAGAAATGTGGTTTATTTGGGGTAATTCCCTTTTGGTTTATTTGGGGTTATTCCCATTTGGTTTATTTGGGATTATTCCATTTTGGTTTATTTGGGACTATTCCCATTTGGTTTATCTGGGACTATTCCAGTTTGGTTTATCTGGGACTATTCCAGTTTGGTTTGTTTGGGTTTATTCCAGTTTGGTTTATTTGGGACTATTCCCATTTGGTTTATTTGGGATTATTCCAGCTTGGTTTATCTGGGACTATTCCAGTTTGGTTTATTTGGGGCTATTCCAGTTTGGTTTATTTGGGACTATTCCAGTTTGGTTTGTTTGGGTTTATTCCAGTTTGGTTTATCTGGGACTATTCCAGTTTGGTTTATCTGGGACTATTCCCATTTGGTTTATTTGGGATTATTCCAGTTTGGTTTATTTGGGTTTATTCCCATTTGGTTTATTTGGGATTATTCCCATTTGGTTTATTTGGGATTATTCCGAGGGAGCTGCTTGCTCTTTGGCCGAGTCACTGAGCCACAAAATCCCATCAAAGCACCCCAAAAAAGCAGCAGGACTGACCTGTGGAGGCCAAGGTGAGGTAGAAGAGCAGGGATCCAGCCTGGTTGAGCAGGAGGGGCAGCAGGTACTGCAGGAGAGCACAGGGCTGGCTGAGGGTCCCACCCTGGCACCACAGGGGGCACGGGGGTGCCAGGGCCAGCCCGGGGTCGGGGGGTTTGCCAGGACACCTGGCAGAGCTGGGAATTCTGCAGGGGGAGGGCAGAGCTGCAGGATTTACCCACTGAGGATGGGAAGTGTGGTTTCAGCAAGGAGCCCAGGGAAGGGAGGCTGTGTGAAAAACAAAATTTACTTTTTCTCCTGGTGTCCTGCTGCTATCTTGTGACTCAGGTGAGACAGCCCACAACTACACTGAGCTCACACGAGTTACTTACACACATAAAAGTATTTAACAGCTCAGAGCTTCTATTTGAACAGTGTGAGAGGGCCTAAGCCACATTTGTCACACTATTTTTATATAAACTACACAGTGCCTGCAAAACCTGACATTATATTATACCAAAAGGCAGTTACAAGGGATTACAGATTACAAACTGTGCTACAACAGGATCTTGGTGATTAACAATAATGTGCAGAAGGAGCACATCAATGAGAAAGAATGCCATTGGTTATATTTATATATATAACTAATGTTATATATGCACATTATAGAATTAATATAATATAACATAATATAAGACTTGGGTCCATCTTGGGTGGAACCATGGCCAGGCTCTTGTGCTGCCCCAGGTACATCCTCTGAAGGCATTTTAACAAATCCCTACTTTGTTCCTTTAACTCCGCCCAGCCTCTGTTCCAGGGGGCCGCTCCAGGCGTCCCCCTCAGCAGCGGGCAGCGCCCCAGGCCCGGCGGGATGGCGCTCGGAGCAGCCCCAGCTGTGCCCGCCACCGCCGGATCCCCAAGTTCCTTCCCCACCCCACGCTCCCATCCTGCCACAAGAGCCCGACCCCCTCTCCACAACCCCCTGAACCCTCCGGGCCCCCTCAGCCGCGTTTTCCCCCTTCCCAAACAAACCCTCCCCGCCGCCATCACTCCCCCCTCACCCGCGGTCGCCATGGCAACGCCGCTGCACTTCCGGCTTCCCCCGGAAGCCACTCTGTTGCCATGGAGACCGTGACGTATTTCCGCCGCGCCGCCGCCATCCCGGAAGTGCCGCCCCCCTCAGGGCTCAGCGTGGCCGCCATGGTGAGAGCGGGATCGCCGCGGGCTCGGGGGTGGCGAGTTTTGGTCGCCACCGCTGATTTAGCGGCTCCGCGCCCCCGGTCCGGAGCTCCTTGGCCTCCCCACCGCGTCACAGGAGCCCCGGACCGGGGACCGCGCTCTCCCCCGTCCTCCCCCTCATTTCCCCCCCTCACTCATTTATTATTTCATCATTAATTACAGAAGCCCATCCTGCTGCAAGGCCATGAGCGCTCCATCACTCAGATCAAATACAACCGCGAGGGAGACCTGCTGTTCACCGTGGCCAAGGATCCCGTGAGTGCTGCCCACCCCCGCTAATTAACCGATAATTAATCAATGGTTCGTTTTAAATCATTTTTTTCCCCCTCCTCGCAGATTGTCAATGTTTGGTATTCGGTGAATGGCGAGAGGTTGGGCACCTACAACGGGCACACGGGAGCTGTGTGGTGTGTGGATGCCGACTGTATCCTTTGATCCCAGACCGGTTTTATTCCATGTTTTAGTGGCTGAATCATTCCCGGAGTCTCCTCCCGGCTGCTCCTCGTTTTCCTCTCCAAAAGGAGCATTCAAACTCTCCTGCTGCCTCTCCTTTTCCCATCTTTTGGGTGTTTTCCCATTTGGAGTAACATCCCGGTGGATATCTGGATTTGTTGTGCCTTTTTGCTGCTTCTCTGGGTATTTGGGAAAGATTTTCCACAGGCAGCAGAGATAAAAGTGGGGAAAATTTATTTAAATGCAAAAAACCTGAACTTTTTCTTTTAAATTTCTTGGAGAAAAGATGGGATTTTGCCGTGGGAACACTTGGCCTCCGTGCTGCCTTCCCTGGGGCAGATTTTTCCCCAAAAAAATCCCTTTTTGGGTGCAGAGATGTTCTCTGAGTGCCCAGCAGGGGAGTTTGGGGCTGAATTTCCCTTAATGGTGACCCAGGGGACACCAGGCACGTCCTGACCGGCTCTGCTGACAACAGCTGCCGCCTGTGGGACTGTGAGACAGGTGAGGCAGCCCAGATCCTGTGGGACATCCCTGGGACATGCCTGGGACACTGCTGGGACATCCTGGGACACTGCTGGGACATCCTGGGACACTGCTGGGACATCCTGGGACACTGCTGGGACATCCTGGGACACTGCTGGGCTTGGGGACACTGCTGGGACATCCCTGGGACATGCCTGGGACCCTGCTGGGACACTGCTGGGACACTGCTGGGCTTGGGGACATCCCTGGGACATCCGTGGGACATCCCTGGGACACTGCTGGGACATCCTGGGACACTGCTGGGGCTTGGGACATCCCTGGGACATCCTGGGACACTGCTGGGGCTTGGGACATCCCTGGGACATCCTGGGACACTGCTGGGGCTTGGGACATCCCTGGGACATCCTGGGACACTGCTGGGGCTTGGGACATCCCTGGGACATCCTGGGACACTGCTGGGGCTTGGGACATCCCTGGGACATCCTGGGACACTGCTGGGGCTTGGGACATCCCTGGGACATCCTGGGACACTGCTGGGGCTTGGGACATCCCTGGGACATCCTGGGACACTGCTGGGGCTTGGGACATCCCTGGGACATCCTGGGACACTGCTGGGGCTTGGGACATCCCTGGGACATCCTGGGACACTGCTGGGGCTTGGGACATCCCTGGGACATCCTGGGACACTGCTGGGATATCCCTGGGACATCCTGGGACACTCTGTTTTTAATGAGGAAAACATTTCCCAGCTCCCTGAAAATCCCTCTTCCCTGTTAAAATCCAAGGCTCCCCTAAGCAAGGCTGGAAGTGACAGAGCACAGAGATGTGGAACTGGATCCACTCCTAAATTTTCTTCCCACCTAAAGAATTCCAGGATTCTATTCCATGTTGTTTTTAATGAGGGAATCACTTCCCAGCTCCCCTGAAAATCCCTCTTCACTGTTAAAATCTGAGGCTCCCCTGAGCAAGGCTGGAAGGACCTGGAACTGAATCCATTCCTAAATTCCCTCCCAGAGCATTCCAGGGTTCTATTCCATGTTGTTTTTAACGAGGGAATCACTTCCCAGCTCCCTGAAAATCCCTCTTCACTTTAAAATCTGAGATTCCCCTGAGCAGGGCTGGAAGTGACACCTCAGCACAGGGCTGTGGAACTGAATCTGTTCCTAAATTCCCTCCCCACCCAAAGCATTCCAGGATTCCATTCCATGCTCTCCCAAGGTGTTTTTAGTCAGGAAATCACTTCCCAGCTCCCTGAAAACTCTTCCCTGTTAAAATCTGGGGCTCCCCTGAGCGAGGCTGGAATTGTCACAGCGCAGAGACGTGGAACTGAATCCACTCCTAAATTCCCACCCAGGTTCCATCCCAGGTTCCATCCCATGATCTCCCAAGGTGTTTTTAATAAGGAAATAATTTCCCATCTCCCTGAAAATCCCTCTTCCCCTCCTTTGTTAACATCTGAGGTTCCCCTGAGCGAGGCTGGAATTGTCACAGCGCAGAGACGTGGAACTGAATCCACTCCTAAATTCCCACCCAGAAGATCCCAGTTTCCATCCCAGGTTCCATCCCATGATCTCCCAAGGTGTTTTTAATAAGGAAATCCTTTCCCACCCCTGAGCTCTGTGTCCCCAGGGAAGCAGCTGGCCCTGGTGAAGACCAGCTCGGCCGTGAGGACGTGCGGCTTCGACTTCGGAGGGAACATCATCATGTTCTCCACGGACAAGCAGATGGGCTACCAGTGCTTTGTCAGCTTCTTCGACCTCAGGGACCCCAGCCAGATCGGTGAGGGGCCAGGGAATCTCCCTCAGGGGGTCCCACAGGGATTTCTGGGGTTGGGGCAGCCTTGAATCTCACCCCGTTCCCATTCCTTCCCCTGTCCTAAGTTGCTCTAACCTGGCTTGGGATATTTTCAGGGATGGAGTAGAGGAGATGCTTCCCTAAAAAATCTCTTTGCTGGGTGGCTGGGAGTGGTTGTGGGGTGATCACATCAGCAAGGACACAATTCCTTCATCCCCTTCCCTGTGGGATTCCAACATGCTGCCCCTGAGCTCCATAAACAAAAATCACCAAGGAATCCACTTTGAAATGCTGGAAAAGCCCAAATCCCAGCTGAGCAGGGGACATGGAAGGATAAGTGCTGGCTGTGGGTGGCTGATTGCTGCTTCCCCCAGAGAACAACGAGCCCTACATGAAGATTCCCTGCAGTGACTCCAAGATCACCAGCGCCGTGTGGGGCCCGCTCGGGGAGTTCATCATTGCTGGCCACGAGAACGGCGAGCTCAACCAGTTCAGTGCCAAGGTCAGGGCCTGGGAGAGCATTCCCAGGGGGAGCAGGGCTGGAATGGGGCTCTGGGGGGCTCCACAAACAGCAGCTTCAGCAGGGATCAGTGAAATGTGGGGCTGTCCTGAGCGAGGCTGGAATTGACACAGCACAGAGAGGTGGAACTGAATCCATTCCTAAATTCTCTTCCAGATCAAAGCATTCCAGGGTTCCATTCCGTGTTGTTTTTAATGAGGGGATAATTTCCCAGCTCCCTGAAAACTCCTTTTTCCATCCCCTTTTTAAAATCTGATGGAACTGGATCCATTCCTAAATTCCCTTCCCACCCAAAGCATTCTAGGATTCCATTCCATGCTCTCCCAAGGTGTTTTTAATGAGGGAATCACTTCCCAGCTCCCTGAAAAAAATTCCTCTTCCCCTCCTCTGTTAAAATCTGAGGCTCCCCTGAGTAAGGGTGGAATTGGCACAGCACAGAGACGTGGAAATGAATCCATTCCCAAATTCCCACCCAAAGCATTCCAGGGTTCTGTTCCATGTTCTCCCAGGAATCTATTCCATGTTCTCCAAAGGTATTTTAAATGAAGGAATCACTTCCCAGCTCCCTGAAAACTCTTCTTCCCCTCCTCTGTTAAAATCTGAGGCTCCTCTGAGTGAAGTGACACAGAGCAGGGACATGGAACTGAATCCACTCCTAAATTCCCACCCAGAGCATTCCAGGGTTCCATTCCATGTTACTTTTAATGAGGGAATCCCTTCCCAGCCCCATGAAAACTCCTCTTCCCCCCCAGTCAGGGGAGCAGCTGTCCAATATCAAGGAGCACACCAAGCAAATCAACGACATCCAGACCTCCCGGGACATGACCATGTTCATCACTGCTTCCAAGGATAACACAGCCAAGGTGAGCTTTTCCTGCAGATTTCCTGGCAGGATCTCTGCTCAGAGGGAGTTTTGCTCCCTGGGGAATGTTCAGTGAGAAAGGGGAGGTGCTAAATGAACAGCCAGGCGTTGAAAATTAAATATTTGGGTATTTCTCTAGTTTGTCAGTTCTGGAAGGTGGAAGACTTGCCTTTCTGGGGGAATATTTTTGGGATTTGAGCTTGCAGAGGGAACACCCGTGCAGGTGAGGCCCAGCAGCTGGAGCTGATTCATGAATTTCTCCTTTTCCCCTCGTAGCTCTTTGACTGCACATCCCTGGAGCACCTGAAGACGTTCCGGACGGAGCGGCCGGTGAACTCTGCTGCCCTTTCCCCCATTTTTGACCACGTAAGGATGAGCTCCCTGAGGTGTCACTGATCCTGGGAATCCTGCATTGTGGGAGTTCCCAGTCCAGCCCAAAACCAGGACTCTGGAATGAGCCTGGGGAATTTTGCTGGGTCAGGCACTGGGAACAAATCCTCTGATAGAATGTGTCAGGGAGGTGGGAATTCCTCAGGGGCTTGGAGGCCTGCTGAGGGATTTGTGGGATCTGTGGGATCAGTGGGAAGTGCTGGAGGCAGTCACCACCTCTGGAAGTGTCCAGGGAGCCTCTGGACCTGGCACTCACTGGTTCAAGGTGGGATCAATGCTGGGCTCCATCTTGGAGGTCTTTCCCAACCTCAGTGGTGCCAGGATTCCCTAAATCCCTAAATGAAGAGCTGTGATTTCTCTGCTTTCCCTCCCCTGCAGGTGGTGCTGGGAGGAGGGCAAGAGGCCATGGATGTGACCACCACCTCCACCAGGATTGGCAAATTCGAGGCCAGGTTGGTCCTTTTCCCTCTGGCAGGGCTGAATCCTCACCCAGAGCACTCCTGGCACCCCAAGGATTGCTCTTCCCTTTCCTTTGGGAAGCTGGCAGTGCTGGAGGAACAACCCCTTGCCCAGTCCAGGGGCTGTTGGAAAGGCCTGAAGTTGTTCTTGGCAGGGATTTTGGGGGCTGTGGGAAGTTGGGGAAGTGGGAACTCCAGCAGCTGCAGTGGCTTTTACTGGGAGAAGAGTGAAGGGAACTGGGTTGGCTTCCTGCCCTGCTGGGCATATTTATAAACCAGGGGAAGGGAAAAAAAGAGGAAATAAATAGAAATATTTTCTAAACACAAAGAAAAGCACCTCTGTGGGGTTTTTTTTTAGGTTGGTTTTCCCCGTTTGGACCAAAATCAACCCAAGGACTTTGTTTTCCCAGCTCTGTTGCCAGTGCTTTGCTCCACACCCATGGAGCTCTGCTGCTCCTCCTGGGACCTCTGCCCATCCATGACCTCCTTCCCAGGGAGGCTGCACAGCCTCAGGCCCTGCCCTGAAGTGTGAAAAAGCTGCAAGTGCAGCAGCCAGGAATTGTTTTCCAGCTGGCACGCACGCGCCCGGCCCTGGCGCTCTGTTTGTCTGCTGGGCTGACCCCGGGCCAGCTTCCCTCATGGAGCAGTTATTTCCTGCCCTGGCAGCTCCTGCTGCACATCCTCGCCCTCCCACCCTCCTGGCTCTTTCTTTTTTTTCCTCTTTCCTTCCTCAAAACTGGGCTCAAGGGCAGAAATTCCCAGGCTGGCTCCAGGCTGCAGAGGCTGCAGCCTGTGTGATTTTGGGGTGTTGGTTTTGTGTGTCCTGCTGGGGTGGTTGTGTGTGATTGTTGGGTTTTTTGGTGTGATCTGCTGGGGTTTCTTTGTGTGATCTGTTGGAGTTTCTTGGTGTGGTCTGCTGGGGTGTTTTGGTGTGATCTGTTAGTTTTTTTTCTGTGATCTGCTGGGTTTTTTGTGTGTCCTGCTGGGGATTTTCTGTGTGATCTGTTGGAGTTTCTTGGTGTGATCTGCTGGGGTTTTTTGGTGTGATCTGGCTTTTTTTTGTGTGTCCTACTGGGATTTTTTGTGTGATCTGCTGTTTTTTTTTCTATCATCTCTTGGGGTTTTTTGTGTGATCTGCTGCCCTTCAGCTCCAGAGCCATCCACGGGCACTGCTGCAATCCCAGTGGGAAGGAGCAGCTTCCTTAGGGAAGAGCAGGACACAGGCAAGGGCTGGGAGAGAGATTTACTGAAACGAGCTCAGGGTGGGCAGCTGAGGGAGGCTCTGTCCCCTGTCCCAGAGCTGCCCACGGGGTCTGTGTCCTGCACAGCCCTTCCCACGGGAATTTCCAGCGTCACCTTGTCCCAGCTTTCCCGGTTTCACCGTTCTCTGTCCCAGCAGGGGGCTCAGGGAGGGGCTGGCTCAGCCTTTTCCCTGCGCTCTCCTGGAGGGAGGAGTTCTTTCCCTGCACCAACCTCTGGATCTCCACCCAGGCCTCATCCAGGTGCTGGGAAGGACGGATCCAACGAAGGAAGAAACCTGGGAGAGAAGGGGCTGGGGGTGAGCTCAGCCCTGTCACACAGGGAAAGGCACAGCAGCCGCCCCTGAGCCAGCCCAGCTGGGAGCTGGGGCTGGATTTTGGGAGGATCCCACTCACCCTGCCAGAGCTGGATGCTCTGGGGCTCCACGGAGGGCCAGATCACCAGGGGGTTGTGTGAGTACAGAGGGTTCAGGTACTTGTGCCTCTCCTCAGGCTGGTTCAGCCAGGCCCACAGCGAGTGTGTGCTTTCCCTCACCTTACACAGGCTCCTGTGGGGACAGGTGGCACACATTCCAGTCCCCAGCAGTGTCACCTAAGCCGCGCCAGGAGGGCTTTGTCCCCTCACCGACCTCTCCTTCTCGTTGTTGCACAGGAAGGTGCCGTAGGCCGAGGCGTAGGCGTTGTCCAAGAGGGTGAGCAGCAGCTGCTCCCCGAATTCCAGGGAGAAGGGGAACTGCCGGCTCAGCTGCCACACGCAGTCGAGGAAGAGGAGGAAAACCGGCGCCTCCTGCTTCCCCCGGGCGTGGGAGGAGGCGGAGCGGGCGCAGCGCAGCTGGAAGGGGTGCCCGGCCTGCGGGAGACCCCGGCGTGAGGCACCCAGCCGGGCTGGGACCCCCGCCCTGCCAAAACAGCTCTCACCTGGATCCACTCCCGCTCCAGCAGCTCCTGGAATCCCTCCAGGGTGCGGCAGGCGGGGTCCAGGATGAGCTGGGCCAGCGCTGTCACCAGCAGCGTGGTGTCCGTGCCCTCGGCGCCGTGCACCAGCACCGAGCAGCCCTCCCTGCCGGGGCGAGCCCAGCGTTTTGGGGCGCGTTGCGGGCACGGGAAGGGCCGAGACGGCCACGGTGCAGCCCCCCCTTACCTGTCCAGGCACTGGGCAGCCAGGCAGGCCGTGCTCAGGGCGGCCTTGACGTGGCTGAGCCAGCGGCTGCCCTCCAGCCGGCCCAGCCAGCGCTCCATGCTCGGAGCGGGCTCGCCGCACGCCTCCGCCAGCCGGGCAAAGCTCTCCTGCAGCGGGCGGCCTCTGGCAGAGGGGACAGAGCTGGCTGGTGTGCTTTTGTGCTTTGTAATGGGTTTGGTTTTGGATCCCCTTATTTTCCCCAAATGGTGGATCCCTTTTTGTACACCCTCCCTGCGTAATCATTCTCCTGGGTTGAGATCATCCCCAAATCCCTGCCCTGGCTCTCTGTCAGTCACTCACATCCCATCCTTTCCATCTAGAACTTTCAGGCCAAGTCATCGAGTGTTTAGTCCGAGGCCAGGGCTCAGCCCCCCCAAGTATTATTTTATACCCTATCCCAAATGTCCATCACTAAGGTTTCATCCCTTTAGGGCCTTTATTAGTCAACAGATGCATCTACCTTTGGTTTCCTCCCTCTTTAAATATAACCTCTCACGGTTATATTTAAACCTCAAGGTTATATTTAAACCTTGAGCTTCCTTTTGTTTTACTCTGAGCAAGGCGCACACTGAGGTGTGGGGCTCCTGAGGAGCTCCGAATAAACCTTGGATTAACCCCTGCTCAGTCACCTTTTGTCCCCTACCGCTGTCTCCAGTGTCCCCTCTGCTGCAAAGGCCACTAGCCCAGCTGCCACCAGTGCCCTTGGGCCACCAGTGGGGGACACTGGGAGGCACCCCGAGAGACAGAGCCAGTGTGGGGCTCGGTGTCACTGTCACACAGGGGGGACAGGGCCCTGCCTGTTGTGGTGCACCAGTTCAGTTGTTCCCTCGCCCGGGGTGATTGGGAATTTGCACAGAACAGTTTTGTATTGCACTGTGTAGCTTATGTTACATCATGTGGTTTGTTACCCCTTTTCCCCATCACCTGGTCTGTCCCCCACCTGTCCCGGTACCCCTGGTGGTCTCTCCCCTGGGTCACCCCTCACTGGTGTCCCACTGGCTGTGGACTCTCCTCTGTCCCCATCCCTGCTGCCAGGGAACGCTCTCTTTCCTCCCATGGGTTTGTCCACCTGATGTGTGTGTTGGAATAAACAACAACACTTCCCACGAGGAGGAGAGCGCTTCTCTAATCTTTTACCTTCACCTGTGAATTATCAGGGTCTGGAGCTGGCCGGAGTGCACCCCGGCAGCCGGGGAATCGCGTTCTTCGCCTGCCCTCACCTCTCCAGGGCGCGGTGGAGCCGCCGCCACTGCGGGTAGCAGGATTTGGGCTCGGTGCCGCCGCCGCCCATCCGCGCCTGCTTGGCCGCCTGCGCCGAGCGCGTGTCGATGACGAAGCCGCGCTCGCCCTCGTCCAGGATTGTCCCCAGGAGCCGCTCGTCCTCGCGGCAGCGCCGCCGGTTGGGACCCGTCAGGGGCTGGCTGCTGCGGAGCAGGGCCTGGGGACAGCGGGGGACACCTGGGAATGGGCAGCGGGGGGACACAGAGCCAGGGTGGCCTTAGGGAGCATGAGGGGATCCAGGGTGACCTTAGAGAGCCTAAAGAGAGCCAGGGTGGCCTTTGGGAGCATGAGGGGATCCTGGGTGGCCTTAGAGAGCCTAAAGGGATCCAAGGTGGCCTTAGGGGCTCCAGGGTGGCCTTAAAGAGCCTAAAGGGGATCCAGGGTGGCCTTAGGGAGCATGAGGGGATCCAGGGTGACCTTGGAGAGCCTAAAGGGATCCAGGGTGGCCTTAAAGAGCCTAAAGGGGATCCAGGGTGACCTTAGAGAGCCTAAAGGGCTCCAGGTTGGCCTTGGAGAGCCTGAGGGGGCTCAGAGTGACCTTAGAGAGCCTAAAGGGATCCAAGGTGGCCTTAGGGTCTCCAGGGTGGCCTTAAAGAGCCTAAAGGGGATCCAAGGTGACCTTAGAGAGCCTAAAAGGGACCCAGAGTGGCCTTGGAGAGCCTGAGGGGGCTCAGAGTGACCTTAGAGAGCCTAAAGGGATCCAGGGTGACCTTAGGGAGCCTGAGGGGATCCAGGGTGGCCTTAGAGAGCCTAAAGGGGATGCAGGGTGGCCTTAAGGAGCCTAAAGGAGATCCAGGGTGACCTTAGAGAGCCTGAGGGGGCTCAGAGTGACCTTAGCTTAAAGGGGATCCAGGGTGGCCTTAGAGAGCCTAAAGGGGATCCTGGGTGGCCTTAGGGAGCATGAGGGGATCCAGGGTGGCCTTAAAGAGCCTAAAAGGGATCCAGGGTGGCCTTAGAGAGCCTGAGGGGATCCAGGGTGGCCTTAGAGAGCCTAAAGGGGATCCAGGGTGACCTTAGGGAGCCTAAAAGGGATCCAGGGTGGTCTTGGAGAGCCTGAGGGGATCCAGGGTGACCTTAGGGAGCATGAGGGGATCCAGGGTGACCTTAGAGAGCCTAAAAGGGCTCCAGGGTGGCCTTAGGGAGCATGAGGGGATCCAGGGTGACCTTAGAGAGCCTGAAAGGGATCCAGGGTGGCCTTAGGGGGCATGAGGGGATCCAGAGTGACCTTAGAGAGCCTGAAGGGGCTCAGAGTGACCTTAGGGAGCCTAAAGGGGATCCAGGAGAGCTGGAGAGGGATTTGGGACAAAGGATGGAGGGACAGGGCACAGGGAATGGCTCTCATGGCAGAAGGCAGGGATGGGTGGGATATTGGGAATTAGGAATGGTTCCCTGGGAGAGGCTGGAATGGCTTTCCCAGAGCAGCCGTGGCTGCCCCTGGATCCGGGGAAGGACAGGGCTCGGAACAGGGACAGCAGCGGTGTCCCTGCCCTGACAGGGGTGGCACTGGATGAGCTTTAAAACATCCCTTCCAACCCGATTCTGGAATCCTCTGAAGCTGGAACCCCCTGTTCTGCAAGGCAGGGGGTGAGGGTGGCAGAGGGACGGGGGGCAGAGGGGCAGGGACAGGGCACAGGGAATGGCTCTCATGGCAGAAGGCAGGGATGGGTGGGATATTGGGAATTAGGAATTGTTCCCTGGGAGAGGCTGGAATGGCTTTCCCAGAGCAGCCGTGGCTGCCCCTGGATCCGGGGAAGGACAGGGCTTGGAACAGGGACAGCAGGGGTGGCATTGGATGAGCTTTAACATCCCTTCCAACCCGATTCTGGAATCCTCTGAAGCTGGAACCCCCTGTTCTGCGAGGCAGGGGGTGAGGCTGGCAGAGGGACAGGGGGCAGAGGGGCAGAAGACAGAGGGACAGGGGGCAGAGGGGCAGGGGGCAGAGGGACAGAGGGACAGAAGGCAGAGGGGCAGAGGGACAGAAGGCAGAGGGGCAGAGGGGCAGAAGGCAGAGGGACTCACGGTGCCGTTTTTGGGGTGGAAGTAGCAGAGCACGGGGAAGCGGCCGCCCTGCCGGAACCTCGCCGCCCTGGCCACGGCCTCATCGCCCACGGCCGCGGGCACCAGCACGGCCCGCGGGTACGAGGGGCAGGCGCTGAAGTCGCCGTTCACGGTGCTCAGCCGCCACTGGCTGGTCTGGGGGGACAGGCGACATCAGCGGCGGGGCGCGGGGCAGGCGGCGGCTCCCGGCCGGCGGGGCTCACCTGCGCGGCCACCCGCTGGAGGTGGCGCTCGGCGACAGCCAGGTGCCAGCCCTGCTGCAGCCGCAGGCTGGGCGGGCGGTGGAAGAACGGGTACAGCATCATCACCGAGTCCACCGAGGACAGCGCCTGCGAGGCCGGTTTTACGTATTTCGTGAAAAAATAATTTGCTGGGATTTTTTTTTTTTTTCTCCTGAGGAGGCTGAGGAAAGGAATGTAAACAATGATTGTCTGCTGCTGTGGGATGCAACAGGTGCAGCTGGGATTGGGGCATGTTAATTGTTTGTAATTAATGGCCAAGCACAGTCAGCTGGCTCGGACTCTTTGAGTGTCACAAGCCTTTGTTATTCCATTCCGTTCTTGTTCTTTCTAGCCTTCTGATGAATCCTTTTCTCTCTATTGTTTTCGTATAGGTTTAATGTATCATTAATATAATATAATATAATATAATATAATATAATAATGATATATATCATAATATAATAAACCAGCCTTCTGAAACATTCAGAAGATTCTGAATGTTTCAGGAGTCAAGATTCTCTTCTCCCCACTCATCCCGGGAGCCTCCTCACACAAAACATCAACGGCGGGGCTGCTAGGGGACACCGCGGCTGGCACTGTCCCCGTGTGCCAGGGCAGCCGGCACTGTCCCCGTGTGCCAGGACAGCTGGCACTGTCCCCGTGTGCCAGGGCAGCTGGCACGGTCCCCGTGTGCCGGCGCTGCCGGAGCCGCGTGTTTACCCAGTTAATGCCCGACCCAGAGCAAACACGGCAGCGCTTTTCCCCTCTCGGCCAAGCCTTTGGGCTCACCTCGATGGAGCTGGCGACGTTCAGGCACCGCTCCGTGCCCGGGATCTCCAGCTGCAGCACCCGCAGGTCCTTGCAGCGCAGCGTGATGGTGCCCGAGGAGCCCGAGACCCTGCGGGAGGGGGGCCAGGGCTGGCTGGGGGACACAGGGGACAGCAGCGAGCCGCCCTCTCCCCCCGGGGGCTGGGCCGGACTTCAGGCTCTGCCATCCGCCACCGCAGCCGGGCTGGGTGGCAGAGAGGCAGAGATGCCAAACCCGGTGTCCCGCAGGGTGGCAGAGAGGCAGAAATGCCAAACCCGGTGTCCCGCAGGGAGCTGCGGCTCCGGGGGGGTTGGTAGCAGCCTAAATTCTGCACTCTGAGGAGGAGAGGAGTCCGTGCCCGCTCTGCCCCGCCAGGAGGGAGAGGAAGAGGAGAGGAAGAGGAGAGGAAGAATAAGAGGAAGAGGAGAGGAGAGGAGAGGAGAGGAGAGGAGAGGAGAGCCATCCTCCAGCTCGGGCACGGTGACAGCGACAGCCTTGGCGACAAGCCCACCTTTTCTCCACGGCGTCCACGTTGCGGATGAGCAGCCAGAGCTCCAGGTCGCCGCGGGGGCAGGAGGAGAGCAGCAGGTGGTGGCTGGTGATGCACAGGGTGCCCCGCACCGCCGCCACCCCCGGCCGCGACAGCAGCACGTCCTCCACTGTCGCCGTCTTGATCAGCTCCGAGAACTCCATGGGCGCCGCCTCGGCCCGGCCGGGGAGGGAGGAGAGGGAAAAAAAAAAAAAAAAGGGGAAATCCTGCGGAAACCCCTGCCCTGCGAGTCACGCGGCGCGCTGTCCCCTCTCCGTGTTGACATTGTCACCTCCCGCACGCGGCAGTGCCACATGGCTCCGCCGGGCAGCGGGGAAACTGAGGCACGGAGCTGGCTGTGGTCTCCGCTGCGCCGGAGGGGATTTTTTTGGGGAGGGAATGGGATGGCGGGGAGCAGCTCCCGGTCCTTCCCTGCCCCGCTGGGCTGCACCCCGTTACCGGCCCCGGCTGGCAGCGTCCCCGCGGGCTCTGCTGTCCCCAAAGCCACCCCCGGGGCTGCGGACGGGGCAGGAGAGGAAGAGGAGGAGGAGGAAGGGTGGTGGAGGGGGTGGCGGTGCTCCTGGCCCGGCCACCCCTCTGCTTACCTGCTCGGGCTGGGTGGCAGATGGGGACCTGGGGGACAGGTGGGGTCCTGGGGGGGACAGGCAGGGACCTGGGGGACAGGCAGGGACCTCGGGGACAGGCACAGTGCGAGCAGGGGACCTCAGAGTGCCAACAGGGACCTGCTGGCCATAAGGAGAGGGTTTTTTGGGGTGCAAACGGGAATTTTAGGGTGCAAGCAGGGGACCTCGGGGGACAAGGAAGAAGCTCGGGGTGCAAGGAGGGGATTGGGGACCCCGGGTGCCAGCGGGGGAGCTCGGGGTGCCGGGAAGGGGATTTGGGGGTGCGGGAGGGGCAGTTCGGGCACCTCGGGGTGGAAGCGGGGGGTGGCGATGGCCCCGCACGGCCCGGCCCGGCCGGCGGATGTCGGGTTTAAGGTGGCCCGGCCCGGAGGGGGCGGCGATGCCCGGGGCTGGGGCGGGGGGCTGGGGCCGGGGGGGGTCTCTTCGTGCGCTGCGACAGCGAGGGGACACCGGGGGGACCGCGGGAAGGGACACGCGAGGGGACAGCGGGACTGGAGAGCAGCGCGGGGGGAGCACGCGGAGGATTTGGGGGTTGCCCTGGGGGGGCTGGAGGGGACGGGGGAGGGCAGGTGAGACGCGGGGGTCGCAGGTGAGACCCCTGAGGCACCTCGGCTGTCCCTGGAGCCCCGCGGGCAGCGGGGAGGTGGCACAGGACAGATCCGGACGCGGCTCCACCTTAAGGTCCCGTCCGGGTGCGGGACCCCGGCTGCCCCCCCCGGGCACCCCCCCGTTTCTTTTTCCTTCCTCGAGCTTTTTTGGGCCCCCCCAAGAAGCGGGGAGGGGCGGCTGAGCCCGGGGATAAATCATTCCAGCTCCTCCGTGCCCGGTGAAGGCTCCGTCCGGGAACGGGCTGTCTCCTCCCAGGCGGAGACAATGATGTTAAAAAAGAAAATAAAAGGGAAAAAACAAAAACCAACAAAAAAAAACCCCAACGCAACAAGCCAAAAATACTCCTCTGGATAAGGAAATTCCTGCCCATCGACCTCGGGGTGGATAAAGAGCCGGGAGCGGGCGCAGCCGGGG
The DNA here is from genome assembly GCF_017590055.1 of Onychostruthus taczanowskii. NCBI lineage: Eukaryota > Metazoa > Chordata > Aves > Passeriformes > Passeridae > Onychostruthus > Onychostruthus taczanowskii. The sequence continues at coordinate 1,558,538 of NW_024503235.1, forward strand.
CAGGGGTGGGTGGGTGGTCGCGGGCAGGGTGGGGGCTTCATTCCCCCGTGGAGGGCGCAGAGAGCAGCGGGGCTTTTGGTGCTGCTCTGCTTTGTCCCACATGGCTTTCAGCCAGCTGAAATTCAAGGAATTGGGCGAGGAGGAGCCGACCTGGGAGGAGGAGAACCTGGAGAGCGTCAAGGCTCTGGCGGCCAAGCTGAAGCTGCAGACGCGCAGACCCTCGTACCTGGAGTGGGAAGCGCGGGTGAGGGGCTGGGGGGCACAGCAGAGCCCCGGGCACCCCCGGCAGCAGCAGGGCGGTGGCGTTTGTGGCTTTGCCACCGTGGAGGCGGCTCTGGAGTGGCTCAGGACGGAGCTGGTGAGTTCAGGACGGGGACACGGAGCGGGATTGGGGACACCGTGCCCGACCCCACCGGGCACGGCGGGGTGGCGGGGCGTCCTCTGCCCGCCCTGCTGGCTCTACACGAAATTCCCAAGATTTTTCGTGGCTCTGCGGTGTCGGGGTCTCTTGTCACCCCCTCCCGCTGCGCTGGGGGTGGCACGGGGGGGCACGACCAGAGCTGTGCGGGTGGCGCGGGGGGCACGGAGTGGCACCGCGGGCCCCGGGGTCGCTTGTCACCCCCTCCCTCTGCGCTGGGGGTGGCACGGGGGGCACGACCGGAGCTGTGCGGGTGGCGCGGGGGGCACGGCGTGGCACCGCGGGCCCATGGCCGGGTTTGTGCCCATCCCCGCGGCCCGGGCGGCAGTGACATCCCGCTCCACGGCATTCCCTGTCCCCGCAGCGGGAGATGCAGGCCCTGGACCAGCGGCTGGCGCAGCAGCTGATGCGGCTGCGGGCGCGGCTGCACCGGCTCAAGGTGGAGCAGGCGTGCCACCAGCACAAGGAGATGCTGGACGACGCCACCTTCGGCCTCGAGGGCTGCGAGGAAGACTCGGATCTGCTGTGCACCATCCCCCCCAAGGCCGCCTTCCTGCTCTCCACGCCGCTCAAGCACATCGGAGTCACCCGCATGAACATCAACTCCCGCCGCTTCTCGCTGTGCTGAGCCCGCCCGCGGGGACACCCCGGGGACACCCCGGGGACACCGCGGCTCTTTGGGGACCCCCGGGGCTCGGGGCAGGTCGTGCTGCCCACAGGGTGATGCCACACTGCGGTGGCACGAAGTGGCGTCGTCCACGTGGGTGTCACCATCCTCAGTGCACGGGAATGTCACCATCTCCATGGGCACGGGAATGTCACCATCTCACAGGATTGTCACCATCCCCATGGGTGTCACCATCCCCAGGGCACGGGGCACAGGAATGCCACCATCTCCCCCACAGGCACGAGATTGTCACCATCCCACGGGAGTGTCACCATCCCTATGAGTGGCGCCGTCCACGTGGGTGTCACCATGCTCAGGGCACGGGAATGTCGCCATCTCACGGGAATGTCGCCATCCCCCTATGGGCACCTCACGGGAATGTCGCCATCCCTGTGGGGCACGGGAATGTCACCATCCCCCTGGGTGTCACCATCCCCAGGGCAAGGGAATGTCACTATCTCCATGGGCACGGGAATGTCACCATCCCTGTGGGGCACGGGAATGCCACCATCCCCATGGGTGTCACCATCCCCAGGGCAAGGGAATGTCACTATCTCCATGGGCACGGGAATGTCACCATCTCACAGGATTGTCACCATCCCCATGGGTGTCACCATCCCCAGGGCACGGGGCACAGGAATGCCACCATCTCCCCCATGGGCACGAGATTGTCACCATCCCACGGGAGTGTCACCATCCCTATGGGGCACAGGAGTGTCACCATCTCCCCCATGGGCACAGGAGTGTCACCTTCTCCATGGACACGGGAGTGTCACCATCCCTACGGGCACGGGAATGTCACCATCTCACGGGAATATCACCATACCCACGGGCACAGGAGTGTCACCATCCCCCCAAGGCGTTTTGGGGCCTGGCCCTGAGGGTGGTGGGCTCAGCCCGGTGGGAATTGTGGGGAGCAGCCCTTTGAGGTGCAATAAAAGGAGCTGAGGGTGACAGCTGGTGGCTTTTCCCTGTCTGTGCCTCCAGACGTGACTCCTGGCCTTTTTTTGGGCGGGTGACAACTCCAGGTGCCCCGTGGGGATGTGATTTCCACAGAGCCCTGAGTGAGGCAGTGCCAGGGAAGCTGTGGGGATCATTTTGGGGGCCGTTTCTCCTTCCCAGGACACGAGGAGGGCCCGAATGTGCCCCCCAAGCTGCCACATCCCCTCCTGTCACCCCCGGGCTTCCTGCCTGTGCCTGCGGCTTCTCTCTCGATCAAAGCAGCCAGCACAATGCTGCTGTGGTTCTCAGCCTCCTCCAAAGCAGCGCTGCCAGCCCCCAGGGCCACCGCGGGTCCCCTCGCTGCTGCCCCGCCACCGCGGCTCTCAGGCTGCCCAGGCTGCGGTGGCACCGCGGTGACACGGCGGTGACAGCCCGAGGGGGGCTCCGGGCTGTGTCCTGTGGCACACAGGGGACGCAAGGAGAAGGGTGGCAGTGCCAGGAGGGGCCCCCGGGGTGGAGCAGGGGGTGCCAGGCTGGCGCAGGGCACAGAGGGGACAGCGCAGGGCACAGCCGGTGCCAGCCCCCGGGGCTCTCAGCGTGCCCTCGCCCGGGGACCCGCGGTGGCAGGAAGCCATCGGGGTTTGTCACTCGCTCTTGCGGTCGGGGGTGAGCTGAGAACGGGCTCGTCGTGAGTTTGCTCATGAGGCAGGAAACCGGGGCGAGGCGGGGACAGCGGCGGCGACGGCGCAGCCGGCCCGGGGGGCTCCGCTCTGCACCCCGAAAGGTTCGGGGGGATCCGCTCCGCATCCCACACGGCCCGGGGGGCTCCGCTCCGCACCCCGAAAGGAACGGGGGGCTCGGCTCCGCACCCCGAAAGGTTCGGGGGGCTCGGCTCCACACCCCGAAAGGTTCGGGGGGATCCGCTCCGCATCCCACCCGGCTTGGGGGGCTTCGCTCTGCACCCCAAAAGGTCCGGGGGGCTCCTGTCTGCACCGCACCCTGCTCGGGGGTCTCTGCTCCGCACCCCGTAAGGCTTGGGGGGCTCCGCTCTGCACCCCACAAAGGTCGGGGGGATCCTCTCCGCACCTTACTCGGCTTGGGGGGCTCCGCTTTGCACCCCATAAGTGTCGGGGGGCTCCTCTCCGCGCCCCAAAAGGCCCAGAGGGCTCCGCTCTGCACCCTGAAAAGCTTGGGGTGCTCCTCTCTGCACTGCACCCGGCTCCCGGGGGCTCCGCTTCGCACCCCAAAAGGCTTGGGGGGCTTCTCTCAGCACCCCGTTTGGCTTGGGGGGCTCCTCTTCGCATCCCACAAGGCTTGGGGGGTTCCTCTCTGCACCCTAAAAACCTTGGGGGTTCCTCTCTGCACCCTAAAAAGCTTGGAGGATTCCTCTCTGCACCCTGAAAAGCTTGGGGGGCTCCTCTCTGCCCCGCACCCATCTCGGGGGGCTCATCACTGCACCCCACAAGGCTCGGGGGGCTCCTCCCCGCCCCCCAGCCGGCCCGGGGGGCTGCTCTCCGGCTGCCGAGGATGAGGAGGATGCGACGGGCGCGGCCCCAGCGGGACATGGCCCTGTGAGAGCGGCCCCTCCTCAGCGCCCTGCCCGCAGGTGAGAGCCAGGGAGGGGTCCCAGCAGCCGGGGGGGGCTCGGGGGGCACCCGTGGGGTGGGGAGGGGTGAGCTGCCCTCTCCGAACGCCCCTCGGAGGGATGGAAAGGGGGTTTGGGGTAGTTTTGGGGGGGATGGGGGAGCCAGGCTGGGCTCTCCATCCCTCTGTGGTCTCCCGGGGGGGGGGACAGGCGCTGTCCCGATGTCCCCTGCCCGCCTGGGGGTCCTGCCAGGGGTGGCAGTGGTGGTGCCCTCGCAGGGCTCCCCCCAGACCTGCATTTCCCGGGCACAGCAGGAGTTTTGTCCCCAGGGCACAGCAGTTCTGTCCCCAGGGCTGTGCCCGAGGGACAGGCAGCAGCTCTGTGCCAGTCTCTCAAGGTTGGTGTCCAGGTTGGGGCTTCAGGAGCTCAGAAATTCCCTTTTTTGGTGCTCAATTTGGAGCTTCAAGTGCTCAGAAATTCCCATTTTTGGTGTTGCATTTGGGGCTTCGGGCACTCAGAAATTTCCATTTTTGGTACCAAATTTGGGGCTTCAGGCGCTCAGAAATTCCCATTTTTGGTGCCCAATTTGGTGCTTCAGGAGCTCATAAATTCCCATTTTTGGTGCCAAATTTGAGGAAATTCCCATTTTTGGTGCCCAATTTGGTGCTTCAGGAGCTCAGAAATTCCCATTTTTGGTGCCAAATTTGAGGCTTCAGGCGCTCAGATATTCCCATTTTTGGTACCAAATTTGGGGCTTCAGGAGCTCAGAAATTTCCATTTTTTGTGCCGAATTTGGGGTTTCAGGCAGTCAGAAATTCCCATTTTTGGTGCCCAAACTGGGGCTTCGGGCACTCAGAAATTCCTATTTTTGGTACCAAATTTGAGGCTTCAGGCGCTCAGAAATTCCCATTTTTTGTGCCCAAATTGGTGTTTCAAGCACTCAGAAATTTCCATTTTTGGTACCAAATTTGAGGCTTCAGGCGCTCAGATATTCCCATTTTTGGTACCAAATTTGGGGCTTCAGGAGCTCAGAAATTTCCATTTTTTTGTGCCGAATTTGGTGTTTCAAGCACTCAGAAATTCCCATTTTTGGTGCTGGCTCGGTGCCAGCCCCTCCCTGCCCTGGGGACACCGGCCCTGGTGACACTGCCATGCTGTGCCAGCTCTGTGTGCCCATCCAGGGGCTCACAGCTGCCTCACAGCTGGCTCAGGGTGACACCAGGCACGGGGTCAGAGTGACAAACCAGCAGGACCTGCCCAGGGCCACGTGGGCGGAAGGGACAGCACGGGGCAGGACATGGAGCCCAAATCCAGAGAGAAAAACCCCAAAAAGAGGGGCACACACCTGGCAAAAACACCTGAACACGCTCGGGGGGCACCTCCCTGCCAGACCCCTTTGGCACAAAGAAATTCGGTTTGCACAGATGCAGCCACCAAAAAAAAAAAACAAACCCAAAAAAACCCAACAAAACTGACTTCAAACACCCGTTTTTTTGGGGTTTTTGTTGGTTTTTTTTGTTTTTTTTTTTCTCGTGGCCCTGGTGCAGGTGAAACGGCTGCTGCTGCAGCTCGGTGGAAATTACTCTGTGGCTTGGGGCTGTAAGAAAAAAAGGCACAAAAGCAGCACCTCCCTCACAAAACTGACTTCAAACGCCCGTTTTTTTGGGTTTTTTGTTGTTTTTTCTTGGTTTTTTTTCTCGTGGCCCTGGTGCAGGTGAAACGGCTGCTGCTGCAGCTCGGTGGAAATTACGCTGTGGCTTGGGGCTGTAAGAAAAAAAGGCACAAAAGCAGCACCTCCCTCCTCAGCCCGGGAGGAAAAAACAGCTCCTGGCACTGCTGGAGGGGCGTGAAGAGCTCTGGGGGGGCTCCTCCGTGGGGTCAGGGGGTGCATTTGGGATTTCTCAGCTGTTCCTTTGCTCTGGATAAAAAATGTGGGCACTTTGTTGTTGTTCTCATCCCTAAAAGCTGAGCTCGAGCTGGGTCCTGCTCAGAAAAGCCCTCAAAATTGATGAATTTTGGATTTTTTACTCTCCTGGCTCTACCTAGATGAGATGTAGGAAGTCTTGATGGTGCTGGGAGTGATAAAAAAAGAGTCAGCGAAAGGAAATTTGTGTTTGAACACTGTCACCCTGCCTGCAGCGTGGCCAAAGCCCTTCCTGGGTGCCAAAATGTGTCCCCAAACGGGTGTCACCAGGAGCTGGAGGCACCAGGGTGGGTTTTGAGTGCCCAAAGCTGCGTTGCAGGGCACGGGGACCTCACTCCTGAGTGTTCCCCTGGCCAAAGTCGCCTGTCACCTGCTCCTCTGGCCACCCTGGGGACAGTCCTTGTGCTCCTCAGGGAGGTGGCTCCTGCTCTGGAAAATCGAACCTGGAAGTGCAGGCTGGGGGTTGGAGCGGCAACCCTGGGGACCCCAAACCCCCCTTTGGGGACCCCAGATCCTCTTTGGGGACACCAAACCCTCCCTAGGAATCCTAAACCCTCCTTGGGGACACCAAACCCTCCCTGGGGACACAAAACCCTCCTTAAAGATCCCAAACCCTTCTTAGGAACCCCAAACCATCTCTGGGATCCCAAACCCTCCCTGGAGACCCCAAACCCTCCTTAGGGAGCCCAAACCCTCCCCGGGGACACAAAATCCTCCTTAAGGATCCCAAACCCTTCTTAGGAACCCCAAACCCTCCCTGGGGACCCCAAATCCTTCTTAGGGAACCCAAACCCTCCCTCGTGACCCCAAACCCTCCTTAGGGACTCCAAACCCTCCTTAGGGAGTTCAAACCCTCCTTAAGGACCCAAAATCCTCCCTGGGGACCCCAGACCCTTCTTAGGAACCCCAAACCCTCCCTGGGGACCCCCTGCAAGGCCCAAACGAAGCCCCCACTGCTGTGACCCCCCTGGCACCATGGGAAAATTCAGATTTTTGGCCGTGCTGGTGCAAACCCAGGCTCCTAGGTAGGAAAAGAAGGCAAAAAACATCCCAAAAAAATCATCTCCCAGCCAGGCAGCGGGCACGGAACGGGGACCACGTGGACTGGCTGCCGTGCCAGAGGGGCACAGCTGGGCCGTGGCACACCTGGGCTGGCTGGTGGTGACAAAACCCTGCGAAAATCACACCTGGGCCCCTGGGACGAGGGGTTGGGGACAAATCCTGGCCCTGTGGGCGTGGGGGATTCTTCAGAATGAGCCTTTTCCGGGGCCCACGCGCCGCTGCCGCGGTTGTGCCACGCTCAGCACTCTCAGGAAGGCCAGAGGTGCCCACAGGATTTGTGCCACGCTCAGCACTCTCAGGAAGGCCAGAGGTGCTCAGGTTTTTGCCATGCTCAGTGTTTTTGGGAAGGCCAGAGGTGCCTGTGGAGTTTGTGCCATACTCAGAGCTCTCAGGAAGGCCAGAAGTGCCTGTGGGGTTTGTGCCACTCTCAGTCTCCCCGGGAAGGCCAGAGGTGCCCGTGGGGTTTGTGCCATGCTCAGCATTCCTGGGAAAGCCAGAGGTGCCCACGGGGTTTGTGCCATGCTCAGCGTTTTTGGGAAGGCCAGAGGTGCCTGTGGAGTTTGTGCCATACTCAGAGCTCTCAGGAAGGCCAGAAGTGCCTGTGGGGTTTGTGCCACTCTCAGTCTCCCCGGGAAGGCCAGAGGTGCCCGTGGGGTTTGTGCCATGCTCAGCACTCTCAGGAAGGCCAGAGGTGCCCATGGGGTTTGTGCCATGCTCAGCACTCTCAGGAAGGCCAGAGGTGCCCAGGTTTGTGCCATGCTCAGCATTCCCAGGAAGGCCAGAGGTGCCTGTGGAGTTTGTGCCATACTCAGAGCTCTCAGGAAGGCCAGAGGTGCCCATGGGGTTTGTGCCATGCTCAGCACTCTCAGGAAGGCCAGAGGTGCCCAGGTTTGTGCCATGCTCAGCATTCCCAGGAAGGCCAGAGGTGCCCAGGTTTGTGCCATGCTCAGGCTCTCAGGAAGGCCAGAGGTGCCCACGGGTTTTGCAGAGCTCCTGACAAAGATGCCCACGGGGTTTGTGCCACACTCAGAACCCTCAGGAAAGCCAGAGGTGCCCGCTGGATTTGCAGAGCCCATGCTGAGCTCCTGACAAAGGTGCCCACGCCCTGGTGGCACCGTGGGGACACCAGTGTCACCGTGGCTGAGCCTCGAGGGTGTTGCAGGGATTGGGGCTGCAGCAGGAATGGGGCTGGGTGTGCAGAGAGGATGGGGATTTGTAGGAAAAGGGGTTTGGATGTGCCCACATCCAGCTGTGAGATGATTTTAGGATCAGGGAGGTTCTTGCCCAGCCAGAGCTCGTTAAAGACAAGCTGCAGGAATGTGTTAATTGCTAATGGGATGTTAATGAGGAGGTTGTTATGTGCAGGGAGAGCAGAGGGATCAGCCCCAGAGCGGCACAGGAGGCACAGAGGAGCCTCAGGCTGGGCACTAATTGCCTTCAGTGGTTTTAATTAATGAAGGCAGGATAAATTAGGAGGAAATAACGGCTGGTGACAGAGTCAGGGAATGCCCTCAGCTGGGGAGCTGGGATGGGACAGTGGTATGGGATGGATGGATGGATGGATGGATGGATGGATGGATGGATGGATGGAGGGATGGAGGGATCCATGGATGGATGGATGATGGATGAATGGAGGGAATGATGGATGGATAGATCCATGGATGTAGGGATGGATGGAGGGATGAATGGAGGGAGTGATGGATGGATGGATCCATGAATGGATGGATGGATGGGGATGCACCGGAGAACGAGCAGAGGCAGGGATGGCAGTGCCAAGGCTCCCTGTGTCACCTCTGTCCCCACAGCCACCATGGGCTGCTGCTGCAGCTCGGACTACGACGAGGACTGGATCGAGAACATCGACATCTGTGAGCACTGCAATTACCCCATCGAGCCCGACAGCAAGTACCAGGTGAGGAGGGGGTGACAGACCCCAATCCCGGTGGCCAAACACCCCCAGAGGTGGCCAAATCCCACGAGCTGGGGGCTCACAGGGTTCCTGTCCCCAGCAGAGGCCAATCCGCAACGGCTCCGAGGTCCGAGACCCCCTGGTGTCCTACGAGTCCTCGTCACCCCCGTGCTCCCCCATGCAAGGTGAGGCATGACTGTGGCCTGGGGGGGCTGTGCCACCCCCAGACTGGTCACTGCCACCCTGTCCCTCCTCTTGTCCCCACAGACAAGCTGGTGGTGGCCCTGTACAACTACGAGCCCAAGCACGATGGGGACCTGGGGCTGCGGAAGGGGGAGAAGCTCCGCGTGCTGGAAGAGTGAGGAATTCTGGAGGTGCCCCAGCGCCCCCGGGGCCAGGGCAGGGCCTGGGGGTCTCACTGAGCTCTGTCCTTGCAGGAGCGGGGAGTGGTGGAAGGCGCAGTCGCTCACCACGGGCCAGGAGGGGCTGATCCCCCACAACTTCGTGGCCTTGGTGAACAGCCTGGAGCCCGAGCCGTGAGTGGGGATGGGCCAGGTGGGATGGAGGGATGGATGGATGGATCCATGAATGGATGGATGGATCCATGGAGGGATCCATGAATGGATGGATGGATGGATGGATGGACATGGATGGATGATGGATGGACGGATCCATGGAGAGTTGGATGATGAATGGATGGATCCATGGATGGATGGACGGATGGATGTGTCCCGGCAGGATCTGAGCTCTGGGAAGGAGCCTGGAGCATCCCACAAAGTGGCCCTGTCCCCTCCGCCCTAAGCCTGCCCCATTCCCCAGGTGGTTCTTCAGGAACATCAGCCGCAAGGACGCCGAGCGGCAGCTCCTGGCCTCGGGCAACACCCACGGCTCCTTCCTCATCCGCGAGAGCGAGACCTCCAAAGGTGCCGCCCGCGGGTCCCCGGGGCTGGGGGAGCCTCCGGCGGGCTCGGGGGTCCCATGGGTGTCCCTGTCCCCAGGCTCGTACTCGCTGTCCGTGCGGGACCTGGACGAGAGCCAGGGAGAGACGGTGAAGCACTACAAGATCCGGAACCTGGACAGCGGCGGCTTCTACATCTCCCCCCGCACGCCCTTCGGCAGCCTCAGGGAGCTGGTGCAGCACTACACACGTGCGGGATGGGAACGGGAACGGGCCGGGAACGGGATGGGAACGGGGCGGGAACGGGATGGGAACGGGATGGGGATGGGGTGGGGATGGGATAGGATCCATGGGATGGGATGGGATGGGAATGGGGCAGAAATGGGATGGGAACGGGGCAGGAACGGGATGGGAACGGGGTGGGAACGGGATGGGATGGGGTGGGGATGGGATAGGATCCATGGGATGGGATGGGATGGGAATGGGGCAGAAATGGGATGGGAACGGGGCAGGAACGGGATGGGAACGGATGGGGATGGGACGGGAACGGGGCGGGAACGGGATGGGGATGGGACGGGAACGGGGCGGGAACGGGATGGGAACAGGATGGGAACGGGATGGGAACAGGATGGGGATGGGGTGGGGATGGGCTAGGATCCATGGGATGGGATAGGATGGGAATGGGATGGGGATGGGATGGGAACGGGGCAGAAATAGGATGGGAATGGGGCGGGAAGAGATGGGGATGGGATGGGATCATGGGATGGGATCCATGGGATGGGATGGGATGGGATGGGATGGGATTGGATCCATGGGATGGGATAGGATGGGACAAGCTGAAATGGGAATAGGAGGCAATAAAAGGGGATGGTACAGGGTGGGATGGGACTGGAGAGGATGGAATGGGGCAGGGTGTTATGGGACAGAACTGGATGGGATGAGACTGGATGGGATGGGACCAGAGAGGATGGGAATGGAATGTGGCAGGCTGGGATGGGACATAATTGAATGGGATGGGATGGGATGGGGTGGGATGGGATGGGATGGGATG